>NC_084749.1:22137198-22214698 GCF_033978785.1 Entelurus aequoreus
TGTGATATGGTCATGTTGTCAGTCTGCAGCTGGGACATCATCTCACCACAAACCTTTGGGGACGGAATGACGCCATTGGATGTTTCATGGGGTGCTGAAGGAGCACAGCACAGACTTGTCTCCTGCGTTGGCGACGTCGCTTCCATGAGGCTTCCCGAGTATCTTTCATGCACCCTCTCTGGACTTTTGGTCGGGGGCGACGGACCTCTTGAAGAGCAACGCTCACGGTCGCCATCACGGAACAACTGACCTGTGCTGTCCAGGCGGCGGGTGGCATTGGTGGGTTTAACCAAAATCAACCTCATGGCATCCCTGCACAGCTGAAACACAATAGCACATGTTTTTTTTTTTCCCATTCTAGTAGCGCCTTCAACCCATCACAGCATGCAAAAAAATCATATCAAATGTCCATGTTTCATTTGTTTTTGAGTTAAAATCAAAAAGGTCAAAACACAGGTCATCCAACAGGCACATTTTTCCTAAGAACTCTTCACACAAACTCCACAATGAGCCTTTTTTAATACGCTACAAATGGGATCTAAAATGACAGATTAAGAACAAAAATCTGAAATAAAAAAAAATTATATATATATATATATATATATATATATATATATATATATATATATATATATATATATATATATATATATATATACATACATATATATATATGAATAATACACAAAAATTATATTAATATATTTATTCATATTCCTAAAATTGAGTGAGTCGACTGAATAGTGTGCTCACTGGCAAAATTCACTCCAAAATACACCCTGATAAAACTCATACCAAATTTCGAGCAGTAAATGACGAGCATTGAAATAAAACATTTGAAAAAATGTTCCTGTATGACATTATGACAACAAAATTGCATTTGTGTCCAAATATTGGGGTCTTTTTAAAGTTGATTTAATTCATGCGGGCGTGTAATAATCTGAGATCAATCATGATTAACCTACATTTCAAAGTGTGATTAATCAGATTTAAAATAAATAATTGACAGGATATAAATTGATCTATAGTTATTATAAACTTTATTTATATCATATTTTGATCTATAGTTATAAACTTTATATTTATATTATAGTTTTTAATAACTGTAGGCAATATATATTAGTGCTCTTCAACGATTAATTTTTAAAATCAGATGTATCACATTTTAAAATTTAGATTAATCCAGTTCTTCACAAATATTAGCAATGCCAGTGGAGTGCGTGTAAAACCATGGAACACACTTTATCAGTGTCATGCAGTATCATGCTTCAAACACCGCTTTTTGGTCATGACCCCTTTGTGGACATTTTTTTTTCACCCTCCCTGCCCCTACAAATTGAAAACTATAGAGAATCTGATATTATTTGTGTATTTATTTATCTGTACAAACCACTCTTTTTTCAGTTGCTGGCACCAGCACCAACATACCACCGAGCTGAAGACTTGAGTAATGTTTTCTCACGCCCCCACAACACCTTATCGTTCGTAACCTGTGATACCACTGATTTTCTTTCCCATCCGATACTGAGTAAATCTAGACTGCGATACCGGTCCAATACTTTGTGAAACTATACCTAATATGTCTGCCAAAATTAAAAAAGTTGTGTGTTTGCAAACAATAATATATTTATCTAAAAAGACAACAGTAAAAATGTAAGAAAAAAGGGCATTAAATGGGAATGTAATGAGAAAAGCTGACATTTTTAAAGTAATCGAGAGGGACAAGCGGTAGAAAATGGATGGATGGATGGATGGATAATCATACTAATATACCGTAATTTCCGGACTATAAGCCGCTACTTTTTCCCCTCGTTCTGGTCCCTGCGGCTTATACAAGGGTGCGGCTTATTTACGGCCTGTTCTTCTCCGACACCGACGAAGACGATTTCGGTGGTTTTAGTACGCAGGAGGAAGACGATGACACAATGATTAAAGACTGACTTTTCATATACCGGTAGGCTGCTTATTTTGATGACGTACAGGCGAGCACTTTGTATTACTTTGCACCGTTGTATTATTTGTACTCTGCACAAATGCTGTTCGCCGTGTCAAAGATGTGAAAGTTTGATTGAATGATTGAAAGATTTATTGTTAATAAATGGGACGCTTTGCGTTCCCAAACAGTCATCTCTGTCCCGACAATCCCCTCCGTGGTAGCAGGAACCCCTATATACTACGCTAATTACACATCAAAACCCTGCGGCTTATAGTCGGGTGCGGCTTATATATGGAGCAATCTGTATTTTCCCCTAAATTTAGCTGGTGCGGCTTATAGTCAGGTGCGGCTTATAGTCCGGAAATTACGGTACTTAGTCACCTATGACACGTTTTGTCTTTAAATATATATCCGTTAATAGCATTTTTAGAAAAATAATAAAATATCAAAATGGCCCTCACATACTTTGACTTTAGGATGCGGTCCTTGGTGGAAAAAGTTTACAAACCCCTGATCTAAAATATTATAATTTTTCTCAATACAAAAATACAAATATTTAAACAAAGTTTAGGTAGTTAATACAAATTAATTTGAAATATTACAACGACCATAATAACCACTTAAATGTGTGACTGAACATTAATATTGTTGTATAGACAACATTTTTGACACACTAGTTTATGCAGTTACACAATCATATTATTAGTATTATTTTTATTCTATTCTTACATTGGAAAATAACAGTAAAAATGAAAGAAAAAAAGAGGACAAAAACTTGGTATGTAATGAGAAAGGGCTAAAACCTTCTAACAATAATATACCGTAATTTCCGGACTATAAGCCGCTACTTTTTCCCCTCGTTGTGGTCCCTGCGGCTTATACAAGGGTGCGGCTTATTTACGGCCTGTTCTTCTCCGACAACGACGAAGAGGATTTCGGTGGTTTTAGTAAGCAGGAGGAAGACGATGACACAATGATTAAAGACTGACTTTTCATATACCGGTAGGCTGGTTATTTTGATAACGTACAGGCGAGCACTTTGTATTACTTTGCACCGTTGTATTATTTGTACTCTGCACGAATGCTGTTCGCCATGTCAAAGATGTGAAAGTTTGATTGAATGATTGAAAGATTTATTGTTAATAAATGGGACGCTTTGCGTTCCCAAACAGTCATCTCTGTCCCGACAATCCCCTCCGTGGTAGCAGGAACCCCTATATACTACGGTAATTACACATCAAAACCCTGCGGCTTATAGTCGGGTGCGGCTTATATATGGAGCAATCTGTATTTTCCCCTAAATTTAGCTGGTGCGGCTTATAGTCAGGTGCGGCTTATAGTCCGGAAATTACGGTACTTAGTCACCTATAATACAGAGCTGACACAAAGTGCTGTCTTTAATCTGTTTTTCGCATTTAAATATATATATATAAGTTTGGACACCTCTGAACTAAAGCATCCGATATTTGGATTTAAGAAACGTTATTAGAGCATAAAGACCTGGTATCGATATTTCAGTATCGTTTCGCATATCCCTACTTATTGTATACTTGTTCCACTATTTGAGAAGCACTGTTTTGAATAAATAAAAGTAATACATAATTTATTTCCTGAAGCAAAACCGAAATTGGAAAAAAAAAGTGAAACCGTTAAAAGTAGGCTTTTGTAAAGTGCAAATAATAAATGTGTAGCAAACCTTTATTTAAGGCACTCATCTTACCGAGCAGGGTGTTAACACATTTTGACATAAGCAGATGTGACCCCTTTAATTTTGTTTGTACATTAAACACAGAAATCAAAGAAGGCTGACATAATAATTGTACAGGTACATCAGTTTACTTTATTAGAAAAAAATCAAAATATAGAATGATTTATTATAGAACATATTTTTAATTAACTTTGACAGACCTCAAAATAAAGAAAAATAGTCACCTTGCAAATAAATTCATATTAAAAAAGTATATCCTGGCTTTAAATAGTTGCAATAAAATCCAAATTTCACAACTGAGGATATATCTGTATTTATAGTTCAGTTTTTGAAATATCATAACCCATCAAAATGAAAAATCCACAGGTGATCCTTACCGTCTATTTGTTCTTTTCCTCCAGAGTTGTAGAAGAAGGTTCCCGCTTGGAGGTACTCCAGAAGCAGAGTGCCAAGAAGAGGCGAGGGAGTGGGTGCTTCCTCCTCCTGTCTGCAGACTTGATAAAAGGTACTTTGGATATCTCCTTTGAAAGTAGTGATTAGAATTCAGTCTGAAGAAAAGAAAAGGGAGTGGGGGGTTGGGGGGATTGGCAGCTGGCCTGGTCATGCAAATAGGTGGCAGTGGGAGGGAGCAGGCGACAGGTTAGGATGCAAACAACGGCGTGACACATCAGACAGTGGAAGAACAAGATCACAGATATCGGCCAGGACTGGATCCACTGATCCCCACAGAGGACCCGCTTGCTTTCAATGTAAAACGGGGCAAATAAAAGATCAGTTGCGCTTTGTCATTGATGCTCCGCGGTTCAAAAGGCCTCTTATCTGCTCCGACACAAGAGCACGGCTGCACCAAAGTGTCCAATGTTAAATCGGCTTTGAATAAATCAGGGCAGTGAGAACAAGGCCTCTTCAGATGTCTTGAAAATAACTAAAAAATGTTGGAGCATAAATAAATCCCTGAATAAAACTGTGACACCAGATGTTTTCATTTTGTTTCCTTTTGACAAAAGACAATAACAACTAAAAACATGAAAAGCAAATGAACTTTTATGAGTGCTGAATGCTTGCCAAATATAGTGCTAAGTTAGCAACACTGATCCCTCCTGCTATGTCTTCTTATTCTCTGGCAAACTAGGCGCATGTTGAGAAGCAGAGTTACGATACCATCTACTGCACAGAGTAAAGGCTGAAATACGCTCATGCATCACGTAACTTGCATCCCCCTGACGGCGCCTTGACGGCAGTGTTTTCCTGAGTGAGCAATAACTCTTGTTTGCTAGCTATTAGCTTCCTGTGTGTAGTAGTTGTAGTAAACAATGGCGACTGAAGCGACATCAAAATTGCTGTTAGATCTGGAACTCCATCCATCCATCCATTTTCTACCGCTTATCCCTTTCGGGGCTGTGCGACCCCTAAACGAGTCGAGGTCGAACATGAAAACCCTGAAATTATGTACGAAAAAAAACGACCGGTCACCGGTGATGCGAAGCTATAATTTTTTGGAGGTGCACGTAAAGGGCCAGCCAGATCAGCCACGCAAGCTCCATTCACAGACAGTTATAATGTGGTTATGAGCAAGGGGTTTAACAAATAGCGGCAAGTCTATTGGTGGCTGTCCAACATAAATAAATGAATGTATGGAAAACAAAAATATCTGAAATAAACAAGGAAGACCCCGAAAGGGACAAGCGGTAGAAAATGGATGGATAATATTATTGTTTTTTGGATAAAAACAATTTAACTTGAAATAAGCATAATAATCTGCTGACAGAACAATACATGGGCATTGCTAAAATGCTCGCAATAATATTGTATTCTGTAAAAAAAAACGTTATTTTATTGTTCTGTTGGGAGATTATTTGAAAAATGGTAAGTAAATTGGCCCAACATCGAAGGTGCCCACTGAAAAAACAGTAATACGTCAATGTAACTTTGTTAAGCTTACCTATGAAGGTTCTCATTAAGTTTATAACATAAATTCAACCATTTTCTTTGTCTAACAATGTCTTTAGCCAGCTTAGCAGTACTCACTGTCAACCACTTGGCATGAAGCAAAGCAACAAAGCCTGAAAGTCTGCTGCCTCAGCAGTCTTGAGTAAATGTTGCTGTGCTGTAGAAAAACAAAAAAAATAATAAAAATGTGAGCAGCAGCAACACTGTCGTGGAACAGATTAAATAAAACACATACAGGAAAAAAAAAACATTTCAATTAAATATATATATTAAAGGTTGGCTGCAAAGGGAACATGAAAAGAATACGATTTTTCAATCAAGTTAACTTGCACCATTACGCATTCCATTTAATGAGAGATTAAATCATTGGTAGCTAAGGCAGGGTGTCCACAGCACCTCAAATGTCCCCTCCCACTTGTCTCCTAATTTCTAAGGACAATAAGAATAAAACAAAAAATCACGGCAAACTAATCACTAATGGCCACACAGTCTGTTGGAGGAGATAAGCTAAATTCAGCCACTCTGACACATGGTCAAGAACTCAAGAATGACCGTGTGTCTGAAATATGCTTAGAACAAATTGACCTCAGCTTTAAACTGAATGAAGAACTTAGAATAGGGAAATCTCGTCGCATGCCGAAATTTAATAAGTTAGTATGGAAACATCTGAAATCCAACTGTGTCCAACAATGACATCATTTAGCGTGTCAGATGAAGACATGCCCCGTTAGAGAGCAGAGTCCTCTAGAAGAAACAATTATTATGTTGTTCCCTGTAGCAACACAATTTAGGATGAATGAGGACTCCAATGTGCGAGAGACAGTTTTCAATAGAATCTAGGTGTAAGGTGGTGCCTTCACTTGGAGTTGTAAACGGCAAACTTTTGATTCAGGGGGTTTTCGGGAGCCTTTGTCCACTCTTTCTTCAGCTGCTGTTTCAGCTGAGACAATCTCATGTTGGGGTTTTCCATCTTTAATCGAGGCATGTTGGCTTCCTCGTAGGCAGTGAAAGCGGCTTTCAACCTGCGCTCAGGGTGGCGGTCCAGGTCCTCAGGCACCACGCTGAAAGACAGGAGCATTGGAACATCAAACATGCTTTGTGGCCACGCCAGTCTGAAGGGTGTACTCGTACAGTCATCGAGTACACGCAGACATGCATTGTGGACTCCAAAAATTTGAGACAGAAAGGCGTCATTTCTATGAATACAAATCTGTTCATGTCTACAGTATATAAACAAACTCATCAAGTCCTGGTCTACAGCATTTTTCTTGTTACGAAAAAGTGTCAACTTTAAGTTGACGTCAACATACATAGTCGGTAGTTGGTGCCAACAGTCTCCAGCTAACTTAATACATACAGTATGTTTTGGCTCTGCCCATCCCTGTGCAGTTATTGGACATCATTTTTAATAATGTGTCTTTGGTAATTGGGGAATGTATTGAACCAAATCTTCTAAGTCAGTGGTCCCCAACCACCGGTCTCGGGGAACGGTAACGGTCCGTGACGCATTTGCTACCGGGTCGCACAGAAACATTAAGTACCGTATTTTCCGCACTATAAGGCGCACCTAAAAACCTCAAATTTTCTCAAAAGCTGACAGTGCGCCTTATAATCCGGTGCGCCTTATATATAGACCAATATTGAGCCACAACAGGTCTCGCAACTACAGGATGCATAACGTAACCCCAGCCTCTACTGTAGCGTCTATTCTATGCGCCTTATAATGCGGTGCGCCTTATATATGAACAAAGTTTTAAAATAGGCCATTCATTGAAGGTGCGCCTTATAATCCGCTCCGCTTTATAATCTGGTGCGCCTTTTAGTACGGAAAATACGGTAATTTTTAAACTACCGCATTTTCTACGACTTAACTTTCGCCTTTCCTACTAAACATACCAATAGCTTGTTTATAGATGATTATTACAATCCTGATAGGAAGTCACCATTTGTTATAGTACATGGTGGGACAATGCACATTAATTAGTGGTGCAACGGATCAACATTGATCCGTGATTTGTTCGGATCAATATCTTAGGTTCGGCACACACTTGATCCACGGTTTGATATATGAAAAAAAAAAAAAAAAGTTGTTCGCATGTTCAGTCCACACACAGCGTGGTCATGGCGAGCGGAGTAGCGGAGGATCCCCGCGCCATTTAATCGGTGTGTTTATAGGTGCAGACATGAGGCCATATTCGCTTGTGCAAAACGAGGTTTTTAAACACATGCTGAAAGTGCTTGAGCCATGTTACAACATCCCGTCACGCACCCACTTCAGCGATAAGATTGTGCCAGATCTTTATGAGCAGGAGAAGAAAAAAAGTTGTGGATGAACTATCCCGAGCATCATCTGTTGCGCTCACGACAGACGGGTGCACATCCAGGGAAACAATGTGACGATAAGGGCTCACTTAATCACAGCAGACTGGGAGATGAGAAGACACGCCCCCTCCACGAGAGTCACCTTGCGCACGTACTGACACAAGTAGTGGAGGAATGGAAGATAAAGAGGCCCAGTATTAATATCCCAGTCACAACTGATAATGCCAAAAATCAAATAAATGCAGTGAATGAGGCAGGACTGGGACCACAGATAGGGTGCTTTGCACATGTAGTGAATTTGGTATTACAGAAGGGAATCTCAGTCAATAGAATGGAGCGTCTCCTTGGTAGGATCAGGAAGGTGGTTTCCTACTTCCATCCAAGCACAACGGCTGCTCATGTGCTTAAGACAAAGTAAGAAATGCTAAAGCTGCCTACTCATAAGCTCATACATGAAGTCCAAACAAAGTGTATCTCCACTTATGATATGTTGGAGCAGCAGGCAGCTATATACTCTGCATTGACTCACAAGACCCTGAAGACAAATGTCAAAGACAGAGAGAGTGGCAGAGGAGGTCCTCTAGGTGCTTAAACCCCTCAAAACTGTTACATCTCTACGGAGCACTAAAACGTCACCATCTGTGTCAATGATCCTGCCACTGAAAACAAGGATTCTACAATCCATGGCTCCAAGTGTGGAAGACAGCAGCATCACTCCAGATGTCAGGCTTTATTTCACTACCTATGTTTCAAGGAAGATGATGTGCCTTCTTATGTTGCACTTTAAGTTGTTCTTTATTAATGATCATTGGTCCAGGTTTAAAGAAAGGAGAAATGCCTTTTTATGTTGCACTGTTTTTCATTAATTATGTTAAAAATAAGATATTATGCCTTGTGCACTTTAAGTTGATTTTATATATTTTAATTTAATAATTTAAAAGTGTTAATAAACAAAAAGACAAAACTTCTGTTTGTCTTGTCTTTTTTTTTTTTTGGCTGATCCGAAAAATGATCTGATCCGTGACTCTGATCCGAGAAACGATCCGAACTGTGAGTTTTTTGATCCGTTCACCCCTAACATTAATGTACATATAAAATGTTAACGTGCCAAATTTTAGCCTGTGGCTAATTTCCATCTGCAGTTCCTAGCAGGGTCATTGTATATAGCAAGGGTTCTTAACCTTTTTGACCTCGGTGCCCAACTTTTCCTCTCCAGAGAGGCCTGGGGACCACTCAAATATTAACACTGAATGAGTAATCTTATTCTTGATTTTATTACAAACATATTTCTAACATAATTACAGTTTACTACCTTGTCAATTGATATAAAAGCATGTGTCAATCACAAAGATTATTATTAATTTAACAAATGAACCTTGGGTTCAGGTCCGGCTGATTAGAAAATAAGTACTAATCAAACAATACATTTGTTTACAAATACAATATGTATTATGTTGTGCAAAAATAAATAAGTTAAATTAATAATAAATATTTTTCTTAACTAAACTGTCAATAAAATTAAATTGCCAATGAAAATACATCTTCACCACTTTAGTCATATTGTTTGCGCTTAAGATATTTCTCTACGACATTTGCGCCAGACTTCTTTTGTTTGTTTTATATTGTCATTACTGCCACAAGTGGTGGAAAAGTGTATTACAACTAAGTACCGCTGTGGCCTATACGGACCACAGCTGAAAAACAGATATATTACATTCTAGGGGGTGCTCGCAGCCCAACAATGGGCTATGGTTAAGAAACACTGGTATATAGTATATGCCATCAACGTGCCGGGGACCATCTCTTTTCGCAAAGAAACACGCCCAGGGCTCCCACGACTTAAGCGTTATGATGAGTTGATTTTTCATGCTCTTTTTTTGCTGTTTTTTTCTGCCACACGTGGAAAGCCAGTCCGTGAAAATACTGCATACATTAAACTAGTCCTTGGTGGAAAAAAGGTTGAGGATCCCTGCTAAGTGGACTATTCGATGTAGCCCCTCTGTCATCTTCTCTCAGCAAATCCCCCAAAAATCTGATGGCATTCACCACTTTGTTCGCTAGAATAATTATTGTGATTAATTGGAAGGCTGCAGCCCTTCCCTGCCACACCCACTGGATCAGAGATATTCTTTATTTCTTTAAATTGGAGAAAATTAGGCTGACATTAAATAGTTCTGTAAAATGTCAAGAAGTATGGGGTGCTTTCTTAAAATATGTAAAGGAGATCCCCAGTTTGGCCCCAATTGAGACGTGGTGGAATTGTGGATGATTGATGAGCCTTTTGTTTGCTTTTGTGTACTGCTGCACCATGTTGTGGGCATTAAGAAGGGTAGTTGTCTGTGGCTTTATATCAATATTTTCCTGTGCTTATTTGACTGATTTTTTTTTTTCGGGTGCGGGTAAAAAAGAACATTTGATTTGTACTGTATTATATTTCGGTTAAGAGTGTGTCAAAAAGTTCAATAAACAAATGTTTAAAAGAAAAACATACATAGTCGACCACTTGTGTTGCCAAAAATTTTTAGACCCAAGGTGGTTAAATCCCGTCCCATTTATGTCAACAGGCTACAAAAGAATAAACTCCTCAAATCTTAGTACACCATGTTTATTCCTAAATAATAAAAACTGCCCACTTTAAGTTGATGTTAACAAACATGGTCGCCCGCTTGTGGTGACAAAATTTGAGACCCAAATGGGGTTATTTCTAAGAAAGAATGTTCCGTTTATGTCGACAGTATATCGACAAGGTCATCTAGTCCCGTCCCACCTTGTTCTTCTTTCAAATGAAAAGTGAACGCTTTAAAGTCGACATACACAAGCATAGTCGACCGCTTGAGTCAACAAAAATTTGAGACACAGCATTTTGTTTCGGTCGACAAAATGTCTGCAGTATATCGACAAGCTCGTCAAGTACTGGTTCACCGCATTTTTCTTGTGACTAAGAAGTGCATTGTCAAAGAAGACATCAACATATGTAGTCAATCGCTTGTATTGACAAAAAATTGAGACCAGAGGGAGTTATTGCCATGAAAAAAGGTCCCCTTTATGTCGACAGTCTACAAAATACCAACAAACTCATCAAGTCCCTGTGCACCATGTTTTTTCTATTACTAAACAATGTCCACTTTTAAGTTAACGTCAACATACACAGTCGCCCCCGATTGTGTCGAGAATTTTTATAAGACCCAAGGGAGTTTAAAAAAATGTCCCCTTTATGGCGACAGGCTACAAAATATCAACAACCTCATCAAGTCGCAGTCCACCAAGTTTCTTCTTAACACTAAAAACTGCCCACTTTGAGTCGACATTGACACATGTTCCCCCGTTTGTGTTGACATAAAATTTGAGACCAAATTGGGGTTATTTCTATGAAAAAATGTTCTGTTTACGTCGACAGTATATAAACATAGTCATCAAGTCCCAGTACACCTTGTTCTTCATGAAAAGGCTACAGCAGTGTTTCCCACACATTCATTTATTTGTGGCGGCCCGCCACGAAAGAATTACATCCGCCACAAATTTAAAAAAAAAAATAAAAAAAAATTTAAAAAAAAAATTAAAAACATTTTTTTTTTTTTTGTCCTCTCCAGCTTCTCAGGCAAATCATATAGTTGATGTAGATGCCCATATCGGCTGTTCAGATTTACTTTACAAAAGAGAAGTGTAGGATACTTCTCTTGTTGCCTTATTTGTATTTGACTTTATTAAATGTATTTATATTAGAAACACAACATGTGTATATAACAAAGGGTGCAAAGTCTGCAGGCAGTAGGAAACACATGGTTAAGTGTAGGGAGTAAAACTGATGGCAGTCTAAAGTTCAAGATTTTTGGAGCTCTTTGTTCAGTGGATCAGAAGTTTGATGAAGCTCTGTGTCGATCTACCAACACTACGGTTTTCTGTTTATTTGTTACTGACTGTGGCAGGACACCTCTGCCTCTGTTTCACTTTATGTTGCTGGTAAATAATATGGTTGTAGTAGTAGGCTAAAGTTAAATTATTTAGTATGCACTAATTAAAGGGGCAAAGCTTTATGAGACATTTTAGCTTTTATATTTTATAAGATATATTTTTTATAATAACCACAATTAATAAATATATTTCAGTGAATAACTTATTGTTCAAATCTGTATATAAATATGTACATAAAGTGTTGTAATTATATTGTAAAATGGATGGATGGATGGACGTTTAAAACAAAACTGTTATTATTAATTAGTAATTATACATTTTTTGAGCCTTTTTAGAGAAAATCATATCATTGTAGTAAATTATGCAAATTACTCGATGTCATGGTGACCACGCCCATAGCCACGCCCCCACCGCCACAGGTATCTTGGCAGTTTATGGGAAACACTGTACAGTATATCAATAAACTTATCAAGTCCTGGTCCACCGCATTTTTCTTGTGACTAAGAAGTGCATGCTCTAAATCTACGTTGACATACGTAGTCAACAGCCTGTGTTGACAGAAAATTGAGACCTACACGTGTTATTTCCCTGAAAAAACGTCCCAATTATGTCGACAGTCTACAAAATATCAACAAACTCATCAAGTTTGCAGCGTGTTTTTCCTGGTACTAACCAATGTCCACCTTAAGTTGACATCAACATACATACCGTAATTTCCGGACTATAAGCCGCTACTTTTTCCCCTCGTTCTGGTCCCTGCGGCTTATACAACGGTGCGGCTTATTTACGGCCTGTTCTTCTCCGACACCGACGAAGAGGATTTCGGTGGTTTTAGTACGCAGGAGGAAGACGATGACACAATGATTAAAGACTGACTTTTCATATACCGGTAGGCTGGTTATTTTGATAACATACAGGCGAGCACTTTGTATTACTTTGCACCGTTGTATTATTTGTACTCTGCACGAATGCTGTTCGCCATGTCAAAGATGTGAAAGTTTGATTGAATGATTGAAAGATTTATTGTTAATAAATGGGACGCTTTGCGTTCCCAAACAGTCATCTCTGTCCCGACAATCCCCTCCGTGGTAGCAGGAACCCCTATATACTACGCTAATTACACATCAAAACCCTGTGGCTTATAGTGGGGTGCGGCTTATATATGGAGCAATCTGTATTTTCCCCTAAATTTAGCTGGTGCGGCTTATAGTCAGGTGCGGCTTATAGTCCGGAAATTACGGTAGTCGCCTGCTTTCGCTGAAAACATGTTATGTTGACAGTCTACAAAATACCAACACACATCAAGTCCCTGTCCACAATGCTCCTTCTTAAATATTAAAAACTGCCCACTTTAAGACGATCTACATCAGGGTTTCACCTAGACTGCCAGGATACCTGTGGCAGTGGGGGCATGTTTATGGGAGTGGTCACCATCAACTAATTTGCAATTATATTTTTTGTTTAAAAAGGCTCAATAATATTTTTTGTTTAAAAAGGCTAAAAAATGTATACATACATTTAAAAACAAATCTGTTATTACTAATTAGTATAGCATATATGTTATCAATTTGCCGTATTTAAATTTTTTGCTGCTTATTGTACAGTGTACTTTGTTGGGATTTGTTCAAGCGTCTAGACTGAGACTTAGAGTTTTTCATTAAAAACAACTAGCAACAAATCTAGCATCTTCTTCTGGTGTTATTATAGAATGTAGTCCTGTTTAGAGATCAATGTGCCTGATGAAAGAAGCAAGCTGCAGTGAGCTTGGCGTCACACTTGCTTCGCGTTGTTGCTCAAGTTGGACTTTCTCTCCGCAAAAGCCGCCGCTGTCCTCTTAATATTTGCACATTTTGTAGATGGCTGTCCGTGGGTATATCTGTGATGTATTAAAATTACGTCAACATTGCAGACAACGCTCCAGATAATGGTGTGCGTTTTGTTTACATTCGGGTTCGGCAGCATGTTTTTCAGTACTCAAAGTATTTTTTCGGTACATCACTTGTCAATAGTGCGCAAATAATAGGCTATATATATATATATATATAAATTCATACTGTAACGACCAGCTGGTGTGCTGGTCGGGTAATGGTTAATATTTGTGTGTTTTGGATTTGAGGTCAGTTTTTCCCATGTTTGCGAACACACGTTTGTGCGGGAAAGGTGATTGGCGGAGAATGAGGATGTGCTGTTGTGTTTACGGGGAAGCGCGGATGCACAAAGACGAAAGTGTTTGCACGGAGGTCAAACCTGTTGGAACGGTACCATTTGTTATTATAAGACTAATAATAAAAGTTAAATATAGCGTTGAACTTTGTGTCATTTCTTCTGGGGACTACAAAACATTATATTACTTTAATTTGTTTAAAAAAAACAACAACCTTATTTTCAAGGTGTGGTGGTCATGAAAAAGCTGTGGTGAAGCACCACATTCAATTACATTAAGGGGTAACCCTTGGTCGCCCGCTTGTGTTGACATTAAATTTGAGACCCATATGGGGTTATTTCTATGAAAGAATCCCGGTCTACAGTGTTCTTCTTTCAAATGAAAAGTGCATGCTTTAAGTCAATGTACACATACATAGTCAATCGCTTGAGTCAACAATATGAGATACAGCATTCCGTTGAGGTTTACAAAATGTCTACAGCAGGAGTGCCCATTAGGTCGACAGCAAGCTACCGGTCGATCATGGAGGGTGTGTCATTTGCTCGCCAGCCAGGCATTAAAAAAATAGACGTAAAAATTAGCGATCATCAATCTTCACTATGACGTCACTTTCGCCACTTGATTGACGCTCACGGCACCCGAGGATCTTGTGAGATGAAGCTGGCTGCTGTGAGTTCAGTATTAAGAAAAAACTACAGGCAGGAAGGCGAGAAACACTTTTTATTTTAACAGACTCTGCCCCGGTATCTGCTGTCAAAAGTCTAAAGACAGACCGCACAGCTCCTGTTGCCAAAATAAAAGTGCAGCGCCATCCTGCCTGTGCTAACAAAATAAGACTCTCAGAAACCAAAGCTAGCAAGCTACGGAGTTTGCCGTCAATCCATTTCTTGTAAAGTGTGTACAAACGAGTATGGAAGCTGGACAAATAAGATGCCAAAAACCAACCAAGTCTACAAAACGTCTAAAGCAGTGGTTCTTAAACCAAGTACCGTATTTTTCGGGGTATAAGTCGCTCCGGAGTATAAGTCGCTCCGGAGTATAAGTCGCACCGGCCGAAAATGCATAATAAAGAAGGAAAAAAACATATATAAGTCCCACTGGAGTATAAGTCGCATTTTTTGGTGAAATTTATTTGATAAAACCCAACACCAAGAATAGACATTTGAAAGGCAATTTAAAATAAATAAAGAATAGTGAACAACAGGCTGAATAAGTGTACGTTATATGACGCATAAATAACCAACTGAGAACGTGCCTGATATGTTAACGTAACATATTATGGTAAGAGTCATTCAAATAACTATAACATATAGAACATACTATACGTTTACCAAACAATCTGTCACTCCTAATCGCTAAATCCGATTAAATCTTATACGTCTAGTCTCTTACGTGAATGAGCTAAATAATATTATTTGATATTTTACGGTTATGTGTTAATAATTTCACACATAAGTCGCTCCTGAGTATAAGTCGCACCCCCGGCCAAACTATGAAAAAAACTGCGACTTATGGTCCGAAAAATACAGTACCACCTTAGAAAAAATGGGCTTATCAAGTACCAACATAACGACCAACATTAAAATACAGTAACTTAGTAGGGCTAAGTATTCATTAAAAACATGGCAGATGTTTTATTTAACAAGTATATTTAGCATTTTTGGCCACTGTAACATTACACACGGAACAGTAACACTGTGTTTGAATACAGAAAAAATAAAACACTGTACTTAAATAATGAATCAAATAAAATTAATTGCACATAAAAGGTAAATAAACATTGTACTTAAATAATACTAAAATAGAGTTGGTTTGAGTGATAGAAATGATGGCGTAAGATGGTTCTGTTTGTGTCTTAATTGTTTATTTTGGCGTCGACTATGGCCTAAAGTAGTCGGATTGTAACGACTTCCGTTCTGTCTAATAAACCTTTGATAACGGCTCGATTCACATCATTACAATATTTGATTAAGTGATTCTTTGGCATAGCATAGCATAGTTTGAGAATCACTGGTATTTCAAGGATCACTTTAAGTCGTGGTCTACTGTGTTCGTCTTGTTACTAAAAAATGCATGGATAGCGGGTAACTACAGAGAGAAAATAGGACAGAGGGGTTTGGCAACACTTCATTTTGTACAGCAGTGATCTCGGCACAATTCGAAAGAATGTTAGCTCGGTTCCCTTGTGGTATAAAAGCAATCCACTCTCGATACACTCCAACTGACAAATTAACTTATTAGGTAAGACCCTAAACTGGTGATTGTGTAGATCTTCATTCATGCTCAAGCAGCACATCTTTTCAGCATGCTTGTCTAGTTCCTGTTGTACTCTTGCTTGCTAGACTGTCTTTTCCATTATTCACATTATCAACAAGCAACTATTTTTGGGTTGTGTTTCAGTGCTATTTCATTCACTACACCCACCTTCTTCCTGTTTACACTCTTGCCGCCACCGCTGACCAATTGAAGAAGAGAGGAATGTGAAAAGGCTTGCTGTGACGCATGTTGGTACACAATCGTACAAATGACTCAGTTGAACTGAGAGTGAACTCAATCTGTTTGAACTGACAAATAAAGCCATTAAGTTTGGACCTGAAAAATATGTTGTAGGGCTGCGAATCTTTGGGTGTCCCACGATTCGATTCAATATCGATTCTTGAGGTCACGATTCGATTATAAATCGATTTTTTTCGATTCAACGCGATTCTCGATTCAAAAACGATATTTTTACGATTTAAAACAATTCTCTATTCATTCAATACATAGGATTTCAGCAGGATCTACCCCAGTCTGCTGACATGCAAGCAGAGTAGTAGATTTTTGTAAAAAGCTTTTATAATTGTAAAGGACAATGTTTTATCAACTGATTGCAATAATGTAAATTTGTTTTAACTATTAAATGAACCAAAAATATGACTTATTTTATCTTTATGAAAATATTGGACACAGTGTGTTGTCAAGCTTATGAGATGTGATGCAAGTGTAAGCCACTGTGACCCTATTGTTCTTTTTTTTTTTATAAATGTCTAATGATAATGTCAATGAGGGATTTTTAATCACTGCTATGTTGAAAGTGTTACTAATATTGATACTGTTGTGATAATATTAATTTTTGTTTCACTACTTTTGGATTGTTCTGTGTCGTGTTTGTGTCTCCTCTCAATTGCTCTGTTTATTGCAGTTCTGAGTGTTGCTGGGTCGGGTTTGGTTTTGGAATTGGACTGCATTGTTATGGTATTGCTTTGTATTATTTTGTTGGATTGATTAATAAAAATAAAAATAAAAATAAATAAAATCAATTAAAAAAATATTTTAAAAAATTGATTTTTGAAAAATGAGAATCGATACTGAATCGTACAACGTGAGAATCACGATTTGAATTCGAATCGATTTTTTCCCACACCCCTAATATGTTGTCATACAAACGTGTTATTTTTACTATGTGACAGAGGTAGTAAACTTGAACATTTTAAAGCTATTATCTAGACGATTATTGAAGTTATTAATAAAATTACAATTTTGCAGTAATCTTTCATGCTGTTTACATCCACTGATCAATAAAACATTGGAGGGAATGATTGGTACCTGAGCACTGCAATGGCATCCTCTATCGTTCTTGCTTCTGCCGTTCCTTCCTCTAAGACAATTCTGTTCACATTTTCTTCCAGCGGAGTCTCTAGATGGCTCTTCTCTGGAAGTCATCATTTGAAATTGTTTGGTTATTAAAGTGTGTATCATCTCTGACTTTAATAACGTCGTCGTCTTGGTGCTTACCTTGTGGTTTAAGCTCCCGAGGCTGCGGCACATTATGAATGGACTCCTCAATCTGGGCTCGAGTCACTTTTCCACCTGTACTTGCGCCCTCCTTCTGGGCTTTGCCTTTAATTCTGGCATTCTCCTCATCCAGAAGTCGCTGA
This sequence comes from Entelurus aequoreus, assembly GCF_033978785.1. NCBI lineage: Eukaryota > Metazoa > Chordata > Actinopteri > Syngnathiformes > Syngnathidae > Entelurus > Entelurus aequoreus. The sequence goes on from NC_084749.1 coordinate 22,155,108, forward strand.
GTTTCCTTCTTTCTTTCTAACATCTCCATCCTCCTCTTCTCCTTGTCGTCCTTGAAAAGGTAGAAGACTTCTAACTCACTGGTCCTGCTTCTTGAAAAGTGGTTTATTTTACCATTTACACAATACAGACACTATGTAAAGTATTGGGCAATGTGGTTCGAGGGAAGGAACAGCTGACAAGAACAGAAACTCAAACAGAAACATACAAAACTACTAAAAAAGCAGCATTGCACGGATCATGAGTGAACCGATTTACGAGACCCTGAATTTGCAAACTTTTCAAATGACAAACTTATAGATCGAGCTAAATTTGCCTCCATGTGCGAATCAGGTCTCTGGGTATAAATGCTTCATTCAGTCATTCATTTCTATAACACCTGCAAGCAAAAAGCGGGGCGCAGTAATGTTGAGGAGGCGCAGCCTTACACGTCACTTGCTGCACAGGAAGCACACGCTAGTCCAGACCTGGGCAAATGGCACATTATTTTCTCTCAATGTGGCCCCAGAGTCAAAACAATTGCCCAGGTCTGCGCTAGTCACTGTCAGTCCTAGTCAGTGCTGCAACGTGTGTTTATTTCCCCCATTTACCTACTTTTGTCTATTTTGCTAGCTCAACATGGGTCCAAAAAGCCAACAAACCAGCTTGGAAAGAAGGACAGATTCGCTGTGGACTAAAAAAAACTATTTTCGGTGTACAAATCCTGTTCAAGAAATTTATGTTCCAATGTATTTCCACACATCATTTATAATTCACTACTCTGCATTAAACACAATCAAGTAAAAAGGCGGATTGGGTCAGACACTTAAAGCCGTGTTACTGGGGCTCTTTTCAGCTTTAAGTGCTCTGCAAGTCTCTCCATTTTATTTATTTCTCATGAAATGTTGAGATGTTTATACAAAACCCAAAACCAGTGAAGTTGGCACGTTGTGTAAATCCTAAATAAAAACAGAATACAATGATTCGCAAATCCTTTTTTAACTTATATTCAATTGAATAGACTGCAAAGACAAGACACTTAACCTTCGAACTGTGTTAAATTAAACTGTTAAATTTTGCAAATATTAGCTCATTTGGAATTTAATGCCTGCAACATGTTTCAAAAAAGCTGGCACATGTGGCAAAAAAGACTGAGGAATGCTCATCAAACACTTATTTGGAACATCCCACAGGTGAACAGGCTAATTGGGAACAGGTGGGTGCCATGATTGGGTATAAAAGCAGCTTCCATGAAATGCTCAGTCATTCACAAACAAGGATGGGGCGAGGGTCACCACTTTGTGAACATATGCGTTTAAGAACAACATTTCTCAACAAGCTATTGCAAGAAATTTAGGGATTTCACCATCTACGGTCCGTAACATCATTAAAAAGTTCAGAGAATCTGGTGGTACTGCATCAAAAACCGACATCAGTGTGTAAAGGATATCACCACATGGTAAATGGTAAATGGGTTGTACTTGTATAGCGCTTGTCTACCTTTTTAAGGAACTCAAAGCGCTTTGACACTATTTTCCACATTCACCCATTCACACACACATTCACACACTGATGGCGGGAGCTGCCATGCAAGGCGCTAACCAGGACCCATCAGGAGCAAGGGTGAAGTGTCTTGCTCAAGGACACAACGGACGTGACTAGGATGGTAGAATGTGGGGATTGAACCAGTTTACTGGGTGTTGTTAAAAAGAAAGGCGATTTAAGACCGTGGTAAAAATGCCCCTGTGCCAACTTTTTTGCAATGTGTTGCTACCATTAAATTCCAAGTTAATGATCATTTGCAAAAAAAAATTTTGTTTCTCAGTTCGAACATTAAATATGTTGTCTTTGCAGTCTATTCAATTGAATATAAGTTGAAAAGGATTTGCAAATCATTGTATTCTGTTTTTATTTACCATTTACACAACACGCCAACTTCACTGGTTTTGGGTTTTGTAGTTCATTATTAAGTACAGCTGATCCATGGAATTGCATTGAAGCTAAGATAGAACAATTGATAGACGGTGCCTACCTTTCTCTGCTCTTTTTTGAGTACATGTTTGTCAGTTTCCTGCCACAGGGCATCATCTTCCTCCTGCTTCTTGCGGGCGTCAGCAACTGCCTTGGCCTCCGCCTTGCGGGCTCTGGCTGTGACCGCCTTGGAGTTCTCACCCTGGAACTTCTTTGGCATCCCAGCAGCCACTGTTCCGCTGACAAGACAGGGGAAATAACTTCATCATTAGACAAAATGGGACATCTTCCCCCAGATTGATGCAAGCACAAAAACATGTTTTTCAAACTAATTTTTCTTTGTCTGTTCTTGCATCTTGAGTAGGGATGTCCGATAATGGCTTTTTGCCGATATCCGATATTCCGATATTGTCCAACTCTTTAATTACAGATACCGATATCAACCGATACCGATATAAACCAATACCGATATATACAGTCGGGGAATTAACACATTATTATGCCTAATTTGGACAACCAGGTATGGTGAAGATAAGGTCCTTTTAAAAAAAAATTAAAAAAAATAAATAAGATGAATAAATTAAAAACATTTTCTTGAATAAAAAAAGAAAGTAAAACAATATAAAAACAGTTACATAGAAACTAGTAATTAATGAAAATGAGTAAACTTAACTGTTAAAGGTTAGTACTATTAGTGGACCAGCAGCACGCACAATCATCTGTGCTTACAGACTGTATCCCTTGTAGACTGTATTTATATATATTGATATATAATGTAAGAACCAGAATATTAATAACGGAAAGAAACAACCCTTTTGTGTGAATGAGTGTGAATGAGTGTAAATGGGGGAATGAGGTTTTTTGGGTTGGTGCACTAATTAAAGGCCTACTGAAACCCACTACTACCGACCACGCAGTCTGATAGTTTATATATCAATGATGAAATCTTAACATTATAACACATGCCAATACGGCCGGGTTAACTTATAAAGTGACATTTTAAATTTGCCGCTAAACTTCCGGTTCGAAACGCCTCTGAGGATGACGTATGCGCGTGACGTAGCCCGACGAACACGGGTATGCCTTCCACATTGAAGCCGATACGAAAACGCTCTGTTTTCATTTCATAATTCCACAGTATTCTGGACATCTGTGTTCGTGAATCTGTTTCAATCATGTTCATTGCATTATGGAGAAGGAAGCCAAGCAAGCAAAGAAGAAAGTTGTCGGTGCGAAATGGACGTATTTTTCGAACGTAGTCAGCCACAACAGTACACAGCCGGCGCTTCTTTGTTTACATTCCCGAAAGATGCAGTCAAGATGGAAGAACTCGGATAACAGAGACTCTAACCAGGAGGACTTTTGATTTGGATACACAGACGCCTGTAGAGAACTGGGACAACACAGACTCTTACCAGGATTACTTTGATTTGGATGACAAAGACGCAGACGTGCTACTGTGAGTATGCAGCTTTGGCTTTTTTTTGCGTATGTACGTAACTTTTTTAAAATATATAAGCTTTATGAACCTTGGGTTAGGTGAACGGTCTTTTGGGCTGAGTGATTGTGTGTGTTGATCATGTGTTTGAATTGTATTGGCGTGTTCTATGGAGCTAGGAGCTAGCAGAGGAGCTAGGAGCTAGCATAACACGTACCGTACCGTAAGTGCGCGTCACGTACGTAACTTTTTAAAAATATATAAGCTTTATGAACCTTGGGTTAGGTGAACGGTCTTTTGGGCTGAGTGATTGTGTGTGTTGATCGGGTGTTTGAATTGTATTGGCGTGTTCTATGGAGCTAGGAGCTAGCAGAGGAGCTAGGAGCTAGCATAACAAACACGCAGGTGTTATTATGCAGGATTAATTTGTGGCATATTAAATATAAGCCTGGTTGTGTTGTGGCTAATAGAGTATATATATGTCTTGTGTTTATTTACTGTTGTAGTCATTCCCAGCTGAATATCAGGTACCGTGAGTATGCAGCCTTGGCTGCTAAACATTCGATAACTTGACCGTATGTGCGCGTCACGTACGTAACTTTTTAAAAATATATAAGCTTTATGAACCTTGGGTTAGGTAAACGGTCTTTTGGGCTGAGTGATTGTGTGTGTTGATCAGGTGTTTGAATTGTATTGGCGTGTTCTATGGAGCTAGGAGCTAGCAGAGGAGCTAGGAGCTAGCATAACAAACACGCAGGTGTTTTTATGCAGGATTAATTTGTGGCATATTAAATATAAGCCTGGTTGTGTTGTGGCTAATAGAGTATATATATGTCTTGTGTTTATTTACTGTTGTAGTCATTCCCAGCTGAATATCAGGTCACCCCCGGCTCTCACAGCATCTTCCCTATCTGAATAGCTTCAACTCCCCACTAGTCCTTCACTTGCACTTTACTCATCCACAAATCTTTCATCCTCGCTCAAATTAATGGGGAAATTGTCGCTTTCTCGGTCCGAATCTCTCTCACTTCATGCGGCCATCATTGTAAACAATAGGGAACTTTGCGTATATGTTCAACTGACTACGTCACGCTACTTCCGGTAGGTGCAAGCCTTTTTTTTATCAGATACCAAAAGTTGCAATCTTTATCGTCGTTGTTCTATACTAAATCCTTTCAGCAAAAATATGGCAATATCGCGAAATGATCAAGTATGACACATAGAATAGATCTGCTATCCCCGTTTAAATAAAAAAAATTCATTTCAGTAGGCCTTTAAGTGTATCTTGGGTTTTTTATGTTGATTTAATAAAAAAATAAATAAAAAAAAATAAATAAATAAAAACCTGATACCGATAATAAAAAAAAACGATACAGATAATTTCCGATATTACATTTTAAAGCATTTATCGGCCGATATTATCGGACATCTCTAATCTTGAGCAATTGCATTGTAAACTAATACCGTTCAGCTCCTTGTCAGAAAACAGCAAGTTGTGCAAAACATACTGAATAGTTAAGTTTAGAGATGTCCGATAATATCGGCAGATAAATGCTTTAAAATGTAATATCGGGAATTATCGGTATCGGTTTCAAAAAGTAAAATCTATGACTTTTTAAAACGCCGCTGTACGGAGTGATACACGGACGTAGCGAGAAGTACAGAGCAGTTGCGTCTCCCAGTCATACTTGCCAACCCTCCCAATTTTCCAGGGAGGCTCCCGAATTTCAGTGCCCCTCCCGAAAATCTCCCGGGGCAACCATTCTCCCGAATTTCTACCGATTTCCACCCAGACAACAAGAATTGGGGGCGTGCCTTAAAGGAACTGCCTTTTGAGTGCCGGCCCAGTCACATAATATCTACGGCTTTTCACACACACAAGTGAATGCAAGTCATACTTGGTCAACAGCCATACAGATCACACTGAGTATGGCCGTATAAACAACTTTAACACTGTTACAAATATGCGCCACACTGTGAACCCACACCGAACAAGAATGACAAACACATTTCGGGAGAACATCCGCACCGTAACACAACATAAACACAACAGAACAAATACCCAGAACCCCTTGCAGTACTAACTCTTCCGGGATGCTACAATATACACCCCCCGCTGCACTTTGTGACTTCAATAATAAATATGGCAGTGCCATGTTGGCATTTTTTTCCATAGCTTGAGTTGATTTATTTTGGAAAACCTTTTTACATTGTTTAATGCATCCAGCAGGGCATCACAACAAAATTAGGCATAATAATGTGTTAATTCCACGACTGTATATATCAGTATCGGTTGATATTGGAATCGGTAATTAAGAGTTGGACAGTATCGGAATATCGGCAAAAAAGCCATTTTCGGACATCTCTAGTTACGTTTTTTTTTTTTATATAATTCACTTGTAAAGGGTTATAGGGCATTTAGGCTCAATCTGAAATTTAAACGAAATAGTCCTTATTTATTGAGAGTAGTGTATACATACCTACACAACAACACCGATTATTTCCAACATTTGAAAGTGGTTAAATGGTCAAATGTACAAATAGGGTGAGCAAAAAAAACATACAACTATATTAGAGCATAGTTTCACAATATAGCCATCATACGTACAAACTAACAACCAGATAAGCTTACGATTAAAATTAAAAATATAAATAAATACATGATTTCCTTTCATTTCGAAAGCATACATGGACTAGCTCCGGCTAGCGAGTGCTAGCCAAATAAACATGACTCGTCGCTCATTAACTAAACTGTCCATCCAATTAGCTGTAGGTCCCTCTCTATTTTGAAAATACTGGAATAAATATAATTTAGGAGGCAGTATTGTATAAATACCAGTTTTAGAAGAAATTCAGGTCGCAAATAGACGGCAGCGCCCTGACACCGCCTCCTTTCAAGTAGTGGCGCCCTCTGATGACGTCAAGGACTACCCTGCTCTACTTAACCTGTCATTCCATTAACTATTTGAATCGCGTATGAGAATACTCAAAATTTTTGATAATCGTTCATTTTAACTACAAATGTTACACACATTAGATAATACCTCATTATTTATAATTATGTACTGTGGTGTTTTTGGCAATCCAGGCGCGCGTAAAAGAAAATAACTATGCATCTTACCTTGTTAAAAATACACTTTTGACAATTCCAAATTACTGTAGCTTCCACTCCAGTATAGTCGGCGGTCATTCGCTAACCTGATAATAATGCCGGTCATGGCAGCAAAGTCATATTATCCTAATAAACTAGTATTCATCTTTACTTGATTCAACACGGGACGCTGAAAATTGACGTCACAGACTAGAGCTGGGTCGTTCGTGAAAGATCTGGCTCTTAAGAGTCGACCATCCATCCATCCATTTTTTTTTTACCGCTTTTCCCTTTTTGGGGTCGCGGAGCCTATCGCAGCTGCACTCGGGCGGAAGGCGGGGTACTTCCTGGACAAGTCGCCACCTCATCACAGGGCCAACACAGATAGACAGACAACATTCCCACTCACATTCACACACTAGGGCCAATTTAGTGTTGCCAATCAACCTATCTCCCCCAGGTGCATGTCTTTGGAGGTGGGAGGAAGCCGGTGTATGGCGTCACATTAGTACCAAAAATCCAAGCGCGTAAAAACTGTTATCGCGCGCTGATTCTCCACTTCGTGCGTGCGCGCGACACCCTTTTGCGCGCGCGTGGTGCCTTTGTGCGCGCGCGCGGCGCCTTCTTTCTGATTGGCTTTGAGCAATCAGAAGTATAGCAGGGCGGGTCATCGTCAATATGTATCAAGATTTACGGAGGAAGAAGTGGATAAAAAAATGTTGGCTGAAAAAGAGGTAAGTTATTGAACTGCTTTGGAGTGATTGTAAGGGTACTATTACTAAAAATAATAATAATACATTTTTATTTATAAAGCACTTTTCATACATTTAAAATGCAGCTCAAAGTGCTTTACATAGTTAAAAACAAAATGAGAAATAACACCCACACCCCATGAAGACAGTCAAACATGTACATAAAAATAAACAAACAACAACAACAATAATAATAATAACAACACAATGACAATAGCCAATCACAGGAACCCTCTGGACGTGGAGATCCAGAGGGCTCTTTGAGGAAACACTAGATGATCAAATAAATGGATTAAAAATAATTAAAATACACATCAGGTAAAAGTCCAAAAATAATATGAAATAAGATAAGATATAATCAAACATAAAAATAAACTACAATATGAAAAACTATAAAATAAAATAAAATACAATAAAAACTGAAATATAAATATAATAAGACCATATAAAAATAGGCTAAGATATGATAAAACATAAAAATAAGCTAAGATATGATAAAACATAAAAATAACTAACACTAATAGAATAATCCTGCACATTGGGCCTAATATTTGTGTAGTAAAGTGGTTTTTGAATTCGAGCAATGTAATCTGAAAGATGTTTAAAATATCAACAATTAATGTTAATATTTTTGAAACAATATACTTCTCATAACATGAGTATCTGTGTGGTGTGCATGAGAGAGTGGAAAGAAAAGCATTGCTATAGTTTCACTTCATCTGCCTTTTTTTTTTTACAACCTACTTGAAGTTGTATTTTTCTTTTTTCTTTTCAAAGCCAATCAGAAAGAAGGGGCGGTCTAAGCATGCCCCGCCCCCAAAGTACCAAAATGAAACATGACAGCGCACAGACCGAGACAGCGCGCGCGCAGAAAGGCACCGCGCACACGCACGAAGTGGAGAATCAGCGCGCGATAACAGTTTTTACACGCTTGGATTTTTGGTACTAATGTGACGCCATACCGGAGTACCCGGAGGGAACTGTTATAGGCGAGTAAGGGTTGCACCCCTAACAGAATGGTATGTCCCAGCAGCTAGCAGGAAGTGTGTGTTGTGTTTACGTCCGGGCCATCAGTTGCAATAAAGACCACTGAATGAGTTACACACTATTGTCTCCTGTCCCAACTATATACAAGAACATGGCGTCAGAAGTGGCTAGACCCAAAGTTTGAGGGTTGTGTGTTGTCGTGCTGCACTGACGGCACACACGAAAAAAAAAAAAAAAAAAAAAAAAAGAAGGAGCAGTGGAGGCGAAGACGGGAGATTTAGCCGTTAGCAACAAGCTAGGCTAACAGCGATAGCTTCACCATGGCTTCCAGCATACCACCACCGGAGGAAATGAAGCTGAGTGGCGATATCACAAGTAATTGGGACAATTTTAGAGCCGAATTTGAGGATTATATTCTGGCATCAGGACTAAAAGAAAAATCAAAGGAAGTGCAGGCAGCAACCCTGCGACGAGTGATGGGCGCTGAATGCCGCCACATATACAAGCATAACCTGGGACTCACGGCGGACCAGCAGAAGGACGTGGACGTCATCCTCGAGAGTCTCGGTGCGTATTTCAAGCCAGCCAGAAATGTAATATTCGAGAGATACGTTTTCGGCAACTGCAAGCAAGATGAAGGGGAGCCCATTGATGCGTTTGTAACGAGGCTGAGGGAAAAAGCTGCTTCCTGTGAGTATGGCCAACTCGGAGAGGAACTTATAAGAGACAGAGTGGTGTTGGGTGTCAGTGATGAGGGTGTGCGGCGTCGCATGCTCAGAGAGAAGGATCTCACGCTGACATCAGCCATCGAAATATGCAGAGCTGCTGAAATGACGGATATCAGGTTGAAGACGATGGCACAGGACAGGCCGCTGGAGGCAGTGCATGCGACAGATGGCCGGCGGCCGCGACCAACATCTAAGCAGGAACACTTTAGCAAGTTTCAGAATCAGGCACAGAGTGAGGGTGCTGCATGTAGATATTGTGGCAACATGCACAAGCGCGGACGTGAACTTTGCCCAGCATATGGGAAGAACTGCCGCAATTGCGGAACAGCAAATCATTTCGCTAAGGTGTGCCTGAAGGGGAGACAAGCCCGACAATTGAACATAGCAGAGGCTGAGGTCCAGGAGGATATGGTCAGGGACAGCACAGAGGCCCACATCTACACAACAGAGAGCATAGGTGCAGTCCAGGGCGGTGGGAGGAAATGGTTTGCTAACATAAGAGTGAATGGTGGGTCTCAGAGGTGCCAGCTAGATTCAGGGGCGACCTGTAATGTGATGAGTATACAAGACAAGAGAAGACTGGCGCCTGGTGTGGAGTTAGGGCCAAGCCAGACCAGATTGGTACTGTATTCAGGCGAAACGATGCAATCCATAGGGATATTCAGGACAGAGTGTGTAGTGAGGGGCAAAACACACAAGCTTGAGTTCGAGATAGTGAGAAGCAAGCAGAGACCCCTGCTGTCGGGCGAAACCAGTGAGCGGCTAGGCCTAATGCGCTTCACCATCCCTCAGGAGCTGCTTATGGTGGGGCAGAGCAGGTCAGAGCCACTAACTAGGCAGCACCTTGTTATGACATATGATGATGTTTTTAACAGTCCAGTCGAATCCGTCCCAGGGGAGGTTCATTTTGAGCTAGACAAAGATATAGCCCCGGTGCAGGCTCCCCCACGCAATGTGCCAGTGGCACTCAGAGAGGCAGTCAAGGCTCAGCTAGATAAATATGAGCGAGATGGGCACCTAGCCTCAGTGTCAGAGCCAAGTGAGTGGATTAGCAACATGGTGATAGTCAGACAGCCAGTCAAGGTGAGGATCTGCATAGACCCCAAGTTTCTAAATCAAGCTCTGAAGAGGTCACATTACCTAATGCCGACCTTAGAGGATGTGCTATACAAGCTGCCTAAAGCGCGCATATTCACCCTTGTAGACGCACGTGATGCCTTTTTACAGTGTAGGCTAGATGAGGACAGTAGTTACATGACTACGTTCTGGACACCGTGGGGCAGGAAGCGCTGGTTAAAGCTACCGTTTGGTGTGTCAGTAGCGCCAGAGGTATACCAGCGGAAGCAGCATGAGCTGCTGGCAGGGCTTGCTGGTGTAGAGCCAATCGCAGATGACATACTGGTGGTAGGGTGTGGGGAGACAGATGAGGAGGCCATACAGGACCATGACACAAAACTGATAGCGCTCATGGAGAGGTGCAGAGAAGTTAAGCTAAGATTGAGTCTAAAGAAGCTGCAGTTCAGGCTTAGAGAGGTCAAGTTTCATGGGCATATTCTGTCAGCAGAGGGGCTCAAGGCAGACCCAGAAAAGATCAGGGCAGTCCAGGACATGCCACACCCCACCGACGCCAAAGCAGTCCAGCGGTTCATAGGGTTTGTCACCTATCTCGCAAAGTTCATGCCACGACTCTCCGACATCTGTGAGCCACTGCGGAGGCTGCTGGACAAAGACGTCCCGTGGCATTGGCTGCCTAAACACGAGGCTGCAGTCAAGGAGGTCAAGCGGCTGGTCACGGCAGCCCCGCTCCTGAGATACTACGACGTGACCAAGCCAGTCACCATCCAGAGTGATGCGAGCCAGAAGGGGCTTGGATGCTGTCTGATGCAGGAGGGCCAGCCAGTCGGGTTTGCATCACGGGCGCTAACTCAGACAGAACAGAACTATGCACAAATCGAAAAGGAGTGTCTGAGCATCGTGTTTGCGTGCCAGCGATTCCACTATTACCTGTATGGGCGTGGAGAGATCACAGCAGAAACGGACCACAAGCCACTCATCTCGATTTTCAACAAGCCTCTCCTCACGGCACCCAAGAGGCTCCAAAGCATGCTGCTCACACTTCAGAACTACACCCTCAAGGTAGTGTACAAGCCGGGCCCAGACATGCACATCAGTGACACGTTGAGCAGAGCCACGGCTCCACTACAGAGGACGGACACGAGCTACACAAAACACGCAGTTTGTAGCCTGCAGAGGGCGCAGGAGGACACTGAACAGATAAATCACACTGATTATCTGAATGTCACCAGACAGCGCCTGGCGCAGATAAGACAACACACGGAGATGGATGAAAACCTCCAGATGCTAAAGGCAGCAGTGCTCAGGGGATGGCCAGATCTCCGTGAGGATACTCCTCTGGCGATCAGGGAGTACTGGTCAATTCGTGACGAGATCAGCGCACAAGATGGAGTGCTCTTCAAAAGCCAGCGGGTCATAATTCCAAAGTCGTTACGCGCGGAGATGCTGAAACGCATCCACGCCAGCCACGTAGGAGGAGATGCCTGTTACAGACAGGCCAGAGACACGCTGTACTGGCCGAACATGCAAGGTGAAGTCAAGGACTATGTGAGTCAGTGTTCAGCATGTAACGAATATTCACATGACCAACAGCGAGAAACAATGATGTCACATGCACTCCCGACGCGGCCATGGCAGATTCTCAGCATGGATCTATTCAGGCAAGCAGGCAAGGATTTTCTGATCATCGTTGACCATTACTCAGACTTCTGGGAGATAGAGCTGCTCCCAGACTTGTCAGCAGAGACCACAGTCCTGAGGTGCAAGGCCCAATTCGCACGACACGGACAGCCTGACCGGGTCATTACAGACTGTGGTTCTCAGTTTGACTGCGGGACATTCAGGAGGTTTGCAAAAGAATGGGACTTTAGCCATGTAATGTCTTCACCCAGGCACCCAAAGTCTAATGGAAAGGCTGAGTCGGCAGTAAAGATAGTGAAGAATCTGTGCAAGAAAGCAGCCAGCGCAGGCAATGACCCATGGATAGCCATCTTACAGTGGAGAAACACGCCCACGGAGGGCATGCTCAGCAGCCCAGCACAAAGACTGATGTCTCGGAGGCTGAAAACTCCGCTCCCGGTCGCCGACACGCTCTTGGAGCCGAGCGTAGTCACTGGGGTCCCGGAGAAGCTGCGGGCGAAACACCAGACAGCCAAGTTCTGGTATGACAGGTCGGCCAGAGACTTGCCCGAGCTGTGTATCGGCCAAGACATCAGGATGAAGCCACTACCTGGCGACAGGACGGGCAGGTGGAGGAGGGGCGTGTGCCTGCAACAGGCGGGCCCCAGATCATACCTGGTGGATGTCGAGGGGACGTTCTATCGACGGAATCGGGTGGATCTGCGGCCAGCTGAGGGGGAGGCGATCGGACGCCACCCTGAGCAACAAAGCATGCAGCGCAGCGGCCCGCCTGAGGAGCAACACAGCGATCCGTCTGACAGCACGACGGGCAATATGGAGGACAGTGACACAAACGGGCAGGGGGCCAGGCCGCTCAGGCGGAGTGGTGTGCACCAGCCCGCGGGCAACGCCACGCCCGTGACGGAGCAGAGGACGGCCAGTGGCAGGCTGGTGAGAGTGCCGGTCAGGTTGGACTTATAGATATTATGGACTGGGGTTTGGGCCTGAGGCTGGACTATTGTTGTGTTGACACACGTTTGAAAAAAAAAAAAAAAAAAAAAAAAAAAAAAAATAGGGGGACGGAATCTGTAATGTGTTTTATTTTAGTAATGTGTTAATATGGGATACATATTCGGGTTGTTTATGTTCTTAGAAAGGTTCATCTAAGAAAGGGGAGATGTTATAGGCGAGTAAGGGTTGCACCCCTAACAGAATGGTATGTCCCAGCAGCTAGCAGGAAGTGTGTGTTGTGTTTACGTCCGGGCCATCAGTTGCAATAAAGACCACTGAATGAGTTACACACTATTGTCTCCTGTCCCAACTATATACAAGAACAGGAACCCACGCAGTCACGGGGAGAACAAGCAAACCCCACACAGAAAGATCCCGAGCCTGGGATTGAACCCAGGACTGCTCGGGACCTTCGTATTGTGAGGCACATGCACTAACCCCTGTACCACCGTGCTGCCGAAACAGAATTTATTTGTACTTAAATAATTTTGACATGTTCAGGTATATAGACTGCACTTTAAACTGCTACTGCTACACTAACCCCTGTTCCACCGTGCTGCCCCTAAGAGTCAACCATTGAATCGAATTCAATGAGCTTCTTTTTTCTGTTAAAGCTGCGCGAGATTGATCAAAATGGGTGGTGGCCGTTTTTCGTCAACATTGAGCAGAAGATGGAGAGATTACAGACACTGCAAATGTAAAAGAGGTCAGCCTGCGTGTGTCGACACTTTTTTGTTGCATTAAATCCGTGTCAGTACATACACTATATTGCCAAAAGTATTTAGCCACCCATCCAAATGATCAGAATCAGGTGTCCTACATAACTTGGTCCGGCCACAGGTGCATAAAATCAAGCACTTAGGCATGGAGACTTCTACTAACATTTGTGAAAGAATGGGCCGCTCTCAGGAGCGCAGATTTCTAGCGTGGAACTGTCATAAGATGCCACCTATGCAACATATCCTAAATTTCCTCGCTCCTAAATATTCCAAAGTCAACTGTCGGCTTTATTACAAGAGAATGGAAGAGTTTGGGAACAACAGCAACTCAGCCACAAAGTGGTAGGCCATGTAAACTGACAGAGGGGTCAGCGGATGCTGAAGCGCATAGTGCTAAGACTTTCGGCATATCGCTACACAGCTCCAAACTTCATGTAACCTTCCAATTAGCCAACATACAGTACGCAGTGAGATTCATGGAATGGCATTCCATGGCCGAGCAGCTGCATCTAAGCCATACATCGCCAAGTCCAATGCAAAGTGTCGGATATAGTGCTGCAAAGCTCCACTGTTCTAAAGTCCAACGGCGACGCTTTTCCATCTGGCAATCTGATGGACGAGTCTGGGTTTGGAAGTTGCCAGAACAGTACATTTCGGACTGCATTGTGCCGAGTGTGAAATTTGGTGGAGGAGGAATTATGGTGTGGGGTTGTTTTTCAGGAGTTGGGCTCCAGTGAAAGGAACTTGGAATGCTCCAGGATACCAAAACATTTTGGACAATTCCATGCTCCCAACCTTGTGGGAACAGTTTGGAGCGGGCCCCTTCCTCTTCCAACATGACTGTGCACCAGTGCACAAAGCAAGGTCCATAAAGACATGGATGACAGAGTCTGGTGTGGATGAACTTGACTGGCCTGCAGAGTCCTGACCTGAACCGATAGAACACCTTTGGGATGAATTAGAACGGAGACTGAGAGCCAGGCCTTCTCAACCAACATCAGTGTGTGACCTCACCAATGCGCTTTTGGAAGAATGGTGGAAAATTCCTATAAACACACTCCGCAACCTTGTGGACAGCCTTCCCAGAAGAGTTGAAGCTATAATAGCTGCAAAAGGTGGACCGACATCATATTGAACCCTATGGGTTAGGAATGGGATGGCACCTCAAGTTCATATGTGAGTCAAGGCAGGTGAACAAATACTTTTGGCAATATAGTGTGTATACAATCTGATTAGAATTAAAGAAAAAAGTATCTTTCAATTTTTTTTGAGTGATGTCCTGCCTATTTGGCGCTAAAACAATAACCCACAATTTTGAACTTTATTTAAAAAAAGTGTTTTAGATCATACATGTTTACTGTAGTGGGCAACATAACCATGTTATTGTAACACAAAGGAATCATAATAGGCTGACAAAAAACAAAGAGTGTTCATTTGTAGACATTTGACCATTTGGCCTGTTGTCTTTTGTTAAACTACTGAACAAAATGTTTGGCATTACATCACACACAACGTACAAGCCTTCATATGTTTGTCCTTTAAGACTAGCATCACTGTACTGGAAAAAGGTTTGCATTTTTCAGTCATAGGTGTTCAGGTCCTATCAACAACAGTCCTAGGTAGTACAGTTTTAATTACGTTAACTCCTTCCCCTCCTATTGCTGTTCTTCATTTGTTCAGTTCTTATCTATGGTACTCCAGGAAGCAGTTTCTCTTCTTCGTAATGCAGAGGAACATCCTGCAGCTGATGCACCGCATGTACGTCTTGCTTTTGCACCCTTGGTTCCGGCACCTCTCGGCATGGCTGCAGTCGACCATCTCTGGCATGTGCATGGCCCCAAATTTCCTAAACCACGCTTCGGGTTGCGGGATCCTCTTTTTGATGGGCGGCTCGTACTCTTCTTCGCTCTCCTCGTTGGAGAGGTTAATGAAGTCTGTGTCGTCTAGAACTTTGACAATGACGTCTTCTTGCGGCTTACGTTGTTGTGCCTTGAGCTCCAGGGGCTGCTGGGCGTTCTGAATGGCCTCGTCGATCTGGGCCCGAGTCACTTTTACACCACTTCCGCTATCCTTCAGGGGTTTGCTTTTCAGTTTGGCGTTCTCCTGGTCCAGAAGTGGATGCGTTTCCTTGTTCCTTTCCAACAGGTCCATCTTCTCCTTGTTGTCCTGCAAAAGGTAACAGACTTCAGACCTACAAATCCCTTTTCTTTAAAGTGACTTCCTGAGAACCAGTGTTTGTGTTTTGCTTAACAGAACTATATTTTCTCTGAAATGTACATATAGACCAAAAACAGAGATTGCTGGTTACCAGAAGAATATATACAGTGGACACTCGATTTACAAACCCCTATAATTGTGAACTTTTTGACTCACAAACTGTTAGATCGAGCCAAAAATGCCTCCGTGTGTGAATCATGTATTTGTGTACGAACGCTTCCGGTGTTGGCGCCAGGAATTTTCAAAATGGGGTCCCAGGGACCCCATCAAGTCATAAAAATGGGGTCCCACAGTACATTTTTGGGGTCCCACTTTTTTGTAACCGTTTTGAAAACGAATGATAAATGTATGCATTACCCTGTTATATCTCACATTCTATATTGTGTTTTGGAAAAAAGGTTGTCATAAACATGACTTAATTCATTAAAAAAATAATACAAAAGAAAAAAAAATGTACTGCACACTTAAATTTATTCACTTTCTTCTTTCCTTCATGGATCTAAACTTTACCGCCGCCGGTAGTTTTTTTCTATATTTTTATTTAATAAGTTGTAGGTGTATTTATTTCAGTATAAAAGTGTAAAAAGTATTTTCCTTTGGTCATGAAATGATGATAATCGTGCGCCAGGGCATACATACATTATTTATTTAAAGCTTAAATCTCTAGTCTACATCAACTTCAGATCGATCCGTCAATTCTAAGTTTTATTTTTTTTTGTTTTCTGCCCTTTTTTGTCAAAGAAAACTATGTTTTTTTTATGGCAAACACACAAAATATGCAAAATCTTCCACAAAAAATATTATTCAAATATTTTCAATGTGAAGTAATCAGAGCCTTGGATAGGTCAATAATTCATAAAAAAACATTTATTTTGATTCAATATTATGTTTTGAGCAATGCCAGTTTTAAAGATAAAAAACCAGCTTTGTTTAATTAGTCAACATTGCAACTTTTTCTAAATTACATTTCCCCTGTAAGCTTTTATATTCCACTTTTGTTATGTTTTTGTTTATTTTAATAGTATTTTTAGAATGTGCCGTGCGCCTTTAAAACACTTTTGACACCCCTGCTATAGATAATAAAAAATGTAATCTGATAAGTGCGTGTTCATCATAACGCACAGTCAGCATCTCTGCTTCAGTAAACAATGACGGTGATGACGTCACTGTCATCGATGTGAGCGACACTTGCTAACTTGTCAGCCTCTTCTCCAAGAGACTCCTTTTGAACACTCCTCTCACATTAACACTTCAAAAGGCACATATGTGCCCCATTTGTTGACCTGCAAAGTATGTTTGTGGGGTGGAGGAGTCTGGTCGGGTGCTGGTTAGCTTGAAGCTAACAGCTAGCCTGTCTCCATCCTCGAACGATGTCGATCCAGCGGGAGATAAAAGTGAAGTTTCCATGGACTCACAAAGACTAAAACAACCCATTTACTGGAGACACGGCACAGGATGAAGTTAAAAAGGTTGACTTTACACTCACCTTAGTGTTTACCATGAAGTCTGTCTTTTGACAGCCCCTCGCGGTAAAGTTGTCCGAGAGCAAACTGAGGCAGTATTTGTGATTGATAAACCTTTCGGCGAATCAAAATGTAAGAAATTGTACCAGAAAGTTAATTACTTTGAAGACGACCAATAAAAACGCGGTGAAGGCAGGGTCTGTAAAAAAAATAAATTAAAAAAATCAGCGTCGCAGGGATGCGCGGACTTACGAAAATGCGTGTCCTTTCTGATTTCAATGCGTAAAAAGACACAAAAAGTGCGTTAACGCCAACATTGGCTTCATTTCGTCATTAATTTTGCAAAAAGCAGGGCGCAGCATTTTTGGGAGGCAGAACCCTCCACGCACTTGCTGCCCAGCACACTATAGTCCCTTCTCAGCGCTTCAGCGTGCATGCCTTTTCTGTGTTTTTATGCCTTTTTACAAGTTTTGTCCATTTTGCTAACTCAATACGAGTCTCAAAAAAACAACGGACCAGAGTGAAAAGAAAGAGGGAATAGCTGTGAAGTAAGGATGTAACGGTAAATGGTATAAATAGATAAACAGCGGTAAAATTCCCGACGGTTAGTAATACCGTTTAAATATAAACTGTTTATTTACGGAAAAAAAGGTCATTTACTAATGCATTTAAGACAACACTGCTTACTTCCTGGAAACGGAATCACAGCAGTGCTGGCGCTTTGCTACGGAGATTTCCCCTCAGAGTAATCCGAGCCGAGCGCTTGGTTTCACTTCATTTTCCCTCGCTTCATTTCTGTGGAGTCTCGGCGTGCGTTTAAGAGCACACTGCTGTCTTTAGATGGCAACAGGTGTGGACAATATTGGAGACAGACTCATTTGTCTCACACTAAAAGTATACAGTGAAGGAGAAAACTATTTGATGTTGCTTTCATTGTCTCAATACAAGGTCCATCAGCTGTGACTGAGAGTTAATGACGTGGGGAAACATGCAGCAGGCGATGTGTCGGGAACATTGCCACAACTTCTTTATAAATTCTTTAGTTTGTTTACTGGGATTTACTTTATTTAACTGCAACCTTTATCAGTGTTATAAATAAATGATAAATGGGTTATACTTGTATAGCGCTTTTCTACCTTCAAGGTACTCAAAGCGCTTTGACAGTATTTCCACATTCACCCATTCACACACACATTCACACACTGATGGCGGGAGCTGCCATGCAAGGCGCTACCAGCACCCATCAGGAGCAAGGGTGAAGTGTCTTGCCCAAGGACACAACGGATGTGACTAGGATGGTAGAAGGTGGGGATTGAACCCGAGTAACCAGCAACCCTCCGATTGCTGGCACGGCCACTCTACCAACTTCGCCACGCCGTGTTCAAATAAGATCAATCCTAGCTATAAAGTTTTGTCATCTCATCAAATTGAACGCAGGCTGTGAAGATTGTGTATTAGTCGTGAGAGGTATCACTCCCGTTTATTTTTGCTGGCCAAACTGTTTCTCTGAACCACTTGGTGTTGTCAGAGAACAATGCTTGTTTATTAGACTCTCTTTATAAGTCAAATTGCTTTGTGTTTTATATTGCTATCAAAAAGTAAACACCATGTTTTTTTTTTTTTAATATAACGTGTTTTTTTTCCCAATTCAAAATAATTACTTTAAAAAACATTCATGTGACATAGCATTGTGTTAATGTTTATAAGTGTATAGATGATTCCTATGCGACATATTTCTGCTCAAACTCTTGATGGATCTGTCCCCATACAACATCTACATGTAGATATAAATGTACATAACTTAAAAAATAGAAAACCTCCCTCAAAAAAAATTAAAAATAGAGAGAAAGGCATCGTGCAATAAAAAAAGATGACACGTTGATACTATTAATGAACAAAAAAACTAAAAAATGTCTTTAAATATATGGACAACGTTTATCTATAGCCTTTTTATTACACATTACAAATTACATGATGGCGTCGCGTGCACACACCACTCCAACTCTTTTTTACTTAAGATAATCAATAATCATCACGATTATTGATTATGATAACATTTATAAAAAATAATCTTAATTATTAGTTAACAGCCCTATGTGTAAGACTAGGTCTCATACATTAACACTATTTGTATCTATATGGACGAAAGTGCAGTTACGTCTTATGACCACCAGGTGCCATCTTTCAAAATGCTTACATTTGTTTTTATTTTTATCTCTTATGTCCATTAAGTGCTATCTTGCACAATTTTCACATTAATTTTATTTATGTTATTATATTTTTCTGCCATATTACTTTGTTTATAATGCTTGTGTTGCTTTCATATGCAAATTCAATTTCTACTCGAAACAGAGTTTTTATCTACAATAATGTTTCTTCTACAAAGGAAATCATTTTGGAAGGTGTTGTGTTTTTTAAAAAATAGAACTTGGTTAAAAAGATTTCAGTATTAGTACTTTTAGAAAACGCATTTAAAATTACCGCAATAACAATGATAACCGTGATAATTTTTGCCACAATAACCGTGATAAGAAATGTTCACGTCACGTCACGTGACAACTCCTGGGGAAGGCCACAGTTGTAGCCGAAACTGTCAAATACGGAAATAAAAACACAGATCTGGCCTTAAGGATAAACAATAGCATAATTCTTTGAAGACCTAATGAACCTAATTGGACAAAGTTTTGTGATGAGATCGGACTTTCTTGGAAAAACATGCCAAAGCAGACTTATTTCACGACGGAGGAGCGCTATTCTCGTTCAATGGCGCCTCTTTCAAGGCACACACACGGCCACTCCTCCCCGCCACCCGTTCTCCCTCTGTGTGTGCTCCTTTTTAGTCAGCTCTTCCTTCGGCGATGGTAATGTAAGTGCATTTTTTATGTTTTTAAATCTTTATCATTGTATTAATATTGTTGTTAAAGTTAAGGAATTTTGTGATTTCTGATAGTTTGTGAGAGCGCCAAAGTGATTTTTGTGTGCGCGCGCCTGTTGGCAAAGCAGCGCATACAGAGAACAGCAGTTTGTTGTTGTAGTTGTTTTGGCTTGTTAATAAAGAGAAAGTTAATCTATCACCCCTGGTTTTGTTTGTTTAATATACAGTACTGTACAACACTTTATATTGTTTTCAAAAGTGCACAAACATTCACTAAAAATGGACATTTGTTGAGGCTGGAACCCATTTTTCATATTTACATTAATAGAGGAAAACCTTTGCTTCACTATACAAACTTTTAGATTCACAAACCCATTGAATAACTAATTAGGTGCATAAATCGAGGTTCCACTATATAGTTTATTCCTTCGACTGGGGGTGTCCATACTACTTCCAGTGTATCCTTCATAAAAAGTGAAGCAGCCTACCTTTCTGTGCTCTTTTTTGAGTACATGTTTGTCGGTTTCCCGCCACAGAGCCTCGCCCACCTTCTTTCGGTCGCCAGCCACTGCTTTGGCCTCCGCCTTGGAGTTCTCACCCTGGAACTTCTGTGGCATCCCAGCAGCCGCTGTGCCGCTGACAAAACAAGCACATTATTAGACAGTGTAGAACTTTGTCCTCCTAGATTGACATAATCACCTTAAATTTTTTTTATTTTTTTTAACTTTGCCTAAACTTGCTTTTGCATCGTATATATCGGTGGTCCCCAACCACCGGTCCAGGGACCCGTACCGGTCCGTCAAGCATTTGCTACCGGGCCGAAGAGAAACATTAAATAATTTATAAAAGGACTGCATTTTCTCCGACTTAACTTTGACCTGTCCCACTAGACTACGGGTGTCAAACTTATTTTCATTGAGGGCCACACAGCAGTCATGGCTGCCAATAGAGGGCCGTTTGTAACAGTAAATAATTAATCAATTTGCCTATGAATTTTAATATTTTACTTTTTTTTAACGTAAAGAGTAAAAAAAAAATCTGTGGATTTGACCAGTTTTTTACAGAAAAAACTGGCAGCTTAGTTGCCAAACTTTTACTGTAAAATATATGGTGTTATTTTATTATTATTATTTTTACAACATATAACTGCAAATAGAAATACAGTACCGCCGTTTAATTTTATTTTGGCAACTCAGCTGCCAGTTTTTTACCAAAATAAAATGTGGTACCATAAAATCATCAACTGTAGATTTAAAAAAAAAACAAAAAAAAAAAACTGGACAGCTCAGTCGACAGAATTTTACTGTAGAAAAACAAACATTGGTCGTGTTTTTTTCAACTTACAGTAATATGCTGTAAAAAACTCCCTAAATTTTACAGTAAAATCCATTGGTCATTTTTATAGTGTACAATTTGACGGATAACTTGCTTCGAAACCATAAGTCAAGCAGATATTTAAGTATTTATTTGGATTTTGACCATAAAAGTTAGATACTATAATATTTGTTGCAATATTGGACACCATTTTTTTCCCTGTCAAACTAGAAACAAATACCCTAATACCTTTAGTAAGAAAATAAAGTAAAGAAAGAAAATATAAGGTATTTTATTGACATATTATTTCCAAGCTTTTGCGGGCCATATAAAAGGACGCGGAGGGCCAGATCTGGCCCGCGGGCCTTGAGTTTGACACCTGTGCACTAGACACACCAAGGACGTACAATAAAACTCCTCATAGGAAATTGCCATTTGTTATAACTTTGTGACATACAAGGCACATTAATGAACATATTAAATATAAATGTGACAGATTGTAGCCAAAGGCTGATTTCCATTGCAAAGAAACAAGCCCAGGGCTCCCACTAATTCAGCATTATAGTGAGTTGTATTTTTCACAAGTGGGAAGCCGGTCCCTGAAAATAATGCCTACATTAAACCGGTCCGTGGTGCAAAAAACGTTGGTGACCACTGGTATATAGGATCTCAGGCCTGGGCCGTTTAATTAAAATGAACTCAATAAATTTGTCCTCATCGAGGAATTGCCATCGCGTTTGGTTTCTTCGTCTCTCCCTTTCAAACGGGGTGAAAGAGGGTTCACTCTAGGGCTGCACAATTATGGCCAAAATAATCACGATTATTTTGATCAATATTGAAATCACAAATATTAGTTATGATTATTCATTATGTTGTGTAAAACATTTTTACCGCACTTTATTTCAAAATTACACTTCAATTACAAATAATTCCTAAGTAATAAAATACAATTTACAAAAGACAAAGGGCTAACTAAAAAGTAAATGTCATTGCAGAGTGCAATCACAAAGTGCAAACAAATGAAAAAATAAGAAGTGCACAAAAAGACATAGGGCCTGATCTACTAAAGGTTTGCATGTACTATAACACGTGCAAACTTGATAGCGTACGCAAAGCTGATCAATCAAATTAGTGTGCAGACAGATGATTGCATCTCTTAAGTGAGCAAAATAGAGCACCAAACCCCGCCCCCCAAACCCCCTCCGTGCGTAGGTTGAGGTGGGCGGGGTTTGGTGGTAGCGGGGGTGTATAATGTTGCCCGGAAGAGTTAGGGCTGCATGGGATTCTGGGTATTTGTTCTGTTGTGTTACGGTGCAGATGTTCTCCCGAAATGTGTTTGTCATTCTTGTTCGGTGTGGGTTCACAGTGGGGCGCATATTAGTAAGAGTGTTAAAGTTGTTTTATACGGGCACCGTCAGTGTAACCTGTATGGCTGTTGAACAAGTATGCCTTGCTGTCACTTACGTGTGCAAGCAGAAGCTGTATACAACATGTGGCTGAGCTGGCACGCTGTTTGTACAGGTTGTAGAGGGCGTTAAACGCTGTGCCATCACGGCACGCCCTTATTATTGTTATTTGGGTGAAAATCAGCAGACATTCGAGAGAACAGATGCCCTGAAATTCGGGAGTGTCCCGGAAAATTCGGGAGGGTTGGCAAGTATGACGCTGTCAAGCGCCATTCATATAAAACTTGCGGGCCGCACTAAGATAACATTTTCATATTAAGGTGCAGGCCGCGTGTCTGAGACCCCTGGTTTATACATAGCACAGAGCAAAAAAAATTACCAAAGAGTTTTGTGGCTCCCATTGTTTACTTTAATTTGTGAAACTGGTCATAATGGCTCTTTGAGTGGTAAAGGTTGCCGACCCCTGCACTACAGGCTCTTCTCACTCTTTCTTGTCTCTCCTTCTCACAGAGGTATAAAACAAGCACACCTTCTCACGTACGTCACATACTGTCGCGTGTGCAACGTCATACGCTCTCGCCGAGCAGAGAGGTAGCGGCATGGGTAACGTTAGCTGTGGTGCAAGTGGAGGAAGAATTAATTCCCCAAAAAAACAGCACGGCATCGTCTGGCGGTGGTTTGGCTTCAAGCGGGAAGATGTTGAACAGACAACCGTAATATGTCAAGTATGCGGCAAAAGCGTTGCTACAAAAAGTAGCAGCACTATTAATTTGTAGCATGATTTGAAAAGTCACCCGCTAGAGAGTGAAGAGTGCTTGAAACTCCGCATGTCAACATCTATGGCCGGTGCCACACCCAACAAGCAACCAGCACTGACCCAACTGAGCCTGGCGTCTTCCATTTCCACATCAACACCGTATGAAAAAAATAGTCAACAACAGAAGGAGATAACGTCCGCAGTAACCTACCACATTGCGAAGGACATACACTATTTGATTTCCTATTATGCAGCTAATTTTTATTTTACAGTTATTGAGAATCAGCACCTCCAAGTCCGAGTCCATGGTTCTCGCCCGAAAAAGGGTGGAGTGCCATCTCCGGGTTGGGGAGGAGACCCTGCCCCAAGTGGAGGAGTTCAAGTATCTCGGAGTCTTGTTCATGAGTGAGGGAAGAGTGAATCGTGAGATCGACAGGCGGATCGGTGCGGCGTCTTCAGTAATACGGACGCAGTATCGATCCGTTGTGGTGAAGAAGGAGCTGAGCCGGAAGGCAAAGATCTCAATTTACCGATCTATGTACGTTCCCATCCTCACCTATGGTCATGAGCTTTGGGTTATGACCGAAAGTGCAAGATCACGGGTACAAGTGGCCGAAATGAGTTTCCTTCGCCGGGTGGCGGGGCTCTCCCTTAGAGATAGGGTGAGAAGCTCTGCCATCCGGGGGAGCTCAAAGTAAAGCCGCTGCTCTTCCACATGGAGAGGAGCCAGATGAGGTGGTACGGGCATCTGGTCAGGATGCCACCCGAACGCCTCCCTATGGAGGTGATTAGGGCACGTCCGACCGGTAGGAGGCCACGGGGAAGACCCAGGACACGTTGGGAGGACTATGTCTCCCGGCTGGCCTGGGAACGCCTCGGGATCCCCCGGGAAGAGCTGGACGAAGTGGCTGGGGAGAGGAAAGTCTGGGCTTCCCTGCTTAGGCTGCTGCCCCCGCGACCCGACCTCGGATAAGCGGAAGATGATGGATGGATAGAGTTATTGAAATGTCTTGTGACAACATGCACACAAGTGCACTTTATTTGTTTTAAACTATTGTAGGGGCATTCTGTACAAAAAGTGCACTTTAATTTAGTGTTGTTTTGATATATCATCTTGAATGTTTGTGCCACTGCTTAATAATTGTTTAATAAATACAGTTTTGGTAAATTGACTTAGTTGTGATTTCCCTCGCTTCATGAAAGTTGAAAATGAGCATATATTAATGCAGTATGAACAAGAATGTTTAATGTAGACACATAAAATCATCATACTGCTTTGATTATATGCATCAAGTGTTCATTCAAGGCTAAAGCAAAATATCGAGATATGTATCGTGACATGGCCTAAAAATATCGAGATATTAATAAAAGGCCATATCGCACAGCCCACCTTAGCAAGCGTAATCTCCTCCAATATTTACATTAAGAAATTACTTTTGTTTCTGAACGATTAAGTGCAAACACCAACAACGACGTCGCAGTCACCATCGCTCACATTTTCACACAGGAAATATCTAGTCAAGGACAACTTGTGTTTGCTCCGACTCAGGAAAACACTGCCCCTATGCGTTTTGGAAGAGTATTACATGTCATGCGCTAAATAGCGCATTAGAACACATGAATATATCAAGATATGGTTAAAAAAACGCCTTCAGAAGGGCGTGCGTCGCTACTACGTTGTAGTATAAGGAACTCTCAGGTCCGTATGGATATGTTTAGGGCGCAACGGCTAGCGGATGTTAGCCAAATAGTGTGAATTACATTTATATAAATGTAATTATATAAATAAACATGACTTTTTTGTTTTATTAACCAAATCGTCCGCGCATCACCCTTTAGGTCCACGGGAATATTTAAACACATACAATGTAAGAAATTAATTCATATAATACCAGTTTCAGACGAAATTGAGGTCGTAGCTAGACGACAGTGGTCTGTTGTTTCGAAGATGCATCTGCCTCCTCCTTTCGAGTAGCAGCGCACTGGGATGACGTCAGAGGTTTGTTTGTCCGTTTTAGAGCAATTTAGGCCCCCAAAAAAGAGCAATTTAACCTCGTCCATTAGTAGGGGTTACAAAAAATATGCAGCTCTTAAATACTGTCCATTTTAATTTGGTGATAAAACAGGCGCATAGAATAGACGTCAAAGATAGCAACTACATGTGTGACGTACATGATGATCAGAGACATTAATGTTGGAAGTTTATCATCTCCTCAGACCTTTGCAACCGCGAGCAACAAATGAAGGTAGTTTACTATTTACATATCTACACATATGGGCTATCATGCTGACATAAAATATGTTATACTAAATCTCATTTTAACAGCTTATTATGGCCAAATCATGTTTTTTTTTATTGTTTTCGAAAATTAATCGTCAGCAATTGGTGGTTGTTTTTAATTCGCGCACTTCAGTTTATTAGTGCGGTTTCAAATCGATTACTGTCGTTGAGTACTGAGCATAAATGACGATTGCGATGTAGTATGAGCTTTTTAAAATGCAAATTACAACTAGAGATGTCCGATAATGGCTTTTTTGCCGATATTGTCCAACTCTTAATTACCGATATCAACCAATACCTATATATACAGTCGTGGCATTAACACATTATTATGCCGAATTTTGTTGTGATGCCCCGCTGGATGCATTAAACGATATAACAAGGTTTTCCAAAATAAATCAACTCAAGTTATGGAAAAAAAATGCCAACATGGCACTGCCATATTTATTATTGAAGTCACAAAGTGCTTTATTTTTTTTTAACATGCCTCAAAACAGCATCTTGGAATTTGGGACATGCTCTCCCTGAGATAATCCTGATACCCACTACAACTATGGGAAGTACTATACTTTGACTTTCACAAAGTGCATTATTTTTTTTAAACATGCCTCAAAACAACAGCTACAAAAACAATGAAGGCACACAGCTTCAGTCTAGAGAGTATACTAGAGTAATAAAGTAAACAATAACATAGTCCTCCTTTTTCAATAAGGTGCCGTCAACAAAAATATTTTATTACAAAAATACACAAATATTGAAACATAAAGGTATAATCTATATGGATGCTCTGTGTTACACAATGGATTAGTAGTACTATATTCAGTATTATACAAGTTTACAATAGAATATATATGATGGGCTGGAATATGAAAAAGGTTGCTAATAAATCAGAAGTCGTCGCTCTCATCAGACAGAGGAGGTCTCACGCGGCCCCTGGAGGAGCGAGTTGGCCTCAACACGGGATCTTCCAAACTGTCATCGTCCAATGCTTTGCTCACGTCCTCATCTTCCTCTTCATCATCTTCGTCCACCTCAATCTCACTCTCTTCAGACTAAAACAGGCAGAAAAGCCATCAAGAAATGTTGAACTCACAATTGTATATTTACAATAAGTACTAGAAAGTACTACAAATCTATAGCTAGAAAAAGGGTATGCAATCCATCCGTAACAGTCAATTGACTATAACAATGCTTTGTTTCTTGCCATATATACATAGTACTGCACAACAGTGAGCAAACCCATAGACCAGGGGTGTCCAAACTTTTTCCATTGAGAACCGCACACTAAAAATCAAAGCATACGTGGGCCATTTTGATATTTTTCATTTTCAAAACCAATTAAATATGAATACTTTTATTAGCCTTTAGGTTCTCCTCAAGTTTGGTCCCGGGGACCCAGAAGGGTTTCAATCATAAAAAATTTAAAAACGAGTCATACATACACTATATTCCCAAAATTATTTGGCCACCCATCCAAATGATCAGAATCAGGTGTCCTAATCACTTGGCCCGGCCACAGGTGTATAAAATCAAGCACTTAGGCATGGAGACTGTTTCTACTAACATTTGTGAAAGAAACTGGAACTGTCATAGGATGCCACCTGTGCAACAAATCCAGTCGAGAAAATGTCCTCGCTCCTAAATATTCCAAAGTCAATTGTCGGCTTTATTATAAGAAAATGGAAGAGTTTGGGAACAACAGCAACTCAGCCACAAAGTGGTAGACCACGTAAACTGACAGAGAGGGGTCAGTGGATGCTAAAGTGCATAGTGTTGCTACAGAGCTCCAAACTTCATGTGACCTTCCAATTAGCCCACGTACAGTACGCAGAGAGCTTCATGTAATGGGTTTCCATGGCCGAGCAGCTGCATCTAAGCCATACATCACCAAGTCCAATGCAAAGCGTTGGATGCAGTGGTGTAAAGCATGTTGCCACTGGACTCTATAAAGCAGTGGAGACGCCTTCTCTGGACTGATGAATCACGCTTTTCCTTCTGGCAATCTGATGGACCAGTCTGGGTTTGGAGGTTGCCAGGAGAAGGGTACATTTCGGACTGAATTGTGCAAGTGGGAAATTTGGTAGACGAGGAATTATGGTGTGGGGTTGTTTTTCAGGAGTTGGGCTTGGCCCCTTAGTTCCAGTGAAAGGAACTTCGAATGCTCCAGGATACCAAAACATTTTGGACAATTCCATGCTACCAACCTTGTCGGAACAGTTTGGAGCGGGCCCCTGCCTCTTTCAACGTGACTGGGCACCAGTGCACAAAGCAAGGTCCATAAAGACATGGATGACAGAGTCTGGTGTGGATGAACTTGACTGACCTGCACAGAGTCCTGACCTGAACCCAATAGAACACCTTTGGGATTACTTAGAACGGAGACTGAGAGCCAGGCCTTCTCGACCAACATCAGTGTGTGACCTCTCCAATGCGCTTTTGTAAGAATGGTCCAAAATTCCTATAAAAACACTCTGTAGACAGCCTTCCCAGAAGAGTTGAAGCTGTAATAGCTGCAAAAGGTGGACCGACATCATATTGAACCCTATGGTTTAGGAATGGGGTGGCACTTCTAGTTCATATGTGAGTCAAGGCAGGTGGCCAAATACTTTTGGCAATATAGTGTATATATATATATTTTTATTTTATTTAATTTTTTCAAACGCTTAAATAAACTTATCTATCTGTCGATATAAGTAAAGGTTAAAAATGTTTGATGCCCTTTTTGTTAAAAAAAAACCCTGTATTTAATGGCAAAAACAAAATATGCAATATTTCCCCACAATTTAAAAAAAAAGCGGAATATTTGATGTGAAGTAATATAAGCCTTAAATAGGTCAAGTTATAACATTGATTTTGATTCATCATTTTTTGAGCAATGACAGTTTTAAAAACAAAATCCCATTAAAATTCTCAAGGATCCAAAAAGGCTCATGAAAGTGTTAAAAATATGTCATTCATTATTTATTTTCAATGCCTAAATCTCTAGATCAACTTCAGATCTATCCATCAATTACACATTTTCATTATTTTATGTTTTATGCCTTTTTTGCTATAGAAAACTTTGTTTTTATGGCAAACACAAAATATGCAGTGTTTTCTGCAAAAAATATTTCAAAGTGGAATATTTGATGTGACGTAATAGGTAAATAATTCATAATAACATTTATTTTGATTCATTATTATTTTTGAACAATTGCAGTTTGAAAGAAAAAATAGCCTGCGTGGCAGCTTTGTGTTTAATTTGTCAACATTGCAACTTTTTCCTCGTTGCATTTCACCCGTTTGCTCTTTTTATCCGAAAATTCATAAATGTATTATTAATATAGTTATTATTTTTATTCCGCCAGATTTTCGCCGCGCTCCAGGGCCCACAGTTTTCATCCGATTGGAACCGTATCAAGAACGTTCAGCTCGGCAGGGACGGTTGTGCTCACGTTGGTTTGTCTTCCCAAATATCCCAGATTACAAGGAATTCCAGATTTTCCTGGAAATTCTTCAGTTTTTTGAAAACCTTTTTCTCCCAGTTTTCGTCCGATCGGAACCGTTGAAGTATAGAAACATTCGGCTCAATTCAGACAACAAAAATGTCTATTTTTTTTCTTCCCAAAACTCCCAGATTACCAGGAATTCCTGGAATTGTTTTTTAAAATGAATGGGGCATTTTTCAAATTTGCACAATTCCCACTTTTCTCACCCGATTCAAACCATTCTACCAGCCACACATTTCACTCAACCTGGACATTCGACAAATGCAGAGGACAAATTTCACCACATCTAGTGTGTGTGTGACAATCATTGGTACTTTAATCTTTAATCTTAAAAAGTCAAAGTGGTTCTGGGTTCCAAAATTTCCCTGATTTCCAGGAACTTTTCAACATTGAAAAAGTGAGTAATTCCGTTCAAGTATCAATACGTTCGGCCCGGCTGGGAAACTGTTGCTAACATTGGATTGTTTTCTGAAATATCCCTGATTACCAGGATTTCCATGTTTTCCTGAAAAATCTTCTCTTTTTAGCATGCATACAGCCTAACATTAGCATGCTTACTTTTTTTGCAACTGTTTACCGGAGAGTCATATAACTTGGTTTGTGACACATGCAAAATGTTTTTCAGCTAATTTTGCAACCATTTACCCCAGAGTCACATAACTTAGTATGATACACATGCTAACTTTTTAAACTAATTTCGCACACATTTACCCCATAGGCACATAACTTATGTGATACTGGAATTGCACAGATTGTAGTTTAATGTTTTTTTTGTAGTAGTATTTTTATAATGTGCCACTGGCCGTTAAAAAATTAGCTGCAGACCGTAAATTGCCCCCTGGTCGCACTTTGGACACCTCTGCTCCAAACATACACTAGATGCCTCACGGATTGGCCAGATCATGTCAAGCTGTCGGCTATCTTGCGGCAGTCATTTGCAAGGAATTCAGCATCGATACCGTATTACTGTATGCCAAACAACTTATTTAAATAAATAAATTGTAATATTTCTAACATGAAATACATTATGTAACTACTCCAAATGCAAACTTTATGCTACAGTGTCACAATTTAATAAAAAGAAAATATATATTTCCCCTAAAAGATTGCTACCGTAAGTGTGCTACATTGATAACTACAAATCTATAAGTACTACAATTTTTGACAACCATGTAAATGAGTAATTACTTCATGTATCCACATGGCTGTCATATTAACTTGCACCAGTTGACTGAGTGGTCATGACTGCCGCAAGATGGAGGACACAGACTATAGATGTCAGAGTATACCCAACAAATTGCAACAATGTATACGTAGGAGTATAATATATATTGCAGGAAAGTACTTGAAGTCGAATGTCAGGATGGATTATGCTAATTTGTGCTAATACACAATAATACACAGTTTACTACACAAAGCCCTGTCACAAACCTTTCCTTTCTGTTTTAGCCTTGCGGAAATGGCTAATGTTGGCTAGAAATAAACAAGTGAGTGCAGAGAAATGGATGAGAGCAGGAAAAGTCAAAACATCTGTACAGTTATCTTTACCTCATCACTCTCACCACCTTGCATGTTCCCGATGAATCTTGTTCCTCTTCCTAGAAGGGAAAAGTTGTATATATTAATGGTGGTACTGATTGAGATGAATCTTGTATGTACTTGACAGGAGATGGATGCATCAAATATTCGACTTTTGTTAGGATGATAAGATTTATTTCTAATAATCTGTAGATTTCATGTCGATAAATAAGGTTAAACATGTTGTTCTATAACACTGCTAAAACTACTACCACAAATATAACATTTCAGTTATAATTTATTTAGATCTAAAAAAGGGGTTGGCAACCTTTGCTATTAAAAGATCTATTTTGTACCTTCTTGCACAGGCAAATGTATCTATCCATGTTAGGGCGGCAGCAATCAAATATCTTAATAATCGAGGAAGCTATCCATTAGCTTGTTCAATTAATCGGATAAAACACAATGTGTATTTTAGGGGAAAATAGTTGAAACAAACAACGACTTTTCTGCTTGCCATAATTTTCATAATTGTTTTCTAATAAATAAATATCGTCGTTGAAATTGCACTTTTAACATACAGTTAGTGCATGAATAAAATAAATACACATATCACGCACTTGCACACCTCCACTGTCATCTAGCAGTGGAGTAACTCTGTCCATGTATTTAAAAGTTCTGGTACACTCATTAACTCTTGTGCATTCTAGTGTCCAAAACGGATATTACATGTATGCTTATGTAATGTGATTGATCAGTTTGAAGGTTAGCATTATTTTTCATAAAATTGCATTGTGATTTTAGTTATTCTCCAGTGTAGACGCCTCAAAAGGTGTCGTTTTTCCTCAAATCCTCAGTGCCATTCCATGTTTTGTTTTTGTTGTTATTGTCAATAGTGCTGTGTGTGTCTGTGTGGATGTGTAGGTATGCTTTCTTATCTTCTATTATTTTTATTTTTTATTTTTTTGTACAGTAGTTTGTGTTTGCCGCTTGCATGTGTATGAAAAGTGCTCTTTAAATAAAGTTTGATTTGATTGCAACGTTGTTAAAATAGGATATTGAAATAAAGTATACACACATTCTCTTAAGAACTCTTTCGGTCCCATTGACTTCCATTATAAGTAGTACTTTTTTAACAGACTGTAATCCTGGTATGTGACTATGCTTTTTCCATGAAAGCCGAGCTAATCTCATTCTTGCCGACTGAAAAACAAGAAAATGCTGTTTTGGTGGAATTGTGCTCCTTAACCACAAGATGGCGTTGGAACACAGTTTTGATGAGCTTAATGAGTACATTTTCAAATTATTGACATAGTCAAGGCTGTAACTAATTACCCAACCTCAAATATTCCACTCTGCAACTTATTTTTAGAAATATTGCATATTTCGCATTTTCTTTGAAAAAAAAAGTTGTCATCTTTGACAAAAAGGCCATAAAACATTAAAAAAAGCATTTAAAATAATAAAACATTTTATTGTTAAAATAATTCAAGCGTTGAAAGTAAAAATAGGTATTAATTTATTGCCGACTCATGACACGTTTATGTGCAGGTCCTTTTTGGATCCTAAGATTTGCACAAGGGTTACACAAGTATTCTAAGCAACATAATATAAATCCAAAGCTTTTTCTCTAATTGAATTAATCGATTAATCGTTGCAGTCCTGATTCAGACCTCATACTAAAATAATTCACAAAACAAAAAGCTGACATACGGAACAAATCGCTGGTCCGTGTAGCATCCATCATGCCGTTTCGAGCGGGCCGTGGATTTGAGGGTCGAGACTCTTCCAAGTCACTGTCAGTGTCCGCGTCGTCCTCAAGGACGTCCATGTCAGAGTCCACATCTTTCACTGCAAGACATACGT
This sequence comes from Entelurus aequoreus, assembly GCF_033978785.1. Taxonomy (NCBI): domain Eukaryota; kingdom Metazoa; phylum Chordata; class Actinopteri; order Syngnathiformes; family Syngnathidae; genus Entelurus; species Entelurus aequoreus. Next base: position 22,187,661 of record NC_084749.1, read on the forward strand.
TACGTAACATAAAGATGAGCAACGCTCTGCTTTGTTTTCTGTGTTGGTCTCACATGAGCTCCTCATAAGATCTCTGTCTTCCTCTTTCAGATTTTGCTGCATCATCCGAAGAGTGTTCTCCACCTCCTGCATGGGCAACACAGAGAAGACGAGTGAGCAAGGTGAAGCAAACAGGAGAATCTTGAGTTAGCATATTGACTCAGCTACGGTAAATTAAAACATGTTTCAGATGGTAATACATGTCAGGTAAATTCACCTCACAAACTAACTTTATCTAAAGCAGGGAAGTCAAACGTACGGCCTTTGGACCGGATCAGACCCGCAAACAGGTTTAAACCGGCCCGCAAAATGAGTTTGTTAAGTATTAAAATGAGCTGCAATTTTTTATGAAATAAACTGCTGTTCTAAATGTGTCCACTGGATGTTGCAATAGCAATTCCAATGTAACCCACATTACACTGTTTAAGATGAGGTGTCAGCTGACTTTAAGCGCCCTCTGGATTGGCTGCCGCTACTCCAATTAGCTGCTCCTGTTGTGGCTGGCAGCAGACTAATGCTGTACCGACACACAATACCTTTTTTTAATAAATGATTTACTCAACAATTATAATCAATTATTTACTCAACAGATAAAATAACAAAACGGTAAGATGCAAAGACTTAAGTCAGCATGACTATCATCTTTGTAGTAAAGATTCTGTGCAGCGCTCGCAATTTGTTGACGGCACAATGTGCACTCTGAACTCCATTGTAAAAAGTGTGTTTCTACATTTGTTGTTATATTTTATTTTATGCTTGAATTTACTATGTTCACATTGGTTACGTTTGTAGTCATGCTACCTTTAATTCGGCCATTTGACAACTGTTTTGATTATATTATCATTTTTAACATTTGAATGATGATAAATTGATGTGTTGTGGCAGTTGTGGATGTCACCAATGTGGCAGTTTGAGGAAACACACTTCAGAATGTGCTTGTTATATTTTTAGTCGAAGTAAAACAACTGAAACAAATTTGAAGTGGTCTTTTTTTTAAATGATAATGCCATGATTTTACCACATGGGAATAGATTTTCCTCCAGGCGACCCCTGAGCTAAAATGAGTTTGACACCCTCGATCTAAAGTGATATACTAATGATAATGATTTTAAACATCATGTTAACATACCTCAAACCTCTCTTGCTCCAGCTGATGGTAATCTTCCAGCTGAGACTCTAGGAAACAAAGGTTTTTTAACTTTGCCACGTAGATCTCATATTGCTTCTGAAGTTCGTCTTCGATCTTCTCATATTCATCCATGAATGCTGGTCTAACACAGTGACACAGGGAAAAAAAGACACAACTTTAGTGCTTGTGTGTGCATTTTCTTTATTCCAACGTGAATAGAGATAACCATAAAAAGCCTTTTTTAAAAAAAAAAAAAGACTAGTGTGTAGGAAATGTGCATTTCTTAAATTATATGCGTTCGTGTTTATAACTTTGTTGTGGAGCAAGTCAGTAAAAATCCTTGAGTAGTTTTTTATTTTAATCTCTAATTTAAAAGACTGTTTACCTACTAAATTAAACTAAATTTTAACATTCCGCCAGGGAAGAATATCAAATGTAAATAAACCAGGGGTGTACAAAGTGTAGCCTGTGTTATATTGTAGTAATAAAATAAGCAGCAACAATTGAAAAATACAGCAAAACCATATTATGTTATGTAACAAGAACAATGTTGATACTAACAAGACAGATTTTTCTTTTAATATTTATTAGACATTTTTTAGCCTATTTTTTAAAGAAAATACATGCCTCAGTCAATTATCCAAATTATACGATTACATCATATTGATATTGTTACGTGCAATGTTTGGCCTTACGATAGCTGAGGTGGTTTACAAAAATGTGGCAAAAAAACGCCTAATACAAAAAGTGGGGCTTACAAAACCGTGATTTCACTCTACTAAAAAAGGAAATTTTATGTTTTATCATTCACAGGCACGGTTTGAGATAAGAACACATATGCTTTTCTTATTTTTATGCATTCTAAGTCGTAAAATACAGCCTGTACGAGGCGGCTAACAATGTACAGCTAATGAGAGTCCACTATTCGGCCCATAAAGCCCTCTGAAAAAACAACAATGCCAAAAAATACTCCCATTTACATCTTGTGACCTGAATATTACCCAAGTATAGCAATATTGTTATTATAAGCGCTAACACAGATGAACTATTTTTAGCGCCGCCATGATCACAGAGCTAACTAATATATGCAACTAGTGTTGACATATTGAGCCGGTGAGCCACTGAATCGCCTCAGAGTTGCTAAAAATTAATTGTAGATCATAAATCATGATTCTCACTTGTATAGTAGAAAATTGTGGTCATAAACCGAGAAGTTGGTCAACTTTGACATTCAATTCATACTAGGAGATGGCAAGGAAGACATTACTTTTTCTTTAATATCTGCGTGAGGGTTATAAATTACTATTCATCTATTAGGGAAGATATGAACATCCCATCAGTTGGCATCCCAGTGAGAGCAGACATTGTACAGTAAGTGGTTGTTTTATTATGTTCCTACTTTGTATTTCTTGTTTAGCACTTAGCGATACTGCTGCATGATGCTTAGTGTTTCAATAAAGCTGGATCTGTTTAGCACACAGACTTTCTATTTTTTAAAGCATTACATGGATTAAATTATTTAAAATGTCAATAAACTTCTCAATCAATCATCGATCAAAAACAGCTTCTAAAACTTGTAGCTCATTCTCCTAATATTCAGGCTTATAAATATAAGGTTAAGGATCATCATTTGTCCCAAAGTAATCGCTGTCGTCTCATAAAGTCTGCCATCAGTAGTACTGTTGTTGTTGAAGGGAAAAGCGAACGCTGTGATACATCTGTGAAATTAATACGCTGCCACATGCTTAAAATGAGCAAAATTTGTAAATATTACATCTGATGATGACTGTGCCTGTTACTAAATTACAGATATACTTACAGCATTTATATAAAACATTGATGGAAGCTTTTGGATGTTTTTAGAATGCTTTTTAGGCGTAACAGAGCGACTACCATTTGCTCCATTGTTAGCTGACTTTTACTAGCATTTATTTACGAATTAGAATGCATAAGAATAGGAAAAACGTGTTATGGTCCAACATAGGGATTGTGAATGATAGACAAAACACCCCAAAAAAGCAGTTCCATTTTCAATATAAACAATTCATAACCATCTGTTCTAAATACAAAATGATAACTGATCAGCTGTCAATCATTGGTTATTGTGGGAACACCATCAACTCACCGCACACTTTGCAGCGTCTGAAGTCTCTTCCGACTTCTCTCCAGGTCCTGTTTTTTCTTTTCTATCTTGGCATCCAGACTGGCCTCGTCAGAAACAATATTATTCAACATTTCTTTGGTCTTCTCCGTGGTTTCCTTAATCGGAAGAAATACGTAGGTATGAATGTATTAATTTCAAAGAAAAACATTATCAAGAGAAATACTTACCAAGGCTTCTTTGATGGCAGCTCTGAGGGCCCTTTCAGTCCCGTCGATCTCAAGGGGTCTGGCAATGGCCGCTGTTCTCTTTTCCTAAACATACATCAGGTATATTCAACTAAATTTCCAGAAAGCTGAACACTGGGAAGTGGACTTCTGCCTTAACTATTAGCCTTATTTTGTATATTCCAGAGAACCAGCGTCCTCGAGTTTAGTTTAGTTTATTATTTCTTCGGTCAGTGGTCAACCAAATAAACAAACAGTTTTACATAAACAAACAGTTGTTTGTTTGTTTTCATAAATTGAAAATGTTGCAGACCGAAAGGGTTTAGGCTGAAGTTGAACACTTATTGCGCCTAACCCTATAAACAATGTCAAATACAAGATGAGCTTCCAAAAATTATGAAATTTCCTTTGCACAACATATTATAAAAACACATTGTACACAACATAAACACTGTTCAATTATATACACAGTGAACATTTGATTTTGGTATATTAATTTTGTCAGAGTTACAAGACCGCTCTGCTGTTTTTAAGGACCTGCTGCAAAAAACCGTGTCAAAGATCATCTATATCAGTGGTCCCCAACCACCGGGCCGCGGCCGCACAAGAAATAAAAAAAATTTAAAAAAATAAAAATGTGTATTTTATTTTTTTATTAAATCAACATAAAAAACACAATATATACATTATATATCAATAAAAATCAATACAGCCTGCAGGGATACAGTCCGTAAGCACACATGATTGTATTTCTTTATGACAAAAAAAAATAAATATATATACATATATATTTTTTTTTTACTACGCCTCCCCCCACCCCCCGGTCCGTGGGACAAATTTTCAAGCATTGACCGGTCCGCAAGTACAAAAAGGTTGGGGACCACTGATCTATATGACAACACTCTAAAGTTTTTAAGATTTTGCTGCAAAGTCTCTCGCAAGTTTTTTTTAAACTGAACTCACAGGCCACCAACCAGTTAAAAAGCCCAAATGATGAAAAAAAAAGGGGACCTAAAATGGAACCTTGAGGAACACCACTACTAAAACTAAAGAAGTTGAACAAATGACTACTGACTGTATCTGAAATAAACAAGCTACAGCAACACCTTAGTTATTACATAAATCACATTACCAAAATTAACTGCCAAAAAGGAAAAGACTTAAAAGCGTGCCTTAATGAACACCTCAGTTATGTAAATTACAAGTTCGGACTCCGGTGTTCTATGTTAGCTAACAATAACATGTCAACGCAGGGATCTGTGTGGTCCAATTTTCTCTATACAGCAGGTGCACTCTCGCTTTTTTATTAGTTTGCTTTAAAAAAGTTTTTGAACTGAAATCAGGGGGCCGGTATGGAGTCATTCCCGGGTCGGATTCGACCCCCGGTTCACCAGTTGAACAGCCCTGTTGTACATTTATTCTAAAAGACAATAGGGACACTTTCAAATTGCGTGCGCCTACACTTAAATAAATTAGAATGATATGGAATCAGAGGGATGGTCTTGAACTGGATAAGAAACTACTTAACCAACAGGAAGCAATTTGTGAAAATAGGTGAAAGTATGTCAACAGCGCTGCAGATATCTTGCGGCGTACCCCAGATATCAACACTAGGACCAAAATTGTTCAATCGTTATACAAGCGACATTTGTAAAGTTACAAAGGACTTAGTCAGTATTATTTGCTGGCGACACGACTGCTTTTTGTTCAAGAGAGAACACACAGAAGCTAATACAAATAACAGAAGAAATGAACAAATTAAAAGAAATAGTTTGACAAAAACAGACTCTTTAAATCTCAGTAAAACTAAAATAATGCTATTTGGTAACAGCGGAAGACAAAGTCAGACACAAATGCAAATAGACGGAGTAGATGTTGAAAAAGTAACATAAATCAAATTTTGGAGTGTAATAATAAATGAGAAAATGAGCTGGAAATCTCATATAAAACATATACAACACAAGGTGGCAATAAATATTTCAATAAAGAACAAAGCAAACATTGTCTACTGCTTGCTAGTGTTACCATATCTGAGTTATTGTGCAGAAATATGAGGAAATAACTACAGTACAGTTCATTCACTAACAGTGTTACAAAAACAGTCAGTTAGAATTATACATCATGTTGGATATAGAGAACATACAAACCCTTTATTTATTGAATCGAAAATATTGAAATTCAATGATTTGGTGCATTTGCAAACAGCTAAAATTATGTACAAAGCAAATTATAACTTGCTACCCTAGCCGCTGAAAAGGGGAGTCAGTGGCTGTGGGTCAAGCGAAGGGACTCCACCTGGGCTTTCAAGTGAGTGATGCCATCTAGGGAGTGATCCTGGGACGCTGGGACTCACTGCTGAACCCTCTGGAGGTGTCGTGGGCCTATCAGCGAAACACTGAGGATGGGGGGCGCCCACTTGATAACCCAGAGGATGCCTTCACTCACTTGACCATCCCACTAAGTCGCATAGGTGTCTCAAGTATGCATTAGGGGATTGTAACATCTAGTCCTACACAACAGATCTGATCATCTGGTGAACCAGTGACTGCTGTGAAAGGGCAGCTGACAACAAGGGAAAGACCTTGCGACGGCATGGAAAGACAGCTGGCAGGAGGGAATAGACCCCAACGGGGCTGCCATGGGCTAGCTACCCGTGGTGGCAGGATCCAGCACGAACGGTGTATGGGTTCCACCCAAACATGGCTACGAAAAGTTCTAAGAAGAAAATACCCCCTGAGTCAGCGAGAGCGGGGGCGGAAGATGGCTCATCGGCAGAACACCCGGTAACGAACACAGGAACGGAACAGACTACGAGTTTGATGATCAGCATACCTGAGGCTCCAACAGCCACAGCAGGACACAAGCTTCAGAGCTGCGTATGTGGTTGGACAAAGGTTACTTCCACCCAAGGCCTGAAAATACACCAAGGCAAGAAAGGGTGCCTAAAGAAGGGTCAACAGGGAACTCGCATCGACAGCTACTTTCTGAGAAGCAGGTCGAGTCAGTCGACTGAAGTTCAGCAGCAGGACAAACCCCACAGTCTGCAGGACATCAACACCCCTGTCCCTGAGGAGGCAGAACTAGGCACGGGAGAACAACCTGAACCCAACCCACTACGACCTGCAACGGAAAAGAAGATCCGGGGGCGAAGGCCATTTGTCAAGTGGCCAAAATCCTGCGACGGGACACTGTGGAAGGAGGTCAACACTGATCTCTGCAACATCATAGAAGGGATCAGAGGCACCGCCATGAAGAAGTTGGAGAGAATGGGGGATCTAATCTATGCCTATGGAGTGGAACGGTTTGGAGTGGTCGAAGGAAAACGATCTGCTCCATCAATCCCCACTAAGTCCAGAAGACAGACAGAAATAGACCGCCTAGTCAAGGAGAGGAGACAGCTGAAGAAGCAATGGAGGAAGGCCACAGAGGAGGAGAAGGAGGGCATAAACCTGCTGCAGGGAGAGATCCAGAGTAGACTTGCAACACTGAGGAGAGCGGAAAACCTTCTGAGGAAGCGCAGAAGGAAGGAGCAAACAAGAACACGCTTCTACAAAGACCCCTTCAAATTTGTGAAGAGTCTGTTCACAAAGGAGAAGTCTGGAAGTCTCTCAGTGTCAAAGGCTAACCTGGAAGAACATCTGCAAAAATCCAGCACAGACGACCGACACCATGAAGAGGTTACACTCCCACCTGACATGCCACCAGTCAATCCACCAGAGCACGATCTAGACATCAGCCTACCCAGATGGAGTGAAGTAGACAAAACCGTGCGTAGAGCAAGGGCCGCATCAGCTCCAGGTCCCAACGGAGTTCCATACAGGCTCTACAAAAACGCACCAGATGTCCTGCGCTTCCTCTGGAAGCTGATGAGAGTCGTGTGGCAAAAGAAGGAGATACCAACTTCCTGGCGAAGAGCCGGTGGAATCCTTATCCCCAAGGAAAAGGACTCATCAGAAATCGGCCAATTCCGCCAGATCAGCCTTCTAAATGTCGAGGGAAAAATATTCTTCAGCGTGGTTGCTCATAGGCTGGCAGGATATCTGCAAAGAAACAACCTGATTGACACATCAATCCAGAAAGCAGGCATCTCAGGCTTCCCCGGTTGCATGGAACATACAAGTGTCATCTGGCATCAGATCCAGGTTGCCAAGAAGGAGAGAACAGACCTTTATGTGGTTTTCCTGGATCTCGCCAATGCCTTTGGCTCAGTCCCTCACAACCTCCTGTGGACAGCTTTCGACTACTTCAGGGTCCCAGCAGCTCTCACAACCCTTGTCAAGGCCTACTTCCAGGACGTCCAGCTATGCGTGACAACTGCCGAGTACACCACAGCATGGCAACACCTGGAGGTGGGAATCATGGCCGGCTGCACCATCTCCCCGCTGGCCTTCACCATGGCCATGGAGGTGATCATCCGGGCATCGCGATGGGTGGTTGGGGGACAGCTAATAAGACCTGGCCTGAGGCTGCCGCCTGTCAGAGCCTACATGGATGACCTCACAACACTCACCACAACCAAGGCTTGCACTGTACGGCTTCTGAGAAAGCTCCAAGAAAACATCGAGCTGGCTCGCATGAAGATCAAGCCAAGCAAGTCCAGAAGCATCTCTATTGACAAGGGGAAACTGTCACACCACCGCTTTCACATTGGTGAGGAACCTATTCCAACAGTCTCCGAGAAGCCTGTGAAGTCCCTAGGTCGTTGGTATGATGCCTCCCTCAAAGACAAAGAGCAGGTAGATCAGCTCAGGAAGGAGGTAGCCAGCGGCCTGGAGAACATCGACAGAACCCTGCTTCCTGGCAAGCTGAAGCTCTGGTGCATGCAGTATGGACTACTTCCACGCCTATTGTGGCCACTAACCCTCTATGAAGTCCCGCTCTCTAAGGTGGAAAAGCTGGAGAGACTGGTTAGCTCATATGCAAGGAAGTGGCTTGGCCTTCCCAGGTGCCTCAGCAGTATTGGACTCTACGGCAAAGGAATGTTAGAACTGCCCATTTCCAGTCTCTCAGAGGAGTTCAAGTGCGCCAAAGTCAGACTGGAGATGATGCTACTGGATTCGAGTGATCCATTTGTAGCCCAAGCTGCCCCCATTCTGGCTACTGGGAGGAAGTGGACCCCACTGGCTGCAACTGAGCAGGCTAAAGCAGCACTCAGGCACAGAGACATTGTGGGCCGAGTACTGCAGGGGAGGAGTGGTCTTGGCCTTGGGGCCAATACACCAGCCTGGAGCAAGGCCACTCCATCTCAGAGACGCAAGCTGGTGGTCCAGGAGATACGTCGGGAAGAGGAAGCAAGAAGGTGCGCACAAGCTGTGGCGCAGGCAAAACAAGGGCAGTGGATGACATGGGAAGGAGTAGAGAAGAGGAAGATCTCCTGGAAAGAGCTGTGGGAGATGGAGGCATTCAGGGCAAGCTTTACCATCAGGGCTGCCTACGATGTCCTGCCTTCTCCAAAAAACCTCAGCCAGTGGTATGGTGAAGACCCCACATGCCCTCTGTGTCCGAGTCCAGCAACACTGAAGCACATCCTGGTGGGCTGCAAGACCAGCCTCACCCAAGGCCGTTACACCTGGCGGCACAACCAGGTGCTAAAGTGTCTTGCAGCAGTGCTGGAAAGTCGACGGACAAGTGTCAATGCCCTTCCTCCTTCGTCATCCCGTTGGCAAGCAACAACATTTGTCCGGGAGGGCGAGGGTCAAGCCAACCTCACCCCCACAAGACCAGACACTGGACAGCTAGGCGGGGCACGGGACTGGAGACTGCTGGCAGACCTGGGCCAGAGACTCTGCTTCCCAGTTGAGATTGCGTCCACCAACCTGCGGCCAGATCTTGTTCTGTGGTCAGCTTCGCTCAGGCTCGTGTACATCATAGAGCTCACGGTGCCCTGGGAGAGTGCAATGGAGGAGGCCTACGAGCGCAAGAAGTTGAGGTACACTGAGCTTGCAGCCGATGCGCAACAACAAGGCTGGAAAGCGAGGGTACGCCCAGTGGAAGTAGGCTGCAGAGGATTCGTGGCCACCTCAACATCCAGGCTCCTCAGGGAAATGGGAGTGCGAGGGAAGGCCCATCGACAGGCAGTGAAAGACCTCTCAAAAGCCGCTGAAAAGGGGAGTCAGTGGCTGTGGGTCAAGCGAAGGGACTCCACCTGGGCTTTCAAGTGAGTGATGCCATCTAGGGAGTGATCCTGGGACGCTGGGACTCACTGCTGAACCCTCTGGAGGTGTCGTGGGCCTATCAGCGAAACACTGAGGATGGGGGGCGCCCACTTGATAACCCAGAGGATGCCTTCACTCACTTGACCATCCCACTAAGTCGCATAGGTGTCTCAAGTATGCATTAGGGGATTGTAACATCTAGTCCTACACAACAGATCTGATCATCTGGTGAACCAGTGACTGCTGTGAAAGGGCAGCTGACAACAAGGGAAAGACCTTGCGACGGCATGGAAAGACAGCTGGCAGGAGGGAATAGACCCCAACGGGGCTGCCATGGGCTAGCTACCCGTGGTGGCAGGATCCAGCACGAACGGTGTATGGGTTCCACCCAAACATGGCTACGAAAAGTTCTAAGAAGAAAATACCCCCTGAGTCAGCGAGAGCGGGGGCGGAAGATGGCTCATCGGCAGAACACCCGGTAACGAACACAGGAACGGAACAGACTACGAGTTTGATGATCAGCATACCTGAGGCTCCAACAGCCACAGCAGGACACAAGCTTCAGAGCTGCGTATGTGGTTGGACAAAGGTTACTTCCACCCAAGGCCTGAAAATACACCAAGGCAAGAAAGGGTGCCTAAAGAAGGGTCAACAGGGAACTCGCATCGACAGCTACTTTCTGAGAAGCAGGTCGAGTCAGTCGACTGAAGTTCAGCAGCAGGACAAACCCCACAGTCTGCAGGACATCAACACCCCTGTCCCTGAGGAGGCAGAACTAGGCACGGGAGAACAACCTGAACCCAACCCACTACGACCTGCAACGGAAAAGAAGATCCGGGGGCGAAGGCCATTTGTCAAGTGGCCAAAATCCTGCGACGGGACACTGTGGAAGGAGGTCAACACTGATCTCTGCAACATCATAGAAGGGATCAGAGGCACCGCCATGAAGAAGTTGGAGAGAATGGGGGATCTAATCTATGCCTATGGAGTGGAACGGTTTGGAGTGGTCGAAGGAAAACGATCTGCTCCATCAATCCCCACTAAGTCCAGAAGACAGACAGAAATAGACCGCCTAGTCAAGGAGAGGAGACAGCTGAAGAAGCAATGGAGGAAGGCCACAGAGGAGGAGAAGGAGGGCATAAACCTGCTGCAGGGAGAGATCCAGAGTAGACTTGCAACACTGAGGAGAGCGGAAAACCTTCTGAGGAAGCGCAGAAGGAAGGAGCAAACAAGAACACGCTTCTACAAAGACCCCTTCAAATTTGTGAAGAGTCTGTTCACAAAGGAGAAGTCTGGAAGTCTCTCAGTGTCAAAGGCTAACCTGGAAGAACATCTGCAAAAATCCAGCACAGACGACCGACACCATGAAGAGGTTACACTCCCACCTGACATGCCACCAGTCAATCCACCAGAGCACGATCTAGACATCAGCCTACCCAGATGGAGTGAAGTAGACAAAACCGTGCGTAGAGCAAGGGCCGCATCAGCTCCAGGTCCCAACGGAGTTCCATACAGGCTCTACAAAAACGCACCAGATGTCCTGCGCTTCCTCTGGAAGCTGATGAGAGTCGTGTGGCAAAAGAAGGAGATACCAACTTCCTGGCGAAGAGCCGGTGGAATCCTTATCCCCAAGGAAAAGGACTCATCAGAAATCGGCCAATTCCGCCAGATCAGCCTTCTAAATGTCGAGGGAAAAATATTCTTCAGCGTGGTTGCTCATAGGCTGGCAGGATATCTGCAAAGAAACAACCTGATTGACACATCAATCCAGAAAGCAGGCATCTCAGGCTTCCCCGGTTGCATGGAACATACAAGTGTCATCTGGCATCAGATCCAGGTTGCCAAGAAGGAGAGAACAGACCTTTATGTGGTTTTCCTGGATCTCGCCAATGCCTTTGGCTCAGTCCCTCACAACCTCCTGTGGACAGCTTTCGACTACTTCAGGGTCCCAGCAGCTCTCACAACCCTTGTCAAGGCCTACTTCCAGGACGTCCAGCTATGCGTGACAACTGCCGAGTACACCACAGCATGGCAACACCTGGAGGTGGGAATCATGGCCGGCTGCACCATCTCCCCGCTGGCCTTCACCATGGCCATGGAGGTGATCATCCGGGCATCGCGATGGGTGGTTGGGGGACAGCTAATAAGACCTGGCCTGAGGCTGCCGCCTGTCAGAGCCTACATGGATGACCTCACAACACTCACCACAACCAAGGCTTGCACTGTACGGCTTCTGAGAAAGCTCCAAGAAAACATCGAGCTGGCTCGCATGAAGATCAAGCCAAGCAAGTCCAGAAGCATCTCTATTGACAAGGGGAAACTGTCACACCACCGCTTTCACATTGGTGAGGAACCTATTCCAACAGTCTCCGAGAAGCCTGTGAAGTCCCTAGGTCGTTGGTATGATGCCTCCCTCAAAGACAAAGAGCAGGTAGATCAGCTCAGGAAGGAGGTAGCCAGCGGCCTGGAGAACATCGACAGAACCCTGCTTCCTGGCAAGCTGAAGCTCTGGTGCATGCAGTATGGACTACTTCCACGCCTATTGTGGCCACTAACCCTCTATGAAGTCCCGCTCTCTAAGGTGGAAAAGCTGGAGAGACTGGTTAGCTCATATGCAAGGAAGTGGCTTGGCCTTCCCAGGTGCCTCAGCAGTATTGGACTCTACGGCAAAGGAATGTTAGAACTGCCCATTTCCAGTCTCTCAGAGGAGTTCAAGTGCGCCAAAGTCAGACTGGAGATGATGCTACTGGATTCGAGTGATCCATTTGTAGCCCAAGCTGCCCCCATTCTGGCTACTGGGAGGAAGTGGACCCCACTGGCTGCAACTGAGCAGGCTAAAGCAGCACTCAGGCACAGAGACATTGTGGGCCGAGTACTGCAGGGGAGGAGTGGTCTTGGCCTTGGGGCCAATACACCAGCCTGGAGCAAGGCCACTCCATCTCAGAGACGCAAGCTGGTGGTCCAGGAGATACGTCGGGAAGAGGAAGCAAGAAGGTGCGCACAAGCTGTGGCGCAGGCAAAACAAGGGCAGTGGATGACATGGGAAGGAGTAGAGAAGAGGAAGATCTCCTGGAAAGAGCTGTGGGAGATGGAGGCATTCAGGGCAAGCTTTACCATCAGGGCTGCCTACGATGTCCTGCCTTCTCCAAAAAACCTCAGCCAGTGGTATGGTGAAGACCCCACATGCCCTCTGTGTCCGAGTCCAGCAACACTGAAGCACATCCTGGTGGGCTGCAAGACCAGCCTCACCCAAGGCCGTTACACCTGGCGGCACAACCAGGTGCTAAAGTGTCTTGCAGCAGTGCTGGAAAGTCGACGGACAAGTGTCAATGCCCTTCCTCCTTCGTCATCCCGTTGGCAAGCAACAACATTTGTCCGGGAGGGCGAGGGTCAAGCCAACCTCACCCCCACAAGACCAGACACTGGACAGCTAGGCGGGGCACGGGACTGGAGACTGCTGGCAGACCTGGGCCAGAGACTCTGCTTCCCAGTTGAGATTGCGTCCACCAACCTGCGGCCAGATCTTGTTCTGTGGTCAGCTTCGCTCAGGCTCGTGTACATCATAGAGCTCACGGTGCCCTGGGAGAGTGCAATGGAGGAGGCCTACGAGCGCAAGAAGTTGAGGTACACTGAGCTTGCAGCCGATGCGCAACAACAAGGCTGGAAAGCGAGGGTACGCCCAGTGGAAGTAGGCTGCAGAGGATTCGTGGCCACCTCAACATCCAGGCTCCTCAGGGAAATGGGAGTGCGAGGGAAGGCCCATCGACAGGCAGTGAAAGACCTCTCAAAAGCCGCTGAAAAGGGGAGTCAGTGGCTGTGGGTCAAGCGAAGGGACTCCACCTGGGCTTTCAAGTGAGTGATGCCATCTAGGGAGTGATCCTGGGACGCTGGGACTCACTGCTGAACCCTCTGGAGGTGTCGTGGGCCTATCAGCGAAACACTGAGGATGGGGGGCGCCCACTTGATAACCCAGAGGATGCCTTCACTCACTTGACCATCCCACTAAGTCGCATAGGTGTCTCAAGTATGCATTAGGGGATTGTAACATCTAGTCCTACACAACAGATCTAGGATGTACAAACATTCTTCTCAACAAAAGGAGGAGAAATATAATCCCTAGAAAAAAATGTAATTTAAAGCATATGTATTCACGTACAACACTTACAATAGAAAAAGGAGAGAGTGAGGAATCCAATGATCCCTTGTACCTAAGTCATACTTGCCAACCCTCCCGTTTTTAGCGGGAGAATCCCGATATTCAGCGCCTCTCCCGACAACCTCCCGGCAGAGATTTTCTCCCGACAAACTCCCGGTATTCAGCTGGAGCTGGAGGCCACGCCCCCTCCAGCTCAATGCGGACCTGAGACTGAGTGAGGACAGCCTGTTCTCACGTCCGCTTTCCCACAAAATAAACAGCTTGCCTGCCCAAAGACGTCATAACATCTAGGGCTTTTATAGAGTGCACAACTGCGCACACAACAAGGAGACGAAGCAGAAGAACGAGGAAATTACAGACATGGCGACCGAAATGATATACTCATCATGAACGGAGAAGTTAAACAGGACAATACTGCCATCTAATGGATAGCCACTGGACCACTGAAATTCAAGTATTTTTTTTTCTTTCTATGTAAATAAAATAAAAAATAAAAAAAAAATATATATAGCTAGAATTCACTGAAAGTCAAGTATTTCATACATATATATATATATATATATATATATATATATATATATATATATATATATATATATATATATATATATATATATATATATATGAAATATATATGAAATATATATGAAATACTCGAGTTGGTGAATTCTAGCTGTAAATAACCACGCCCCCCACCCCCAAACAACCCCCCACCTCCCGATATTGGCGGTCTCAAGGTTGGCAAGTATGACCTAAGTTACGGTCAGAGCGAAAAAAAGATACGTCCTGCACTGCACTCTAATCCTTCACTCTCACGTTCCTCATCCACGAATCTTTCATCCTGGCTCAAATTAATGGGGTAATTGTCGCTTTCTCGGTCCGAATCGCTCTCGCTGCTGGTGTAAACAATGTGCAAATGTTCAACCTGTGACGTCACGCCACTTCCGGTACAGGCAAGGCTTTTTTATCAGCGACCAAAACTTTATCCTCAATGTTCTCTACTAAATCCTTTCAGCAAAAATATGGCAATATCGCGAAATGATCAAGTGTGACACATAGACTGGATCTGCTATCCCCGTTTAAATAAGAAAATTTCATTTCAGTAGGCCTTTTAAGACCTTTAGTGTATCAGTATGTGGAATTAAATTATGGAATGTAAGCAAAGGAGTCAACAAAGTACTAACTTGATGCAGTTTAAGAGATTCGTCAAACACAAAGTGTTTACAATGTAGAAGGAAGTAGAACAACTATATTTATTGTAAATAAGATATGATTAATCTCTTTATGTGGGTCTTAACGGACCTAACTATTTATGAAGAGAACTGTTGTATTTAGAAAACATTGATATAACAGTGCTCCAAATTGAAAACAGGAAGTGAACATATACTGTATGTGTAAGAAACTGCTATGAACTGGAAAAGTGGTAGGATTAAATAAGCACTGCTTCTTCCTACTCCTTTCGAGCATGTTGTAAAGAGAAATGTAAAATATGTGACGTATCATGTTGAAACTGTATTTGTGCACAAAATAAACTTCAACCAACCAACTCACCCTAAGTTCCACCTCCTTGCCTAGTAAATCATACAGAGACGCTCCTTTTGACGTGACCTCAGACGCCAGCTGTCGAGCTTCTTTGAGCTCGGAAATCTGGAGCAAGGACAGACGACTAGTATGAAAATAAAGATAAGAGCGGTTGACAATGTGAGGGAATATTTATCATCATACCCGTGAGCTTATGTCAAACTTGAACTTGCTGCTGTCCTCCACTCTGTCCTCCAGGCCCATCTGCTTGGTCATCATGGCGCTGTAGAGCACCGAGGTGATCTTCAACATCTCTTTCACTGCGTAGCCATCAGCTTGATAGAGGCGCTTGGTGTTTAGCTTGATGTGAGCTTTAGTCGCCTTAAGAAAAGGACACATAAACATACTACATCTATGACCTCATAGATGTATGGTTTTACAATTAAGACGACTCACTATACCATAAACTGAGCCACGGCTTTTATAAAGAATACTCTGTCCGACTCCGTGTCCACGTCCCCGGGAATATCCATTTGAGGCTCATATCTACATCGTAGGACAAAATACACAATTATTTATGATGGCTGAATAGATGAACTTATAGATATTAGTACCTTTTAACCAGCCATATCATGATTTCTGCCACCAGATTGAAGTTAGGTGTCCTGAAGTTCTCCATCGATATCAAGCGAGGATAGCCCAACGCCCTCATCATTTCTGTAAAATCTACCAGTAAGCAAATTGCACACAAAAAAAAAAAACACACACGGGTATTTAGTGGAAATGTGTTTTGAACTTGATGTTGTTGTGATGACGCCTTACTTCTCAAATCTCTGAAGGACATTATTGCCAGTACTGCAGTCTCCACTGGTTTCTTTTACATGCCTGTCAAAAGCACAACAATTAAGTTCTCCAAATTCAAGCAAATATGCGAAATAACTAAATTAGTGTATGAATGAAGGTGCTAATATGTTCAAATATGTATTTAGCTGTAATTTGTGGTTTAGGTTGCAGTGTTTGTGCCAAGCTGTGTTAGTGAGACGAGTAGTAAGCCAACTACAACGCTTAGCGCGCCGCTGTGGTTGTTACACAAGCTATACTTGATTTATTTTCATAAAGTACATTCTCGTTGTTAGGTTATCTTGGGAAATAGATAGTATTTCATGTTTACAAGAGTCGCCAATGGTTACCTGTTCACCAGCCAGTCGAGCGGTCGCCACCGGAGATGTGCTGCTGCTAGTAAGGAAACGCTAGTGCCGTTTGCCCAATGATGTCTCGCTATGCTCAAAGAGCATCCAATGAGAGACGAGGATATTGAAAGAGGCGCCAATGGCAGTGCCTGAGCGAAAAAAAGAAAAATACTATCGTATTTGGAAAATCAATGTGTTGTTTTTAGGGATGTCCGATAATGGCTTTTTTGCCGATATCCGATATATAACTCTTAATTACCGATACTGATATCAACCAATACCGATATATACAGTCGTGAAATTAACACATTATTATGCCTTAGTGGGGGTGCTCCACTAACCAGGGGGTGCTCCACTAACCACGTTAAACCCAGATTCCGAACTAACAAAGGTCTTAACTCATTTTCTTTCTATGCCACATCAATGTGGAATGCGCTCCCAACAGGTATAAAAGAAAGGGCATCTCTATCCTCCTTCAAAACCGCAATAAAAGTTCACCTCCAGGCAGCTACAACGCTAAACTAACACCCTCCCCGGATTGCTAATACCGGTAATCAAATGTAAACAATCAAATGCAGATACTTTTTCTTTTTTCTTATGCTTTCTGATCTCTCTCTCTCTCTCTCTCTCTCTCTCTCTCCTCTCTCTCTCTCTCTCTCTCTCTCTCTCTCTCTCTCTCTCTCTCTCTCCCTCTCTTCCTCTCTCTCTCTCTCTCTCTCTCTCTCTCTCTCTCTCTCTCCTCTCTCTCGCTATGTCCACTACTTGATGTCCATACCCCCCCCCCCTCCACACCCTGATTGTAAATAATGTAAATAATTCAATGTGATTATCTTGTGTGATGACTGTATTATGATGATATTATATATGATAGTATATATCTGTATCATGAATCAATTTAAGTGGACCCCGACTTAAACAAGTTGAAAAACTTATTCGGGTGTTACCATTTAGTGGTCAATTGTACGGAATATGTACTTCACTTTGCAACCTACTAATAAAAGTCTCAATCAATCAATCAGCCTAATTTGGACAACCAGGTATGGTGAAGATAAGGTCCTTTATTTAAAAAAAAAATTAAATAAATAAGATAAATAAATCAAAAACATTTTCTTGAATAAAAAAGAAAGTAAAACAATATACAAACAGTTACACAGAAACTGGTAATTAATGAAAATTAGTAAAATTAACTGTTAAAGGTTAGTACTATTGGTGTACCAGCAGCACACACAATCATGTGTGCTCACGGACTGTATCCCTTGCAGACTTTATTGATATATATTGATATTATATTGATATATAATGTAGGAACCAGAATATTAATAACAGAAAGAAACAACCCTTTTGTGTGAATGAGTGTGAATGAGTGTAAATGGGGGAGGGAGGTTTTTTTGGGTTGGTGCACTACTTGTAAGTGTATATTGTGTTTTTTATGTTGATTTAATTAAACAAAAAACAAAAAAAAACACCGATACCGATAATAAGAAAACGATACCGACAATTTCCGATATATTTTAACGCATTTATCGGCCGCTAATATCGGCAGGCCGATAATATTGGACATCTCTAGTTGTTTTTGTTCCCAACAAAGTCGTTACTTTATAAATTACATAATATTTAAGAAATAGGTCATTTACTTGTGAATCCTAGAACAAGCTAGTCAGGTTACTTCAATAAAAAAAAAACCTTCACTATTTGGAATACACTGGTGTATATTTCAAAACTTGAACTTTCTGTTTCAGGGTTAATTTTTTCAAGTACAAACCCTTGACCCTGATTTAGCTCCATGGACACACGTGCTGCTCTAACCAAACAGTAGGAAAATCAACTTTAAATAACTTCAACCAATCGGCCACAAGAGGGCGCCATAAAAAAAATGAGGAACCCAAGAAGTGCTTTGTATTTCTTCCTTCCGCAATCCTGACGCACAGCACCATGGAGCAGAGCGGCGAGCCTCCTCACAACAACTATCCGACAGGAAATGACTCTCCGGCCCGCGGCCTGAACAGCAAACGCCTTAAAGAACTGGAAAATGTCGCCCTGCAGACGACGTTGATATCGCGAATGGAGGCCGATCCAGTGCGGACGCCGGGAGCCCGACCGAGCACATGGAGAGCATCTTAACGGCTTGTCTTTGAGCGACCCACCGCGCGGCCCCCCCCGCAGCCCGACTCGCACGACACCGGCGGCGGCGCGAAGAAACGGAGGTGGCGAAGGTGCGTGTGGAGGAGGAGAGGACCCTGACGGACCATTTAAACAAACGACTGCTCTCTTCGTTCCTGGAGAAGCTGAACGAAAGGGACCTGGCTCTTCCTGGAGTGGAGCGGCTCGACTGCGATGTGGCCGACGAGGACTCCAACAGGGCCGCTGATGAGTGGTGACTCAGCGGGGCACAAGCCGGGCGGAAGAGGCGCCGCCAGGAACAATGCATGGAGACACTGCACCACTTTTTAACTACTTTGTCATTACTATTGTAAACGGACACTGGTTAAATATAAAAACCATGCATTATGCTCTTATTATGCATTAGTTGTCTTATTTCATATAAAAATACATCTATTTTCCTAATGAATTTCAGACTGTAAATCATGCAAAAGCGATATGGGACACAAAGGCATGAGCAGAAATGCTTACATATCATCCCAACCAGCATGATTAAAGTTCAAGGTGACACGTCTATGGAAGTAGAATTGTCTCACATCAATTTATATATATCAATATGATACTAATACATATGCATATATTAATAAATATACAAATACAAATCCATCCATCTTCTTCGCTTAGCTGAGGTTGGGTCGCGGGGGCAGCAGCCTAAGCAGGGAAGCCCAGACTTCCCTCTCCACAGCCACGTAGTCCAGCTCCTCCCAGGGGATCCCGAGGCGTTCCCAGGCCAGCCGGGAGAAATAGTCTTCCCAATGTGTCCTGGTCTTCCCCGTGGCCTCCTACCGGTCGGACGTGCCCTGAACACCTCCCTAGGGAGGCGGTCGGGTGGTATCCTGACCAGATGCCCGTACCACCTCATCTGGCTCCTCTCGATGTGGAGGAGCGGCGGCTTACTTTGAGCTCCTCCCGGATGGCAGAACTTCTCACACTATCTCTAAAGGGAAAGCCACGCCACCCGGAGGAGGAAACTCATTTCGGTCGCCTGTACCCATGATCTTGTCCTTTCGGTCATAACCCAAAGCTCATGACCATAGGTGAGGATGGGAACCTAGATCGACCGGTAAATTGAGAGCTTTGCCTTCCGGCTCAGCTCCTTCTTCACCACAACGGATCGATACAGCGTCCGCATTACTGAAGACGCCGCACCGATCCGCCTGTCGATCTCATGATCCACTCTTCCCTCACTCGTGAACAAGACTCCGAGGTACTTGAAATACAAATACAAATGTGATATACAATAAATAATTTGTATAAATAAACATGTATTTGTAAATATATTTTTGAGATTGGAAAATATATACCATTTTTTAAAATAAATATAAAAATGTGACATACAAATAAATCAAGAATTTGTATAAATAAACGTGTATTTGTAAATATATTTTTGAGATTTGAATGTACATATGCTTGATTTTGTATTTGTATTGAATTTGCATATGTGGATCGCTTTTTTGCTTTTGTGTCGATGAGACATTCCTACCACAAACCACATGCACAAATAAATGTGACCTACACACTCCCCTGAACAACCAACAGAGGGCACTGCTTCCATACATGTCACAGGAAATATGTCAAAATGGAAAAGGAGGTGGAGTTTTCATTTAAATCAGAGAGAGATGCACATGTTCTATTATTTAAGATGATACATTCAGGATTGAATGTCTTGTTTTAAATGTTCTATCATACACAATGAAATTTAATAGTACATATTTTTCAACACTGAATTTTTTTCGCTGAATGATTTGATGTAAAAAATTTAGTTCCAAAATTAAAATGCAAAAAATTCAGTTATAAAAATTCTGTGTCAAAAAAGCTTTCTTAATAAAGACACAAATTAACCTCCATAGTCCGCCATTTTAGTTGTAGTCCATATGTCATTTTGATCTTGCGCCTCCTACAGGCATAATTTGGTATTACAACTTTTTGAGCTTTCCGTCATCTTTTGTGGTATTTATAGCCGTTATACTGGCTCGGGATCTTTCTATGTGGAGTTTGCATGTTCTCCCCGTGACTGCGTGGGTTCCCTCCGGGTACTCCGGCCTCCTCCCACCTCCAAAGACATGCACCTGGGGATAGGTTGATTGGCAACACTAAATTGGCCCTAGTGTGTGAATGTGAGTGTGAATGTTGTCCGTGTTGGCCCTGCGATGAGGTGGAGACTTTTCTAGGGTGTACCCCGCCTTCCGCCCGAATGCAGCTGAGATAGGCTCCAGCACCCCCCGCGACCCCGGAAAGGGACAAGCGGTAGAAAATGGATGGATGGAATGAGTTTTTCAACATGTGGGGGATAACAGACAAAAAGGCTTTTATTATTCAGTTGTAATAAAATCAACATTTTTTTCAATAACAGTATTTTGTAGAGGTGGCCTGTTAAAGAAACTCATGATGAATAAGAACGTTACTAGGAACAACATATCTTGTTACAGTTGGAGATGGGCCTTAATATCCCGAACATTTTTCAACTTGGTTATGCATCATTTTCATCATGCGTGTGCAGCTTCGTTCAAAGGCACAAGCTGTAGACTTTGTGGACCCTGGAAACACATGACAAAACTCAAAAACAAGCGCAGAAAATGTGAACGCAGAATACAGATTTAATTGGCTTGCACGTAAAATGTCAGATATAATCAGAATCAATCTCCAACATGTGTACTTGTAAACAGGGGTGTCCTGATCCGTTACTGATATCGGGCCGATATCAGGGGGAAAAACTGAGTATCAGATTTGATTGGCTTGCATGCCATTTTGATATTTTTCCAATATATTATTGATTTTTTTTCTTTTACCTTTTTAGGGCTGCCCTCAAGTTTGGTCCCGGCGACCCGGAAGGTTCATGAAAATATTAAAACATATTAGTTGTTAATTTTTATTTAACACTTAAATTCCTATATCAACTTTAAGGCTTCTGTCGATATAACATAAAATAAATGTTTCATGCCCTTTTTGTCAAAAGCCTGTTTTTTTGGGCAAAAACACAAAATGCAGTATTGTCCTCCAAAAAATATGTGATGTGAAGTAAATGGGTCCTTAAATAGGTCAATAATTCATAACATCAATTTTATTTCAATAATATTTTTTGAGCTCTGAGTTTTTGAAAAAAAAGTCCCACTAAAATGTTTGGGTTTCAAAAGGGCCCCGCTTATAAAAGTGTTAAAAATTAGTCATACATTGTTTGTTTTTAACTTTCAACGCTTAAATCTCAACTTCAGATCTTTCTGTCTGTTATACTTTTTTAAATGTTTTTTTTGTTGAATGTGTTTTTTATCAATAAAAGTTTTTTTTCATGGTAAAGACAAATTATTTATACTGTATTTAACAAAAACATTTCAAAGTGGAATTTTTGATGTGATGTAATTGGAGCCTCAATAATTCAGAACAACATTGATTTTGATTCAATATTATTTTTTGAGCAATGAGCGTTTAAAAGAAAAACACTCTGCATGTCATCTTTGTTTTAATAACAATAATGGATTTATATAGCGCCTTCTAGACGCTCAAAGTGCTTCACAGAGAACCCATCATTCATTCACTCTGTACATAGTCAAAATTGCAACCTTTTCTTGTTATATTTCAACCATTGGCTAAAGGGCTTTATAAATAAAGTTGGTATGGTATGGTATGATATTTTAATCCACTTTTTTTAGATTTTTATTTTTTAATAGTATTTTTTAGAATGTGCCGTTAAAAAAAAAGGTAAACATCTGTTCAGTATTTTAACATAAAAGTGTTTGATTGTGAGGCATTAAAAGCCACAAAATGCAACGGGTCCATCAGACCCACAAACGCTGGCTGAGTAACAACAATATGAACGTTGCACGGAAAATTTCTCTGCCAGTTTCTTCATCCCACAGGGATTCTTCTTTTGTGTTTCTGCACCTGCGGTTCCCACACAAGGTTGCAACATTGTTTATCAGCATTGTCTGCTCTCATTTTCTCGCACATTTGACCCTCTGATGTTCTGTGTACCTACACTCTGTCCTCCTCCTGTCTAGGCCTGCTGTGTGTGTGTGTGCATGTGGGTGGGTGTGTGTGGTACACAGAACATCAATTTCCACACTTCTATTAGCCCCAGGTCCAGTGGACCCGGACATCTTATATGTAATAGAAATGTGTAGGGGGTGTATGGTGTGTGGTCATTAAATATGTATTCTGATATATGTTCTTCACAGAAAATGAGCCAAAGTCAGTGAGTCTCAGTTTGAAAAATTAATTGTATCATTTTTCTTTTAATGAAAAAATTAAAACAGGTCCCACAGACCCAAACACCACACAGGGGTTAATACCTAGCATTGTTCTTTTGCATGATTTCACTTTTCTAAAATAGCAAACTTAAAAGTGAAAAAAAGTACGTACTATGATTCATACTGCTTTTGTATCGGAATAATATCTGTATCCTATCAGAATTAAAAAATATTTATCAGAACACCCCTAGTTGTCTACAAAAACAAAATTGAAAACTAATGTAAGACAGTGGTTATGTCAACACATGACATATACAGAGAAATGTCCATAGAAATGACTAACTTGGTTCTAAAATTGTATGGGCACTATTTAATGATGACACGGTGGACCGAGGCTTTATACATAAGTTGTTGGCAATAGATGGGTTGTGGACATAAGCGGGTTCTACTGTATTCCAGTCTTAAAAACAAACCTACAAGTAAATGTAGGCATTGAGTCATGACTGTAAATACACTTCACAAGGTATGTCAAATACCAAAGATAATGACGATATGTGTACTATGGTGTGTCTCACGTACCTTGCATTCTGCCAGGGTGGCCTCCTGCTTTTTACCCAGGTCCCACCACAATAAACCATCTTTAAGATCAGCTCTCTTTGTTGGTCCTGCATGTTGAGAAAAATGTTTAGCTTTGCTTGACTACAATGTGACGATAATACATCACCGCTTTAATCAAAGTTATCATTTACATGAGATTTTATCAAGGAAATAATCCTTTTTTGGTTTTGGATCAGGGGCGGTATAGCTCGGTTGGTAGAGTGGCCGTGCCAGCAACTTGAGGGTTCCAGGTTTGATCCCCACTTCCGCCATCCTAGTCAGTGCCGTTGTGTCCTTGGGCAAGACACTTTACCCACCTGCTCCCAGTGCCACCCACACTGGTTTAAATGTAACTTAGATATTGGGTTTCACTATGTAAAGCGCTTTGAGTCACTAGAGAAAAAGCGCTATATAAATATAATTCACTTCACTTCACTTCCAATGTTCATCAATTTGTACTCTATTGGTGGGAAATATTCAAAGATATTATAATGTAATCCGTTTTCATTGTAAATATTCCACAAGTTATGGCGCGATAAAAAGTACACAGGCTACAGATAACCTTCATGCGGATCAGCTTTACTGTACATTTAATTTCATCAACAAAACAGGTAAAAAATATAGCCTATAATTAGAACAGATAGAAAATTATTTGTATACAAATTCTAAATAAAACGAAACTGCGTACAATATATACAGTAAATGTGAATTCAAAAAGTGTACTCCCTTACATTCACGTTTGAACCGATACGGTACGAATGTCCGGTACCTGGGTACCGATACTGGTACTTAACTGTACCAATTCTGTGTACTTTTGTGTGTGTTGATAAATATGAATTGTTTTAGATTTAAAAATAAATTTTTTATTGCAACATTTAAAAATGAGCTTAATATGATAATTGCTCTCCAGTTGTTACATCATCATCATATTATCATTAGCAAGTATAACATTAAGTTGCAATTTCAGTTGTAAGTCGAAGACGTTAGATGGCAGTAGTGTAAAGTTTATGGTGTCTTTTTTTTGTTGCACCCTAAAAGGTGTTAATACTGTAAGTCAGGGATATTCAACTAAATTGTTTTGAGGGCCACATTTCCAGAAAGCTATGAACCAGAGGGCCGGACTTCTCCCTTCACTATTAGCCTTATTTTGTATATTCTGGAGAATCAGCGTCCTCTACAGTAGACATTTTTTTTGTTTTTGATTGATTGATTGAGAAGTTTATTGACATCTTAAAGAATTGAATCCATGTAATGCTTTAAAAAAGCAAATGGATGGCACAAAAATGCCAAAAGGCTTGTTTCCATTGTGTTCCATTGTCCATTGTCAGTGTTACAGAAGCACTTTGCTGTTTTTAGGAACTTCTACAAAAAAAAAATAAAGTCAAAGATCATCTCTATGAAAGCACTGTAGTGTTTTTCAAAATCTGCTGCAAAAATGTGAGTCTCGCACAAGTTTTTTTTTAACTAAGCTCACAGGCCATCAGTTGAAAAGCCCAAATGATGAAAAAGAGAGTGGAGGGAGATGTTGCCAGCGATGCCTACAAGAGCAAAGGTCACCGCCTCTGTCCATGGTGCTGAGGACAGAGCACCATCAGACGGGGGCGGGGCAGTGCTGACGGCGAGACACAGCTGGCAGGTGATTAGATTTCACAGGTGGTACATGGTAATCTAATCATCTGTTGTCTTTAACAGTAAGCGGCCTGGAGCAGGAGGAGAGAGAGGATACGGACGTGACTGAAAGGTCACGTTCTGCGGAAGAAAGACTTTGATAAAAACCTTTGTACATTAAAACTTTGTTAAAAATGGCACGCTTGGCTCCTGTGAAGTGTCTGTCAGTGGGACCGCTAGGAAGCGTCAGAGAGGACCTAAAATAGAACCTTGAGGAACACCACTTGTATAAAAATGTTGGAAGAAATGACTACTGAAGTAAATGATAAATGGGTTATACTTGTATAGCGCTTTTCTACCTTCAAGGTACTCAAAGCGCTTTGACAGTATTTCCACATTCACACACACATTCACACACTGATGGCGGGAGCTGCCATGCAAGGCGCTAACCAGCACCCATCAGGAGCAAGGGTGAAGTGTCTTGCCCAAGGACACAACGGACGTGACTAGGATGGTAGAAGGTGGGGATTGAACCCCAGTAACCAGCAACCCTCCGATTGCTCGCACGGCCACTCTACCAACTTCGCCACGCCGTCCCCGAAGTTCAAGTTCCTCGGAGTCTTGTTCACGAGTAAGGGAAGAGTGGATCGTGAGATCGACAGGCGGATCGGTGCGGCTTATTCAGTAATGCAGACGCTGTATCGATCCGTTGTGGTGAAGAAGGAGCTGAGCCGGAAGGCAAAGCTCTCAATTTACCGGTCGATCTACGTTCACATCCTCACCTATGGTCATGGATTTGGGTTATGACCGAGAGGACAAGATCACGGGTACAAGCGGCCGAAATTAGCTTCCTCCGCCAGGTGGCGGGGCTCTCCCTTAGAGATAGGGTGAAAAGCTCTGTCATCCGGGGGGAGCTCAAAGTAAAGCCGCTGCTCCTCCACATGGAGAGGAGCCAGATGATGTGGTTCGGGCATCTGGTCAGGATGCCACCCGAACGCCTCCCTAGGGAGGTGTTTCGGGCACGTCTGACAGGTAGGAGGCCACTGGGAAGACCCAGGACACATTGGTAAGACTATGTCTCCCGGCTGGCTTGGGAACGCCTCGGGATCTCCCGGGAGGAGCTGGACCAAGTGGCTGGGGAGAGGGAAGTCTGGGCTTCCCTGCTTAGGCTGCTGCCCCCGCGATCCAACCTCAGATAAGCGGAAGAAGATGGATGGATGGATGGAAAGTCAGTGTGTGTTTTGGTCAGTGAATTTTAAAAAACAAGAAACAATTGGTTGAAAGTGGTACATCAATTTAAGAGTGTAAGGACATAAGAGCTGTCTCTCGGCTGATTGCAAAAATTTCAGCTACAAGCATTTTTGCCATTAGCTGGCGTAGCAAATGCAACAGTGAACCCGTAGGATCTGCCCAAAACATCTGGTCTTACTTGCTAGCATTAGCTTATAGCTAGAGATCTGCATAACTTTGTTTCCTGACCATGGAATGAAAGAAAATTCATGTGAAGGACAGTGCTGAGAAGACGAAGCGGTGGATCTTTTTTTAATTAAAGAAATAAATCATCAAAAACATGATTGAACGTTTTTACAATTTGAGCGTATCACTGCTGGTCTGCACCATACTGGAGCAGAATGACTAACACCAGCCAAGAATGTTAAAATGATATCTAAACAGCAGACAACTATCCATGAAAATATGGAAAAGCTGATGATGATGTGTTTGACGGAGAAGCAGCTGGAAGGAGATACCGTAATAGTCCACTCTCAAAAGGTACAGTAAAGGCTGTACATTGTTATTACATTACTTCGTACAACCACTGTAGTTGTTTGTCGTATATTATATTTTTTATCTAAAAGTTTGTTTTTCTTTTTAAAAAGTATGAAGTATGTTAAAATTGGGTTGTTTGGGAGAACACGGGGGGGGGGGGGGGGAGCACAGATTAAATTGATTTTAAATCATTTGGGAATTAGT
>NC_084749.1:22219698-22247198 GCF_033978785.1 Entelurus aequoreus
TCTGATAGTTTATATATCAATGATGAAATCTTAACATTGAAACACATGCCAATACGGCCGGTTTAACTTATAAAGTGCAATTTTAAAATTCCCGCCATACTTCCGGTTGAAAATCTCCTTTGGATATGATTTATGCGCGTGACGTCATAAAATGCACGGAAGTGTTTGGGCCCTATTGGACACAATACACAAAGCTCTGTTTTCTTCGACAAAATTCCACAGTATTCTGGACATCTGTGTTGGTGAATCTTTTGCAATTTGTTTAATGAACAATGGAGGCTGCAAAGAATAACGTAGGTGGGATCGATCAATGTCTTAGCGGCTAAGTACAATACTTACAGCAACACAACAAAAACTACTTACTCTGATAGAAGACGCCTAGCTGATGCTTGCTGCCAAACCCACGGATGAAGTCCTTCGTCGCGCCGTTGATCGCTGGAACGCAGGTGAGCACGGCTGTTGATGGGAAGATGAGGGCTGGCTGGCGTAGGTGGAGCGCTAATGTTTGATCATAGTTCTGTGAGTTCCGGCTGCTAAGTTGCTAAATTAGTCTTAGTGTCGTTAGCAACAGCATTGTTAAGCCTTACCAGGCTGAGAATTTTTAACCGTGTAGTTACATGTACATGGTTTAATAGTATTTTTGCTCTTCTGTCTATCCTTCCAGTCAGGGGTTTATTTATTTTGTTTCTATCTTCATTTGAGAACGATGCTAGCACGTTAGCTCAGTAGCTAAGTGTGTCACCGATGTATTGTCTTGGAGATAAAAGTCACTTTAAATGTCCATTTCGCGTTCTCGACTCTCATTTTCAAGAGGATATAGTATCCGAGGTGGTTTAAAATACAAATCTGTGATCTACAATAGAAAAAGGAGAGTGTGGAATCCAATGAGCCAGCTTGTACCTAAGTTACGGTCAGAGCGAAAAAAGATACGTCCATCACTGCCTCTCAAGTCCTTCACTGTAACGTTCCACATCTACGAATCTTTCATCCTCGCTCAAATTAATGGGGTAATCGTCACTTTCTCGGTCCGAATCTCTCTCGCTCCATTGTAAACAATGGAGAATTGTGAGGAATACTAGCTCCTGTGACGTCATGCTACTTCCGGTACAGGCAAGGCTTTTTTTATCAGCGACCAAAAGTTGCGAACTTTATCGTCGTTGTTCTATACTAAATCGTTAGCTCAGTAGCTAAGTGTGTCACCAATGTATTGTCTTGGAGATAAAAGTCACTTAAAATGTCCATTTCGCGTACTCGACTCTCATTTTCAAGAGGATATAGTATCCGAGTTGGTTTAAAATACAAATCCGTGATACACAATAGAAAAAGGAGAGATTACATAGTTCTGTGAGTTCCGGTTGCTAAGTTGCTAAATTAGCCTTAGTGTCGTTAGCAACAGCATTGTTAAGCCTTACCAGGCTGAGAATTTTTAACCGTGTAGTTACATGTACATGGTTTAATAGTATTTTTGCTCTTCTGTCTATCCTTCCAGTCAGGGGTTTATTTATTTTGTTTCTATCTTCATTTGAGAACGATGCTAGCACGTTAGCTCAGTAGCTAAGTGTGTCACCGATGTATTGTCTTGGAGATAAAAGTCACTTTAAACGTCCATTTCGCGTTCTCGACTCTCATTTTCAAGAGGATATAGTATCCGAGGTGGTTTAAAATACAAATCTGTGATCTACAATAGAAAAAGGAGAGTGTGGAATCCAATGAGCCAGCTTGTACCTAAGTTACGGTCAGAGCGAAAAAAGATACGTCCATCACTGCCTCTCAAGTCCTTCACTGTAACGTTCCTCATCTACGAATCTTTCATCCTCGCTCAAATTAATGGGGTAATCGTCACTTTCTCGGTCCGAATCTCTCTCGCTCCATTGTAAACAATGGAGAATTGTGAGGAATACTAGCTCCTGTGACGTCATGCTACTTCCGGTACAGGCAAGGCTTTTTTTATCAGCGACCAAAAGTTGCGAACTTTATCGTCGTTCTATACTAAATCCTTTCAGCAAAAATATGGCAATATCGCGAAATGATCAAGTATGACACATAGAATGGATCTGCTATCCCCGTTTAAATAAAAAAAATTCATTTCAGTAGGCCTTTAACACTCCACTTCAAAAGCATGTATTTGAAAAATTGGTAGTGTTTTTGATACCTACCATTTCACATGATCAGACCTCTAACATTCCACCCTACAAAATAATTCCTGCCGATACCGTATTTGATTAACATCATTATCGCCCCATACTCGAGGCTCTAATATTGGCATCGTATTGGAAGTGAAACTGTTGTATCGGGACACCCCTACTATCAATGACGTAATACTAACATTAATACTAATATTCCATCTGCACAGAAGAATTGCAATAATGTGCAAAATTATCTGAGAGAAATGATACAACTCACCAGTGTGTTTGTTGCAGGAACAAATATCCCCAAGATGAACACGCCCAGTAATGGACCACTGATTACATTCATGACAGTAAAGGACCCCTGAGGAGAGAGAGCACAATCACTGCTTTCAAATTGTACAAGAGTTAAGGACAAAAAAACTAAACTTTTTATCTAGTTGTCTTGTGTGTGTTACTTTCATCCCTTTCAACTAATGTGTGATATTTATTCCTTCTGGAATAAATGCATTCCTGCTTTATTGCATTTTAATTTGCTTGTCTCTGCCTCCAACACTCAATCATATAATTAATAGTCAATAACCGATAATGAGCCTTGTTATTTTTCCATTATCCTGCAAAACAAAAATCTACTACTCTGCTTGCATGGCAGCAGACTGGGGTAGATCCTGCTGAAATCCTATGTATTGAATGAATAGAGAATCCTTTTGAATCGGGAAAAAAATCGTTTTTGAATCGAGAATCGTGTTTAATTGAAAAAAAAAAAATCGATTTTGAATCGAATCGTGACCCCAAGAATCGAATCGTGGGACACCCAAAGATTCACATATATATATATATATATATATATATATATATATATATATATATATATATATATATATATATACACATATATAAATACACATATACAGTATATATACATATATATATACATACACACATATATATATACATACATATACACATACATATATACACACATATACAGTATATATACATACATATACATATATACTCATATATATATATATACACATTTTATACACACACACATATATATATACACACACATACTGTATATATATATACACACGGATATATGTGTGTGTGTATATACATACACACACACATATATATATATATATATATATATATATATATATATATATATATATATATATATATATATATATATATATATATATATATATATATATATACAGTATATTAGGGCTGCGAATCTTTGGGTGTCCCACGATTCAATTCAATATCGATTCTTGGGGTCACGATTCGATTATAAATCGATTTTTTTCGATTCAACGCGATTGTCGATTCAAAAACGATATTTTTCCGATTCAAAACATTTCTCTATTCATTCAATACATAGGATTTCAGCAGGATCTACCCCAGTCTGCTGCCATGCAAGCAGAGTAGTAGATTTTTGTAAAAAGCTTTTATAATTGTAAAGGACAATGTTTTATCAACTGATTGCAATAATGTAAATTTGTTTTAACTATTAAATGAACCAAAAATATGACTTATTTTATCTTTGTGAAAATATTGGACACAATGTGTTGTCAAGCTTATGAGATGGGATGCAAGTGTAAGCCACTGTGACACTCTTGTTCTTTTTTTTATTTTTATAAATGTCTGACATTGTGTAAAATCAAAACGGTGCCATACTGCGATACCTTTGTTGCACGTGATGTCACGTTCGGTTGCAGACTAAACACTGGCTCAAGGATACAATCACGTAAGCAGCACTCAGGGTGGACTCAGCCATACTCCCTCTAAGTAATGCAATTTTGTTATTCTTAAAGCCAGACCTGTGTGTTTATTTCCGTACCTGACGGTTTCGGCTACAACTGTTGCCTTCCATGTGAGATTTTTTGTGTATAGCTAAAAAACAAAAACAAAAAAACAGCATGGGGATTTATGTGCTACTTTAAATATTTACAATGAAAACAAAAATAAAATTACCGTCACTATTTCAGAACAATTTCCATCAATTGTCGTATTTGTTAAAATTTCACTTACTCTGATTCACACCTTATCTTACAACTGCACCAGTGATTGTTTCCTTGATTAAAAAAATTGTAAAATGTTTTTAAAAACCTATAATAAACCAGCCAGTCTTTTGAATAAGTTCTTTCAAAAGAACGGCTCCTCATGACCCGGCTCCCTTCAAAGAGCCATAAATCCCATCTCTGTTGTGCACCATATTGCTACCTTTACCTGAAGAACTCCCCAGTCCAGCAAAGAGGATAGAGCGGCTACAATCATGCATGCAGCTCCATAGATGAGGGCTTGAAAGAAAACAAGAAAAAGTCAATGTGTTATTCAGTACCATTTAGGGGTGTCCAGATTTGATTTTTATATCTGATATCGAATGGAGCTTAAAAAAAGGTATGGGATTATATCGACTTGTATCTAAAACGTCTGCTGTAAGTGTCGGAGACAGAATTTGAGTTTTGCTGCAGTGTGTGTGTGTGTGTGTGTCTGGGCTTGGCTGGTACGTCACGTAATTCAGGAAGTATTTAGGCAGTGTTCATTCACCTGTCATGGAAAGGAAGGCGGAAATAGGAGAGAGGAAGTAATCGACTTGACATACTTTTGTTGACCGCTTTAACATACGTTTAATATGCGCTTTGCTATACGCTTTTTTCGATCATAACATTTACAACATCTGCTTACTTCTCAAACAACTTGATTAAAACCAACCTCAACTGCACTCGTATCCCAGTGTATTTCGTCAGGAATCGCGCAGCAAGCAAATTTGAAACTAATCCATGCCCAGCCAGCACAAAACATTAAAACAACACTGAGAACTTGTTCACTTAGGTCCTGACGTTGAGCAACTCAAACCTAACGTTGGAACAACATGCTTTTTGACAATGTTTAATCAATGTTGGGTTCTGACGTGGATTTGACCAAATTAGTTCTTTTCCCCAACCAATATTGTCCAACACAAACACGTTAAAACCACGTACTTTTTCACAACATTTATTCAATGTCAGGTTGCAACATTGATTTGACCGTTGAAATTTGGTCATTTCCCAACCAACATCGGGTTAGAGTCCCTTCGTATGATAAATTCTCGGGTTAGAGTCCCTTCATACAATAAAGTCCTGGGTTAGAGTCCCTTTGTATGATAAATTCATGGGTTAGCGTCCCTTTCGAATGGTACGATAAAGTGACGGGTTAGAGTCCCTTCGTATGATAAATTCTCGGGTTAGAGTCCCTTTCGAATGGTATGAAATTCTCGGGTTAGAGTCCCTTTGTAAAAGACACAAATACAAAGACACAATAGACGAGGAGGTTGACTAAGAAAAAAAAAAAGTGATGGCGGTTGGGGTAAATGTGATGACTGGTTACCATTTAATGGTCAATTGAATGTGTTGTGACGATGGAATTAGCAGGTAGAGTTTAAAAATAAAAAAATAAAAATA
This sequence comes from Entelurus aequoreus, assembly GCF_033978785.1. NCBI lineage: Eukaryota > Metazoa > Chordata > Actinopteri > Syngnathiformes > Syngnathidae > Entelurus > Entelurus aequoreus. Next base: position 22,225,277 of record NC_084749.1, read on the forward strand.
AAAATTGAGAAAGTTTATTGACGAATGACTCCGAGTCCGAGTAGGAAGGGTTAAGAGGGAGTTTACAACACTTGTGAAGTCGTAAACTCAAACGTTTGGTAAATGAAAAAAGTAGCTGGAAGTTATATGGTAAAGTGAAACGCAGAGAAAGAGCTTTCGTGCAGCTTTTTCTTTTGTGTGTGTGCGTGGTGCTTACGTGTGCGCGTGTGCGCGCTTACGCGTGAATGTGTGTGCGTGTGTGTTGTGGCTGGTTTGAATGTGCAGGGAGGTCATGGAGTTTTGACCCCATGGTTAGAATTGGGTGTTTTATTGACGTAAACACATGGGGACTTAACATTCTTAGGGACCTCTGGAGATCTGGCTTTTACGGCATGGTAATAAACGAACGAGAATAAATGCATGCTTTTATTTTGTCAATTATTACACACGACAGGAATTATTGCAAATATATAGACAATTTTTAGTTGATTTAAAATTGTACTTAAATTACATGAAGTAGTACGTATAACCTTTGAATTAGGAGTATTGATTTAGCGTTTCCTAGTTTTAGTTTAGTTTAGTTTACTAAGGATCCCCATTAGTCTACACCGCAGTGGAGACTATTCTTCCTGGGGTCCAGACAAAAAACATCACACAATCACAAAACAAAAGATTAAAATGCAGTACAACATAGGCTGACCATATGTCCTCTTTTCCCCGGACATGTCCTCTTTTGCGGGTGTGTCCGGGGCGTCCGGGCGGGGTTTCTTAAATACCTCAAATGTCCGGCATTTTGAGTTAGGGTTGCGTGTAATTTCAATGTACGTCTTGGGCAGGGATCGGCAACCCCTAACAACTAAATTAAGGGCGTGCCGTGATAGCACTGCATATACTGTTCTCTCTATTACTTTAACAAACAGCATGCCAGCCCGGTCTCATGTTGCATGAAGCGTTAACTTGCACACGTGGGAGACAGCAAGGCATACTTGTTCAACAGCCACACAGCTTACACAGACGGTGCCCGTATAAAACAACTTTAACACTGTTACGTTACAAATATGCGCCACACTGTGAACCCACACCAAAAAAGAATGACAAATACATTTCTGGAGAACCTCCGCACCGTAACACAACATAAACACAACAAATACCCAGAATCCCATGCAGCCCTAACTCTCTAACCTCAACCGACGCACGCAGGGAGGAGGGGTGATGTGTGGGGGGGGTTTGGTGCTAGCGGGGGTGTATAATGTAGACTGGGAGAGTTAGGGCTGCATGGGATTCTGGGTATTTGTTGTGTTGTGTTTATGTTGTGTTACGGTGCGGAGGTTCTCCAGAAATGCATTTGTCATTCTTTTTTGGTGTGGGTTCACAGTGTGGCGCATATTTGTAACGTAACAGTGTTAAAGTTGTTTTATACGGGCACCATCAGTGTAAGCTGTGTGGCTGCTGAGCAAGTAAGCTTTGCTGTCAAGATCGTGTGAAAGCAGAAGATGCATTCACCATGTGGCCAAGCAGGTGTGCTGTTTAAGCATGCTGTAGAGGGCGCTATAAATAGTGCCATCACGCCCAAATTTTGGGTGTCTCCCGGGAAAAGAGGAAGATTGGCAACTATGACGCTGTTGAACGCCATTCATGTAAATCTCGCGGGCCGCACTAACTTTAAACTGTCATATTAAAGTGCGTGCCGGGGCGCGTGTCTGAGACCCCTGGTTTAAACATAGCCCAAAGCAAAAAAAAGCTTTGTATACAGTGTTATTTCATTTTAAATTTCAAAAGAGTTTTGAGGCTCCCATTGTTTTCTTTCATTTGTGAAACTAGTCAAAATGGCTCTTTGAGTGATAAAGGTTGCCGACCCTAGACTCTAGGGTTAAGTTACGAAGGGGTTAAACAAAACAAGCTGTGAAGGTGCGCACGCAGAAACATTGGTGAGGGAGGGGCAGAGACACAGAGCGAGAGAGCTAGTGAGTGGAGACAGACATGAAAACAAGAAATGCCCAAAAGTAAATGCAACTTCACGGATGATTTGCGGAAAAAGTATTTGTGTTTTGGTCCTGGCCGTGACACATGGGAAGCAGAATGCACTGTGTGCAAAGCAGGAACGTGTATATAAATAAAGATCTACAAGCCCATATCGACACTACAAAGCACAAAACAGCTGTGCAGGGCGAGAGCTCGTTTATGACAACCTTTTTCCAAAACACAACATAGAATGTGAGATATAACAGGATAATGCATACATTTGTCATTTGTTTTCAAAACGCTTACAAAAAAGTGGTACCCCAAAAATTTACTGTGGGACCCCATTTGTATGATTTGATGGGGTCCCTGGGACCCCATTTTGAAAATTCCTAGCGCCAACACTACTGTCAACATAGGAGAAAAAACTATTTATTTAAATAAATATATTACTTATGAAGCAAGTTTGAGTATCATTGGCAAATTTTCACCTAGTCCCGGCCTTGGCGTGCTGCCCGCCTTGGCACGCATATGTGTCCTCTTTTTGGGATTTCAGAATATGGTCAGCCTAGTACAACATGATCAAATAATAAAATGTTGTAATACAAAAATAGCAACAACAAAGAACCAAAAAAAGTAATAACTTCGAGTTTACATAATAATGTTCATACCAAAGATAAAAAGAGCAATATACAAATATATATATATATTTTTTTGCAAAAATAAAACAAAGAACCCATGGCCTAAAATATACATATTAGTGTACCAAAGACAAACAATAAGTGACGAAAAAGTACCATCCATCCATTTTCTACTGCTTGTCCCACAATCAATAAGATAGTCAATAGTCAATAAAAACAGTCATGACATTAGGTACAATCTAGAATAATCTCTTTCCGCAACACTTCTCCTCTTAGTCTATTCTTAAAACCCACTATGCTGGTGATTGATACCAGATATTGTGGAAGTTGATTCCAGTAAGTGATTGCCCTATACATTACAGTCTTTTGGGTTTAAGACGGGTGAAAGCACCTCTTAGGGCTAGCCTGGTACCATAGTTGTGACTGTCATTAGCAAGCAACAGCTGAGAATACAGATATGAAGGTTTCTGGTATGTATAGATTTAAAAAAATAAATAAAATCAAACTACAAGCTAGTCTTTCACCAACCCTCATCCATGACAATTCAGTATGCATGATCTCAATGCTGGTCCTAAATGAGCAATGGAGAGCTAGTCTGGCAGCTCGGTTTTGGGCAAGCTGGATTTTATTTAGTTCTTGTTTAGATGCATTAGACCAGATTGCTGGGCAGTAGTCAATATGTGACAATACAAGGGATTGTATAACTTGCTTAGTAGTTGTGTTAGTTAAAAAATAGGCAATTCTTCTTATGATTGAAATGCTTCTGCTCATTTGTGTTACTATGTTGTTAATGTGAGTGGCCCAAGATAGTCTTTCATCTATTGTAACTCCCAGCAACCTGGCCTCTTTAACTTGTTCAATATGAACTCTGTTCAAAGAAACATTTAAAATGCGTTCCTTTCTCTGAGCATGTTTTGAGCAAATAACAAGACATTTTGTTTTGGAAATATTAAGTTTCATCTTATTTTCTGTAACCCATTTAGAAATCTGTATGACCTCTTCTTGTAGTATACTGCTCAGGTCTGTGCATTTATCAGCATAAGCATATATTGTTGTGTCATCTGCGTAAATTGCACAGCAACCATTCTTTAAAACACATGACATATCATTTACAAATATTGAGTATAATAAAGGTCCCAGGCAACTTCCTTGGGGAATACCACAATATAATGTTTTAATATTTGAAAGGGTTCCATTGAACATGACACATTACTGTCTGTTGACTAGGTAGCTTTTCATCCAATTAATCACTGAGAGTTTAAAACCATAAGCAGGCAGTTTTTTAAGTAGTAGTTTGTGGTCAATAATATCAAAAGCTGCACTAAAATCTAATAGCACTGTGCCAACTAATAATTTACTGTCAATTTGTTTTAGCCAGTCATCTGTTAATTGTGTGAGAGCTGTGCATGTTGAATGGCCAGTTTTATATGCACGTTGAAAGTCTGAATTAATGTTATTTATAGAGAAATAATTTTGAATTTGCTTAAATATAATTGTTTCCATTAATTTTCCCAATACTGGTAAAATGCTAATTGGCCTACTATTCGATCCAGTGAATGCTTCTTTCCTATTTTTTGGAAGAGGAGTTACTCTAGCAACCTTCCATACTTGAGGATAGATTCCTTCTTTAAAACTTAAGTTAAAAATATAGCATATTGGACTGGCTATTATTCCAGCTGACAACTTTAAAAGTCTACTATGTAGATTATCATGACCACAAGGTTGGTCAGATTTCAATTCAGACAATAGATTTTCAATTTCCACCACATTAGTGACTGAGAATTCAAATTTACATTCTTTGTCCTGCATGATATCATTTTTAATGAGTGACTCAGATAGAATACAATTTACAGGAAACATGCTATTTCTTATAGTATCAACTTTACTTATGAAATAATTGTTGAAGTAATCAGCAATTTCTTTGGGCTTGGTGATAAAGCCTTCGCCTGATTCAATAAATGCTGGTGTTTTTCCCATTTTATCTCTACCCATGATTTGATTGAGAGTACTCCAAAGTTTTTTGCCATCATGTTTAATTTCTTCAATTCTAAATTGGTAGTACACCCTTTTTTTCTGTTTATTTAATTTGGTGACTTTGTTTCTTAAAGAGCGATATGCTAGCCAGTCCTCTGAGCTACCTGAATCTACAGCAACTCTTTTCAGTTTATCTCTATCTTTCATCAAGTTTCTCAGGTCAGAGTCAAGCCAAGGGGCTTTGACAGATCTGACGGTGTTCTTGATGGGTGCATGCTTATCACAGACAGAAGAAAATGACTTCATGAATTCTTGCAGCGCTGCTTCAGTATGCTTTGACTCAAATACAGTCTAACTGTATGTTATGTACGTGTTCAATAAAGGCATTATCACAGAAATGTTTGTAGAGTCTCTTATATATAATTGTAGGTCCAACTTTGAGGACTTTCACTTTTCTTGCCATGGCAATCATGTTATGATCACTAAATCCAATTGGCATAGAAACAACCTTTGAGCATTTATCTACTGAATTAGTAAACAGATGATCTATGCAAGTTGAAGACAATACACCTGAATTGTTCATATTTATTCTGGTTGGTAGATTTATCATTTGAGTTAGGTTACATGCAGTGGCAGTGTTAAGCTTTCTTTTCATAGGGCAGTTTTTTGAGAGCCAGTCAATATTTAAGTCTCCTAAGAAATACATTTCTCTGTCTGTGTCAGAAACATTTTGAAGCATTGCACAGATTTTTTCAAGATATGCTGCATCGGAGGAAGGTGGTCTATAGCAGCAGCAGATTAGTAATGGCTTTAGATGTGGCAAGTGAACCTGGATCCAGATTGCTTCTACATCTGTCAAGTCGAGATCTCCTCTTCGCTTAATTGGAATGGTCTTGTACATAAAAGGCTACTCCTCCCCCGTGTCTGTTTCTATCAAGTCTAATTATATTGTAACCTTGTATAAATATTTCAGTATTGTCAATTGAATCATCCAAATGAGTTTCAGAAATCGCTACTACATGTAGATCATTTTCAAACATTATTTTACTCAACTCAATTACCTTGTTTTTTAGACTACAGATGTTCAAGTGGGCAATTTTGAGTCCTTTTTTGGGAAGTTTGACATTCAAAGTTAGTAAGGATTTGCAGAATAGATGTCAACTCTAAAAACACAAAAAATATATAGATCAGCAAACTACAAACTATGCACATTTTTCCAAATCATTCAAGCTCTTGACCATTAGCACTTGTGCCTGCTCAGGTGCACCATTTAGCTTTATGTAGACTTTGCAATTGGACGACCATGTTGCTTGTATTTTTCCCTCTTTGCGTAGGTACCGAGCTCTTTTAGCAATATCAGCATTGCTCTTGGTTAAATGTTCATTGAGATAAACATTTGATCCCTTGAGCATCCTACTTTGTCGCAAAAGATTGATTTTGAATTTTCTATTTGCAAACCTCATAATGATGGTTGCCGGTTTGCTTTTATCTTTCTGAGGGAAACGGTGACAAGCTTCTATATTCTCCTTATTTATGCCAATTCCATTTTCTTGGAGGAATTTCACCACCTGCCACTCGACTGAGTCCAAATCTTGGTCTCTGGGCACTGATCCCTGGACCTCACTGCAGCAGCAAATGACGCAGGTCGCGTTGGCAGACCAGTAACAATTACATCGTTCATTCTAGTATACTGTTCTAAATCAGACAATCTACTTTGCAGTTGCACAATCATATTGTCTTTCTCTTCATTTTGCTTCTTCAGTTCCTTAATATCTTTCATCATGCCTATCAAAGTGTCTTGCTTACTTGCCATTGCTTCCATTTGGTGTGTCATAAACTCCACTGATTTCCGTAGCTCCTCATTAGATCTCTTTAGTTCTTCCATGTCTCTTTTGGTGGCCATTGTTGATTATAGCTGCTGGGCCTTTATTGAAGCCTGGAGCCGACCTGATGATAGCTGCTGAGCCTCTGTTGAAGCCTGGGGCCGGCCTGATGATAGCTGCTGGGCCTTTATTGGAGCCTGGAGCCGACCTGATGATAGCTGCTGGGCCTCTGTTGAAGCCTGGGGCCGGCCTGATGATAGCTGCTGGGCCTCTGTTGAAGCCTGGGGCCGGCCTGATGATAGCTGCTGGGCCTCTGTTGAAGCCTGGGGCCGGCCTGATGATAGCTGCTGGGCCTCTGTTGAAGCCTGGGGCCGGCCTGATGATAGCTGCTGGGCGATGGCTGAAGCCTGGAGCCGGCCTGATGATAGCTGCTGGGCGATGGCTGAAGCCTGGAGCCGGCCTGATGATAGCTGCTGGGCCTCTGTTGAAGCCCGGGGCCGGCCTGATGATAGCTGCTGGGCGATGGCTGAAGCCTGGAGCCGGCCTGATGATAGCTGCTGGGCCTCTGTTGAAGCCTGGGGCCGGCCTGATGATAGCTGCTGGGCGATGGCTGAAGCCTGGAGCCGGCCTGATGATAGCTGCTGGGCTTCTGCTGAAGCCTGGAGCGGTCCTGATCTGGTGGAACAGGCTGGAGCTGCTTGGGGCGTAGAAGCTGCAGGTATCCTGGGCCTGGTGGTGTTAGCAGATCTAGATGCTGCTCTCTAGTACTGGTATGAGCTTTTAAACAAAACCTGTTAACTGCTGCCAATAAAATGGTGAATAAGATACTCTTTAGGGTTCATATGTTTGTAAATCTGACTGTGATGAAGTCAGTGCCTCACCAGCCATGAACCTCACCGCACGTCACTGGTGCAATGGCTCTAATTGCTTGTCCATCTTCTCTTAGATTCACAATTGCTTCTTTTTCACCCATAGACCGCTCTCTGGTTTTCATGTTGGTCCCACCTCTAAATGCAGTCTGCACAGGCAAAACCTATCCTACTTAGGACAATGCTGTGATTTTAAACATCACATGCAGAATTGGACCAAGCAGGAGGATAACGACAAGGCTGGTGATAGAGTAGCAAGGAAACAACTCCTTAATTTACAGATCGCTGAAGCTAAAATGTCAAAAGAACAGAAAGGTCGAAAATCAGCTAAAGTATATTCAGCAGTGGGTGAACTTGCTTTTGAGCTCCAACAGATGGAGGAAAGAATCCTCAACAAACGTGAAACCAGACAGTCAGACTCGAGTGGTGGACGCTGTGCTCCAGTCCAGAGTGGAAATTGTTTTACATGCGGCCAGCCGGGTCACTGGCAACGTGACTGTCCCAACTTCTCTAAACAAGACAGGCTCCGATTTGCAGCCAAATTATCATGCAGGCGTGGCAAAGGACGCCCAAAGCAGGAGCCCCAGCAGGAAATACAGACAGGCCCCTTGCTGGACATAAGTGTCAACGGACAATGTTATCGGTTCATGATTGACACTGGTGCCACACACTCATTTCTGAATGCGGTGGTTCCAAATAAACTGTGTGCTTCCTTTTTGAAGTTCTAAGGCTTCGCTGGGATCACAAGAATGATATCTGTCACCAAACCACTCCCGGTTCAGATTGCTGGACATTCATTGAAGCACCCCTTCGTGGTCGACCTGCACACACCTTGCCTGCTTGGTAATGACCTGCTTTACAAACTGTACCCTGATATTCAATATTGCACAGCAGTAACCTTCCTGGTGTTACCTGACAGCACAACCACCAAGCTGCGACACCACTACGAAGGTTCCTCCATGAGCATGAGCTCATACCACAGCCTGAAGCACCAGAAATGGCTGACATCTACTGGGTACGCCTCCTCCCAGGAACGAGTGAAGAACAAGGACTGCTCCAACTTTTCTAGCAGTGAAAGCCCTGGCTGACTGAGCTGCGTCCGTGTGTACCGCCACCCGACCCGCCACATGTTATGATCACCAGTTAGACGACTCATACTAGGAGGCCTTTGACTCCTATATATGTTGGAACTCAAGGTGTGGCTGCTCATGTTGACCTATCTTTGCAACAACTAGCATGGTATAAGATGGACACAAATGCTGTCCCACATTGTTCCCTTGCTCTCTGTCCCACCTACGAAACCAAAGACTTAGGTCCAATGATGAAACAGGGCATAGCCGCCGCTGATTGAACCGACACGCAAATACCACATTTTCAATTGTTTTAGTTGTCTGTTAAACACATAGCTATGGGCTGCACTTTGGACACCCCTGCTGTAGGCTACGAGGAGCTAGCAGCTACACAACAGCTGAGCTAAACAACACATTTAAGCATATCAAATAATTATAGTTGCTTATTACATACACAAAGTCACCAAGACAGAAGTCTGATAGAAAGTATTCAGTAACAAATGTGTCCGCATCATTCAACTTTCTGCAACAGAAGCTTGACTTAATAAATTATTGTGGCCAAAAGGTGTTGTAAAATATCAAATTATTATTGCAAAAGCATCCGCCATAGGTTAGTGTTTTTCTGATATTTGTGTCAATATATATATAAGCATATTTTGTGGCTTACACCATATTGAATCATTTGCATAAAATGTACGGTTGATATCGCTAAGGGGCCCCCTACCCTAATGCCAGAAAAAGGCTTTCATTGACCTCAAACATGACCTGTCCTCCGCCTCTGCTCTTGCTGTGCTTGACTATCAGCTGCCCTTTTTCTTGGATGTTTTCTGAAAGTGATAGTACTACTAACAAAAAATATTCCAATTCTGTCCTGAGGGTCCTTTTTACTCAGCATATATGTCATCGAAAGAATTTGGGATTGACCAGTAACTTAGATTCACTTGGAGGAAGAACTGGTCCAACGCAACACTACAGAGCTCCAAACTTCATGTGACCTTCCAATTAGCCCACGTACCGTACGCAGAGAGCTTCATGGAATGGGTTTCCATGGCCAAGGAGCTGCATCTAAGCCATACATCACCAAGTCCAATGCAAAGCGTCGGATGCAGTGGTGTAAAGCACGTCGCCACTGGACTCTAGAGAAGTGGAGACGCCTTCTCTGGAGTGACGAATCACGCTATTCCATCTGGCAATCTGATGGACGAGTCTGGGTTTGGAGGTTGCCAGGGGCAGGGTAAATTTCAGATTGCATGATGCCGAGTGTGAAATTTGGTGGAGGAGGAATTATGGTGTGGGGTTGTTTTTCAGGAGTTGGGCTTGGACCCTTAGTTCCAGTGAAAGGAACTTTGAATGCTCCAGGATACCAAAACATTTTGGACAATTCCATGCTCTCAACCTTGTGAGAACAGTTTGGAGCGGGCCCCTTCCTCTTCCAACATGACTGTGAACCAGTGCACAAAGCAAGGTCCATAAAGACATGGATGACAGAGTCTGGTGTGGATGAACTTGACTGGCCTGCACAGAGTACTGACCTGAACCCGATAAAACACCTTTGAGATGAATTAGAACGGAGACTGAGAGCCAGGCATTCTCGACCAACATCAATGTGTGACACCAATGCGCTTTTGGAAGAATGGTGGAAAATTCCTTCAAACACACTCGGCAACCTTGTGGACAGCCTTCCCAGAAGAGTTGAAGCTGTAATAGCTGAAAAAGGTGGACCGACATCATATTGAACCCTATGGGTTAGGAATGGGATGGCACTTCAACTTCATATGTGAGTCAAGGCAGGTGGCCAAATACTTTTGGCAATATAGTGTATATGTATAATCAACGTTATATCAATGTATTGTGCCTGCTTGGTGCCCACAATAAGAACTCCAATAGAAGCAGTCTGTTATGACCCCACTAACGTTTTTTTCTTGCTAGTTTAGCAGACAGATAATTGCCATTTGAGATTCATTTAAGAATTGTTACTTCATGAAACTAATTAGCGTTATTATTTTAACACTTCCAAATTTGGCATCAAGGCCAGAACTAAGATGCACGTTACAATCAAACAGCTAATGTGCAATAAGTACGGTACAATACTAAGAGTATAAATACTTTTTGGGGCTCAACAAAATACAAGACTGGTACGTTCAACCTAATGGCAATAGACTACTTTGCGACTACAGCAACTCACCTCGAACAAACTGAAATGATTGCATACTTGCAAACGAGACTCTGAAGTGTAAAAAACAAGATAACTGCATAGGTTACCGTCCATTCAAGACTCTCGCTCAAACACTTAATTCTATCCAGCAGTGCCAGGATCCAGCATGCAAAGCCCGCAAAATCAGAACAACATATCACTTGATGAAGCCTTTTCTAACACTCCTCACTGCAAAATAAGGAACAAGAACATGTGTTATTCGTGTTGATATTAGATCGGTATCGGCAAATAGTCAAGGCTGCAGTATTGGAAGTGAAAAGGTTGTATCGGGACACCTCTAGTCTCATGTAATCATCATGCTTCCAATTTGCATCTCATCCAGGGCTTTGTGCTTTTCCAACAAAAGAGCGACTGCAGTAAAGAGGAACATCCTACATAGTCCTTTGGAAAGAAGGATCTGCTTCTTCTGGTTCATGTGGAGCAGATGAGGTTGTAGGACATCCTCCATTGTTACCGCAGCCATCGTGTTGATACTCGTGGAAACTGTGCTGTCAAAGACAGATATGGGAAATTCAAATTCCTTTACGGTATGTGATCGAAATAATCTGTGGTGCCAAATGTAAATAATCCTATGACACTTTTCCATCTGAATATTTTGCGCACTTCTTTCCACATTTGGCTCATTTTCTTCACTTTTGAGGTATAAATTAAACATCTCAATGTTAAATTCAAAAGTTAAATATAAAAGTAAACGTTATGTATTAATGTCAAATCTAAATTTCTATGTTTCATGTTAAATCTAAATGTTATATCTAAATGTTTTATTAAAATATATGTTAAAATTGTATATCTAATTATATATGTTAAATCTAAATATGTTTAACCTGCTCAGTGGCCTAGTGGTTAGAGTGTCCGCCCTGAGATCGGTAGGTTGTGAGTTCTAAACCCCGGCTGAGTCATACCAAAGACTGTAAAAATGGGTCCCATTACCTCCTTCCTGGGCGCGGCCACCGCTGCTGCTCACTGCTCCCCTCACCTTCCAGGGGGGGATCAAGGGTGATGGGTCAAATGCAGAGAATAATTTCTCCACTCCTAGTGTGTTTTTGACAATCATTGGTACTTTAACTTTACTTTAACTTGAATCTAAATCTGTGTGTTATACAGTGTTGGGTTAGTTACTGAAAACCAGTAACTAGTTACAGTTACTAGTTACTTTATTTCAAAAGTAACTCAGTTACTAACTCAGTTACTTACACCAAAAAGTAATGCGTTACTGTGAAAAGTAACTATTTATTACTTATATATTTTTAGATTTTTTTTTTTAAGGCCGCCTTTAATGCCCTTTTAGCCTTCATTTCAGTCCTGTTATTGCAGTGGAGAATAATACAATCTGTTGATCAACTTGACATGCATTTGCATCACTGAACTCTGCTAAGCAATGTGGTCTACATACAACACACAAAGACAAAGATATGTTTCAAAGGGCCAATTTGTTTCAGGCTAGAATAAATTGACAAAACTATTTTAAATAGCTGCAACATAACTTACATAAGTAACAAAGAGCATAATAACAACATAGCTGTAAACCAAGGAAGGCACACACTATATAAACAAAGCCTAACCAGGCGTTTTTTTCTGAAATAAAATCATGTCTGAAGCCCAGAACACTCTTCACATTTCCCAAGTTTTAGTTTAGAGATAAGGAAAGATTGGCTTGGCCCAGTAGCATCCCTCCTTATGTTTGTGAACTTTATAGTCTATACATTTAGAGTGATGTGATAATCAAACACTATAGAAGTCTAGAATGAAAGAGTATATAAGAGAATTGACAGTGTGTACCTTCAGTGCGCAGTGCCTCGTTAAAATCCAGCCGCTGTTGCTTAGGAGGTGAAGTGTGTCTCTCTTTACTAGCTTCGTCGAAGCATGTTGCTTTTGTAGCTGTTTCAGCAGATTTGAATTGCTAGGATAGGATCTTTGATCCAAGACAACTTACATTTAACTAAAATGTTATTTTCTTGGTGGTCGACAAAAGAAAAGTAGTGAGAATATCTCCATGTTAAGAAACTCGACTTTGGCTCTGCCATGTCTTGTTAGTAAACACAGACACGCCCCCCCACCCCACACCCACAGCAGCGCGCCTCTTCTTTGTTGCCTTTTCTGCAGCTCTCCAATAAAACACACTCAGATCTTCTCAGTTTCTAGCCGATACTACATAAAAAATTACGTAAAATAACGCAGTAACGCATCATGTAGTAACGGTAACTGAGTTACTGAATATAAAAAATAACGCGTTAGATTACTATTTACCGCCGAAAGTACAAAGTAACGCGTTAGTCCCAACACTGGTGTTATATCAAGATGTTATATCTAATTACATATGTTAAATCTAAAAATAAATGTATCTAAATGTTTTATATAGATATCAAATGTAAATGTTAAATCTAAATGTCTCGCCAAATGTAAAGCTAAATATTTTGAAAATATGCAAATATCCGGTTTTCACGCCTCAGCACGCAGACACGCCCACATTACTTTATATAACATTTAGATTTAACATGTATATTCAATATCTATATTTAACATTTATATTCAATATCTATATTTAACATTTATATTAAATATCTATATTTAACATTTCTATTGACTTTTTAGATTTAACATTAAGATGTAATATTCATTTTAAACATTTGAATTCACTATTTAATTTCTACATCAAATGTGAAGAAAATTTAGCTCAAAGTGGAAAAAATTACCTAAATGGGAGAAATGTAATTTAAATGGGAGAAAAGTGAGTTCAATATTCAAAGTGCATCAGTTGGAAAAATGTGATTGAATTTTTACATTCATACTTTAGCTAGCTGTACAAGTATGCCCCAAAATTAAATGGTATTCATTTTTGCATTATCCAAAAAGACGGTTCAAATACCTCAACGTGCCGCTGTATGCGCAGGCCAGGAAAAGACCCGGAAAGCCAGGATAGTTCCTGAATATATCCAGCACGAAGTATGGCACGTACTGCAGAAAAAACATGTTTAATGCTTTTAACATTGGAAATTTACATCATGAGTATTACACGACATAGAATGAATCAGGGACACTCAGACACAGGTAATATTCAAAGAAAAATGAAGAGAAAGTAATGTTTGTGCTTTGTTAGCAATGCTGAAGAATGCAGAGCTGAACTTACTAGATCAGGTGAAGACAATATGCCGGACTTCAGTGGATCGCAGTTAACATAATAAGCAAACATGACGATGCCGCAGGATACTGCACTGCTCACAATTAGGTAAAGGCCCAACTGGTTGACAAATAATGCCCTGTGGAAAAAAACTCAATATTTAATTAATACTTGGGCTGTCAAACAAAAAAAATATTTAATCGCGATTAATCGCATTTCGTTCATAGTTAACTCAAAATTAAGCGCAATAATCACAGATAGGTATACATTTTCATCATTAATAAGTGTACCCTAGACAGGTAATTTTCAGGGGGGGGTGGCTTCATATTGCTGCATGACAATGTTTTAACCTTCTCTATTAATTAATAAAATGTAATATTGAGCCTGCTAATCATTCTGTAATTGAGCACTCGACCAGGACATGTTATAAAAGTATTTACACAATGTTTCAAACAGCCAGAAAAATATTTCTTTAGGTGCAAATATCACACAATGACATTACAAAACATCTCTGACAAAGCATGATCATACTGTAAGACATTTTTATTTTGTTAATGTCAGGGTTTCCCCTAATTTGCCAAAATACCTGTGGGGCCGTGGTTAGGGGCGTAGTCGATATGATGTCATTGCATGATTTGCTATGACGCATTTATTCTTCAAAAAGGCAAAAAAATTTGAAAATACATTTAATACAAATCTGTTATCAAGTATAGTATTGACATATATTTTTCTCAGATAATATTGTTTTTCTGGTTGGGTAAGATTTCTGCTGGACAAATTCTTCTCCCATCTATTCTGTGATTCACGATCAGTTGAGTTCCCAGTTTGCCTCCAAATGAGTGCTTGCGGTGTGGAGGTGTTATTAAGTTGTCATTTTGAAACTTTTGTTTGTCTTACTTTGGGTCTGTTGTGTTGTGTAAGTTGGGCTTTGATTGTGAAATTCAATACCTTTTCACAGACCTCGTCAGGCAAGATATTATGCAATTTGAGGAGTATTTCATCAGATTTTACTCTAAGGCTTTCAATTGTAAAATTGACTTGCCTTACTCTCTCCTTCAAGAGTTGTTTTTGTGCTTTCAGCAGGATTGTGTCTGTCTCGTGGCCTTTCATGGTGGAACAAAGGCCTAGGCGTGTGGGTATGAGGCCATATTTATTGTCCACATCTCAGGTTAAACCTGAGGTGGTTGCGGTAGTCTAGAACCTTACAAGCCAACCTTTCATATTCCCGCACCATTTTTAGGGTATCCAACCCACAATGTTTAGAAACATGTCTATGAATGTTCTCATTCATCCATGTCATTGTAATCTCAGGGCATTCAATCGATCTCAACTGCTTAGTTTGTCTTGGAAAATCTAGTCTTAGACTTAAATTGGTCTGAACTAGTCTACCGGCTGGTAGTTTATCTATATTTCTTTCTTTTCTTTAATGTTAACAAGGATACAATGTTACGCGGAGGTGTACTTATAACAATTTTATAGACAAATGATAGTATTTATAGTTGCGGCGGAGAGTGGGGGATGGGGTCTAGGGGAAAAAATTTTTCTTACTATAAAACATAACATAAAATTATTGAGAAGCGCTGCCTTACATTGAGTAGCAATGTAGTACTACTACTATTGTCTCTATAAATTGTGTATATATCTATATATAATCTTTACACAAACAATGAAAATTTCACCACTGCACCATCGTGTGTGTGTGACAATTATTGGTACTTTAACTTTAACTTAATATTATACTATACAAGTAAACTTTGATTGATTGATTGATTTTACAAAAACACCACCTTCTAATTTTGAGGAAATGTATTCAAATACTCAAATGTCCGTAATGTACAAGGTCATTTAATGGTTTAGCTTCACCTCCACTTAGCCAATGTGTGAACGTATATGAAACACCACTGCAGAGACTGTGTGGTTCCACTAAGGAAGAGTTCGTTTAACTAGAGAACCTTCTCTGTGAGAGCGTCCCAGGAGTGGAACGCACTCTCCAGGCACTTTAGAGAGTCCGCCTCTTACAATATTTTGAAAATACATCTAAAATCATGGTTTGTAGCAAGTCAGATATACACTTATTTTGTATCTAGACAGGGATTTTCTGATGTACACTGAAGTTTAATGATATGATATTGTATATAAGTATGTTATTTGCTACTGTCGCTCATCGCACTGATGGCCTTTTTTACCCTGATCTTTCCTTGTCTAATCATTATTGCTTTCAAGTTGTCCATTTTCAACATCGGTCCAGAGACAACGGATGTAAAATAGCCTTGTGGCTAATACTGGTATATTTACAGCAATGTCTATTAATCTAAAGGCCTTAGTGGCCACATGCATGGACAGCACCTTTTAGCTCTTATTTCCAAAATTGTGTACACTACTGAATTGGGGTCTTATGGCCCTTATGTGGACACTTATACTGCCATCTGGTGGTGTTAGAAGAGTATAACATACAATGGAATTTGGAAAAAAAAAGTGTAAAAATAAGAATTAGCATGTCACTAAACATGAAGTACATGTTTGTTACTTATGGACTAAGTACATCAATTAAAAAGATGATTCTTAGTTTTTTATTCTAATTAGGGTCCAATAAGCCCAAATAGCAAAGAGAAATAAAAAAAACCATGTAAACAAACAGATTGGGCTTTAAGAGGTTATTAATGTACACTGTCCTGTCAAATAAACAAATACAAAAATAGTCATTAATTACTGACATTGACATTACTGACTGATTAATTATTGACATCCCACTGGGTTGTGAGTTTGTCCTTGCCCTTATGTGGGCTCTGAACCGAGGATGTCGTTGTGGCTTGTGCAGCCCTTTGAGACACTTGGGATTTAGGGCTATATAAATAAACATTGATTGATTGATTGATTGATTGATTGATTGATTGATTGATTGATTGATTGATTGACTGCTCTCCAAAAGTAACTGAGTTAGTAACAGATTTAAACAATTTGCAAAGTATTTAGCAGGACAAGTAACTTTTTGATAACAGTTACATCATTTTCAAAGTTACCAACAGTGTTGCCACAGTTACCTTGAAAAAGTAATCTGATTAATGACTATGGATTACTCCTTTAGAAAGTAACTCAGTTTTGATTGATTGATTGAGACTTTTATTAGTAGGTTGCACAGTGAAGTACATGTTCCGTACAATTGACCACTAAATGCTAACACCCGAATACGTTTTTCAACTTGTTTAAGTCGGGGTCCACTTCAATTGATTCATGATACAGATATATACTATCATATATATTATCATCATAATACAGTCATCACACAAGATAATCACATTGAATTATTTACATTATTTACAATCAGGGGTGTGGAGAGGGGGGGGGGGTAGGATATGGACATCAAGTAGTGGACATAGAGAGAGAGAGAGAGATCAGAAGGCATGAGAAAAAGTATCTGCATTTGATTGTTTACATTTGATTATTAGCAATCCGGGGAGGGTGTTAGTTTAGGGTTGTAGCTGCCTGGAGATGAACTTTTATTGCGGTTTTGAAGGAGGATAGAGATGCCCTTTCTTTTATACCTGTTGGGAGCGCATTCCACATTGATGTGGCATAGAAAGAGAATGAGTTAAGACCTTTGTTAGTTCGGAATCTGGGTTTAACGTGGTTAAATCTGGGTTTAACGTGGTTAAGTTACTTTACTGATTAGTTGATTTTAAAAGTAACTAAGTTAGATTACAAGTTACTTTATTAGTTACATTCAGCAATGCAGCCATCGACATTACCCCCTCCGCCTCAACATAAAAATGACAAGCAGTTTTGCCAATAATCACATTAACATCAACAACTGCAATTAACATAAATACTTGTTTGACATATTAAACAAATAAATAATGATAGTCTTTCTTTACTGGACATAAATACTTGTTTTATCTATATATTATTTTAAAAAAAACAGTTTTTCTTTACAGCAGTTGACATAAATTCTTTGTTTTTTATCAAATAAAATAAACACTGTCTTTTTTACCTGACTGTTAATACTGCAATGGCATAACCTACAAATATAAATGTAACTATTAAATGATGTTTAACTTTTCTTATGAACACTGAACCTGTTCACAACATCAGAGCAGCTAGGCGTGCTTTTACAAAACAGTGTATAACACCACATGTTAGCTCTAATTGTTCTATTGTTATAATCAAGTTATGAGTCAAACAGTGGAGTGGGGCGAGTAAACCAGTGGTTGTACCTCATTAACAAAAGCTTCTCAAACCTCTTGTCAGAAAGTCTATTCCTCATTCAGTGCGGCTTTCAGGTTGTTCTCCATCTGTGCATACTCCATCTCCAGGTTTGATTGAAACTTGTATTAGTAGATTGCACAGTACAGTACATATTCCGTACAATTGACCACTAAACGGTAACACCCGAATACGTTTTTCAACTTGTTTAAGTCGGGGTCCACGTTAATCAATTCATGGTAAGACGAAAAGGATGTTCTGTGAGGCAAGTCCGCGTTGATCGTAGCGAGGATCTCGTTTATTATGGCATGAAACGAGGGCGAGTCAACTGTGCTTAAGGGCAGCATTTCCTCGACAACATTCTGACCGGCCAACCTCTTTAACTCGAAAAAATTACTATTTCCAACTTGAAAACGCGCGTCTCTCTCCGCCCTCCATTGTTGTTTACTTCGGTGTCGCACACGTGTCATCCTCATGCTAAAAACGTGACATGTCGCTTACGTGACGTCACTTTCCAAGACGGCAAGAAGAAATACAATTTATTTTTACGAGGGAAAATTCAAAAAATTTAAAATAGTAACGCACAGTGACTTGGATTAAATAAACTTTAATCTGACTACTGGTTTGGAAATAGTTACTCGTTAGATTTGTCGTTAATGAAAAAAGACGTCATATTAAACTAACGTGTTACTAAGTAACGCGCTACCGTCATCAGTGTTTACCAACCATCAAGAGAAGTGACTTTCTCAGATGTTATACACCACACACAATGTCTAAGCCAGAGGTGTCCAAAGTGCGGCCCGGGGGCCATTTGCGGCCCGCAGCTAATTGTTTACCGGCCCGCCACACATTCTGGAAATGCTATTGCAAAAATAAAAAATAAACATTACAAAAAGTGGAATGTGGTGAAATCTAACTAGAAAAAGTTGCAATGTTGACACAAAGCTGCCATGCAGGCTGTTTTTTTCTTTTGTCTATTTTTCTTTTTTTGGCATTGCTTAAAAAAAATAAATAAATCAATGTTATAATGAATGATTGACCTATTCAAGGCTCCAATTATTTCAAATATTTAACTTTAAAATGTTTTATGTGGAAAATATTGCATATAATGTGTGGTTGCCATACAAAAACATCAACGTTTTCTTTGACAAAAGAGCATAAAACAAACAAAATAATAGTTCAAACGTAAAATTGACAGATATATCTGAAGTTGATCTCGTAACTTAAGTGTTGAAAGTTAAAAAAAAACAACTAATACAAATGTATCACTTTGAGTGGGGCACCTTTTGTATCCTAAATATATTTAATGGGATTTTATTCATCTTTTCACTGTGATTACTCAAAAATAACAATGAATTAATATCAATGGTGTCTTGCATTATTGATGTTTTTAAGGCTCTAATTACTTCACATCAAACATTGCTTTCTGAATGTTTTGGGCAGTGGGGGAAATACTGCATATTTCAGTTTTATTATAAAAAACAAAGTTGTCTTGACAGAAAAGGCATAAAACCTTTTTGGTTTTTTAAATTTTATATCAACCTGAAGTTGATATACTGTAGAGATTTACTGTAAGCGTTAAATAAATAATAAAAAAAAAAAAATTTGACTTATTTTTAACATTTTAATGACTTAGACACTTTATGGTCCCCGGGGGCCCTAAAGGTACAAAAAAAAAAATTCCATATATTTTGTTATGATTTGAAAATGAAAACTATCAAAATGGCCCCCGCAGGCTTTAATTTTTCCGTATGCGGCCCTCAGTAGAAAAAGTTTGGACACCCCTGGTCTAAGCCCATACCAACCTGAGGGATTCATGACACTGATGAACTGTTTGAAACGCTAACATCTTGGTCTCGTTCCTACCCCAGAGCAATAATTGCCCTTTCCAAGGAGTCATATTTACACATCTTCCTATCATAACAAGTGTCATCATAAAATTTGCACTTTTGTGTTTACACTATGTATTTACACATACTAAGTGAAAGGGATGTAAAACAGGTTTGAGTGTTTCATGTGTCCATTTTTGTATTCTATTCTTATGGTTTTTTTGTTTTGCTGTGAAATTATTTTAGAAAAATCAGATTAATGCAATTATTGCAATTGTAGTGTCAGAATGTCATACACCACCATTTGTGTTATTTTTTACTTGTATGCACGTCATTTATTTGCTCAATACTTGGTAACATGTTGTAAAGTCCTGTCAAGATGTATTTTTCAGTGAAATTTACCACATAAATATATAATGTAAATAAAAAAACAAAAAACAAATATACATATATATATATATATATATATATATATATATATATATATATATATATATATATATATATATATATATATATATACACACATACATATATACATATACAGTCGCGATCAAAAGTTTACATACACTTGTAAAGAACAATGTCATGGCTGTCTTGAGTTTCCAATACTTTCTACAACTCTTTATTTTTTTTGTGATAGAGTGATTGGAGCACATACTTGTTGGTCACAAAAAACATTCATGAAGTTTGGTTCTATTATGAATTTATTATGGGTCTACTGAAAATGTGACCAAATCTGTTAGGTCAAAAGTATACGTACAGCAATGTTAATATTTGGTTACGTGTCCTTTGGCAAGTTTCACTGCAATAAAGTTAAGTTAAAGTAAGGCGCTTCTGGTAGCCATCCACAAGCTTCTGGCAAGCTTCTGGTTGAATTTTTGACCACTCCTCATGCCAAAATTGGTGCAGTTCAGCTAAATGTGTTGGTTTTCTGACATGGACTTGTTTCTTCAGCATTGTCCACACGTTTCAATCAGGACTTTGGGAAGGCCATTCTAAAACCTTAATATTAGCCTGATTTATCCTTTCCTTTGCCACTTTTGAAGTGTGTTTGGGGTCATTGTCTTGTTGGAACACCCAACTGCGCCCAAGACCCAACTTTCGGGCTGATTATTTTAGGTTGTCCTGAAGAATTTGGAGGTAATCCTCCTTTTTCATTGTCCCATTTAAAGCACCAGTTCCATTGGCAGCAAAACAGGCCCAGAGCATAATACTACCACCACCATGCTTGACGGTAGGTTGGTGTTCCTGGGATTAAAGGCCTCACCTTTTCTCCTCCAAACATATTGCTGGGTGTTGTGGCCAAACAGCTCAATTTTTGTTTCATCTGACCACAGAACTTTCTTCCAGAAGGTCTTATCTTTGTCCATGTGATGTCAGATGAATAGATAATAAATTAATTAAAGAACCAAACTCCATTAATGTTTTTTGTGATCAACAAATATGTGCTCCAATCCCTCTATCACAAAAAAATAAGAGTTGTAGAAAGTATTGTAAACTCAAGACAGGGGAGGCACGGCCTCACCTGCCATCATGGAAAGAAAAAAAAAGTAAAAAGAAAAAAAAATTAATTAAATTGTTATATGTATCCAGTGATAATACTAAAGTTATTTTCCATTTAACTTCACCAGTTTTAGATTATTTTTATTTTTATTTTCACATTTGCCGTTCAAATACTGAGAAGAGACAGTGCGGTGATCAGCAGCCAGTTGAGGCACGTCACTGATTTGTGCCTCAACATGGATTGTGCGCAATGACTCGGCTAACTGCCGGCCTGCTGTGCAGTGAGACTGTATTGCTATATGAATTATATTAAACATTTCCATAGTTTAGTTAGCTGAGGTATATAATGTACAGTGTATTTTGTCAACATCTGTATGTGTGTAACGTATTTCTTGTGCTGAACGATCATAAAACTGGAGGCTCGTCTCATAACCCCGCCTCCTGGTGCCAAGCACCTCCGCCGCAGAATACACCCGACGGGAGAGCCGCAGCCACACCAACCAAAGCCCATGTATGTGTATATATATATATATATATATATATATATATATATATATATATATATATATCAGTGGCGTGCGGTGAGGTTAATGTCTGGTGAGGCACGACTGCATCATCACAGTCAGATTTACAAACATATGAACCTGCAGTGCAGGTGTACCTAATGTTGTGTCCCTGCGGTCGTTCGCGGCTCCTGCAGCGCGAGCATTGTTGTTTTTGCACTTTTTGGCTTCTTGTT
>NC_084749.1:22252198-22344698 GCF_033978785.1 Entelurus aequoreus
TTAGTTATATTGTAAAACTTTAAAATGTTGCTTGGTGTGATGAATAAATAAGCCTTTCAAGCAGAAACGCTATAGACGGTTTTCCGTCCGGTTGAAGGCATGGAACAAGAAGTACATTTTCTACCTGCAGCACGTGCAGTGAGCAAACTCAAATTATGTCTGTTAGCAAAGAAAAATCCATAAATTAGCTGCACCATTTTATAAGCTGCAAGGGTCAAAGCGTTGGAAAAAGTTAAAGTCCGGAAAATATGGTGCTTAAGTTTGATTATGAGGAAAATTGATTATTACCTGATTGGTGCTTTTTATACGAAGGCGGAAGAAAACGGGCAGGAACAGGTAGGCCGTCAGCAGAGTGTTGATGGTCTGGCCGAGGCACATGTAGATGAATTTGAAGCCAAAGCGAAAAGCCTCTGATGGAACTCCCAAAACCTGGACAGCCGACATAAAGCTGGCGCAGAGGGAGAGTCCGACGGGCACTGCTGGCAAACTGCGACCGCCGGTGAAGAAGTCGTCAGTGTTTGCATTCTCTGGCTGCTTCTTCAGTGCCTGATAGAGTCCTATGGCCATGGAGATCAAGGGCATTGCAGCAAAGACCACATAGTCCGCTGTGACAAAGCTTTGTGGGAATGGATCGCTGGTTGATTGTGTCGTCATCATTCTATTTGACAGAGAGAAAACTCATTGTGTCATCTCTTATCCTTTCACTTTCAACAGTTGTACTGTATCCCCACAGCCTCACCAGTCATGACATGATATATAAAAACTAGGACTGTCAAAGTATTTTAATCAGATTAATCACACTTTTATTTATTATGATTAACAACATTTTAAAATTGTGATTATTCATGATTAATCACACTACTACATTTGGATTATTCATGATTAATCACACTATTACATTTGGATTAACCATGATTAATCACACTATTACATTTGGATTGACCATCATTAATCACACTATTACATTTGGATTAACCATCATTAATCACACTACTACATTTGGATTAACCATCATTAATCACACTACTACATTTGGATTAACCATCATTAATCACACTATTACATTTGGATTAACCATGATTAATCACACTATAACATTTGGATTAACCATCATTAATCACACTATTACATTTGGATTAACCACAATCAATCACACTATTACATTTGGATTAACCATGATTAATCACACTATAACATTTGGATTAACCATGATTAATCACATTACATTTGGATTAACCATGATTAATCACACTATTACATTTGGATTAACCATGATTAATGACACTTTTACATTTGGATTAACCATGATTAATGACACTATTACATTTGGATTAACCATGATTAATCACACTATTACATTTGGATTAACCATGATTAATCACACTATTTAATTTGGATTAACCATGATTAATTACACTATTACATTTGGATTAACCATGATTAATCACACTATTACATTTGGATTAACCATGATTAATCACACTATTACATTTGGATTAACCATGACTAATCACACTATTACATTTGGATTAACCATGACTAATCACACTATTACATTTGGATTAACCATGAAAATTTCACTATTACATTTGGATTAACCATGGTTAATCACACTATTAAATTGGATTAATCACGATTAATCACAGGTTATAACTCGCTTGCAAAGTTTGAATTAACTTTGAAAAAGACCCCAATAGTTGAACACAAATGCAATTCTATTGTCAGAATGTCATACAATAACATTTGTTAAATGTTTTACTCAAAATCACATAATTGATTTGTCAAAAACTTGGTAACATTACTATAATGTATCTGTGGGAGTATAGTTTGAAGTGAAATTTGCAAGAGAGTACACCCAGGGTGGGCCCCGTGGCTCGAGGGGTTTTGTGAGTCCCCCTCAAACCTCAATCAATCAATCAATGTTTATTTATATAGCCCTAAATCACAAGTGTCTCAAAGGGCTGCACAAGCCACAACGACATCCTCGGTACAGAGCCCACATACGGGCAAGGAAAAACTCACCCCAGTTGGACGTCTATGTGAATGACTATGAGAAACCTTGGAGAGGACCGCATATGTGGGTAACCCCCCCCCCCCCCCCCCCAGGGGAGACCAAAAGCAATGGATGTCGAGTGGGTCTGACATAATATTGTGAAAGTCCAGTCCACAGTGGATCCAACACATCAGCGACATCAACCTCAACAATAACCTGCCCCGAAAACAGTTTGAAATAATAAATCATGATTTTACTCATTAGAACAGCAACAATGCAAAAATATCATCCATTAAAAAAAAAATGTTCATGAATACATCTCCATCGCAACGGGTGCATGCACATTTGTGCGAGTGTAACAGAGGAGATTGCCTGAGCTTTTATTTCAGTAGTCAGCACGCTCGCCTCTCACAAGAGCGACCTGGGTTCGCAACCCCCTCGGAGCAGTATGAAAAAACAACGCAAACGAGAGAATCGCTACACGAAGCAGAGCTGATTGACCGCTATGAACACCCAACATTGCATTCGGCCGTCAAAATCGGGGGGCCCTACTTGGGTAGGGGCCCATGGTTACAGCCCAGGCAAGCCTGTGCACACCAACCAGCAGCCCGCGCCATGTAAAACAGATAAGGTAGAAGAGCATGCGTGATTAATCAGTGTATACACATGAATAATGTGACCATTTTTTTGTGATTAAATGCAAACAAAGTACTAATATGATCCAATTTAAGAAACTGTTCAGACACCAAGTGTTTAAAAAGTACAAAGAATAACAATATTGATAAACATCTTATTCATCTCATAGGTGAAACAAATTACTTAACTATTTATTCATGAGATATTTAATTATTGTTTATCTATTTAATCATTATTTACTTATTTATTGTATATTAATTTATTTATTAACTAATGTATTTATTCACTGTAGTGTTACAAATAGAGAACAAACAAATGGGTTCAAACTGCTATGATATGAAAAGGGGTAGGATTAAAAAAGCTCTGCTTCTTCCTACTTCTTTTCGGACATGCTGTAATGAAACAAATGGAAATATGTGATGTATTGCATTGTAATTATCTGCATGTTCGAAATAAACTAACAGCAACCCACATTTAAAACACTAACTTGAGGTCTACATGACATGTGATAATGGATATTTGGTCAAAATGTTGCATAGATTATGTTTTGCAGACCATCTTCAAGTCTGTTTTTTTTTGTAGTTTTAAGCGCTTCTATAGCGATTCTACTGACAGTTATAGGAACTGTGTGCTTCTTTGTATTAGAAATGGCACCAGCGGGGATGCATGTGCATGTACGAGCCAGTCTGCCCCGCAAAAAGAAGATAGCGAAAAAATAAGGTTATTGACAACAGAGTCGGACCACAAGGGCAGATGCACGCAAGGTACTACCATATAAAGGATAATCCACTGACTTCACCAAATGGAGCAAATTCCAAACAGCTTGTTTACCGCAAGTATTAAAGATGGCAAGATGGTTTTATAAATATCTCCGTAATGCGTCCACGGTTTGATTTGTAATTTTCGGGACTCATGCCGATCCCAAATACACCACAGCAGGTACCAATAGGTTAAGAAAAGTTTGTTTTGCATAGCAGGGCCCCAAAAATCACACAGCAGTGAAACATTAACTAGATTATTTGCTCAAAAAGGTTCATCAACAACAAGAAAAAAAAAAAAGGAATAGAGAACAAAGAAGAAACCCAAAGAAAAACCTGAAATCAAAAAAGTCATAACCTTACCACACATTAATGGAATAACAGAACCAATACAGTGAGTCATGAAAAAACACAAAACAAAACAAGTGCAATGTCATTTACGAAATCATGTGTAAATCATGCATTAGAGAAACAGAGGACAATTAACACAATAAAAAGAAGGAACATAAGAGTGTAAAAAAAGAGCAACCAGGTAGACTTGACAGGTCTGCCTGGTTAGCCACCTTATAATAACAGCTGATAGGCAACACGTCACAGTGGTCAGGAGAAGAGGACTGCAGATGACAGTTGAAACATCCATCCATCCATTTTCTACCGCTTGTCCCTTTTGGGGTCGCGAAAGTGGCTGGAGCCTATCCCATCTGCATTTTGGCGGAAGGCGGGGTACACCCTAGACAAGTCGCCACCTCATGGCAGGGCCAATACCGACGGACAACATTCACACTCACATTCACACACTAGGGCCAAATTAGTGTTGCCAATCAGCCTACCCCCAGGTGCATGTCTTTGGACATCAGATACAAATTCCATTTCATATACCGAAAATATTGTCTAACTATAAGACAACTTGAAAAGTATTGACGTGACTATATTAAACCAAATTTAAAACACCATTAAAGCAAAAATTAATATTTGACTGACCATTGGCGTTTTTGGACTGAAGCCATGAGTAGACTTGGAGCTTCTTTGCGCCGAAGTTTCTTTGTTTGACTGACTGGACTGTCTTTCCCCCAGTCCTTCCCAGGTGCTCTATATCAGTGATGATGGACTATTCTTCTTCTTCGTTTTACAGTGGATCGCAACCAACGTTATTAGGTGCAGTGTGTACTGGAGTGTGTATTGTCAGGGTGAGTTCTTAGGTTAAAGACTACATTGGCTGGAAGATTCTATCAACATACAACACACGGGTGTCAAACTCTGGCCCGCGGGCCAAATTTGGCCCGCCGTGTAATTTCACTTGGCCCGTGAGGCGATATCAAATTAACACTAGAGCCGGCCCGCCAATCATATACAGCGGCAGTGCCATGGTACACCGCTAATTCTCAAACTTGCCAAACCTCCCGGGAGACTCCCAAATTTCAGTGCCCCTCCCGAGAATTGTAATGTCCCCTTTTCGTCCAGTCCAACGAGTGCTGGCTGAGTTACATAATATGTGCGGCTTTGACACCACACAGAAGTGACTGCAAGGCATACTTGATCTTCAGCGATACAGGTTACACTGAGGGTGCTAGTATAAAAACCTTTAACATTGTTAGAAATATGCGCCACACTGTGAATCCACACCAAACAAGAATGACAAACACATTTCGGGAGAACATCCGCACAGTAACACAACATAAACACAACATAAACACAACAGAATAAATACCCAGAACCCTTTGCAGCACTAACTCTTCCGGGACGCTACAAGGTGTGTGTGTGTGTGTGTGTGTGTGTGTGTGTGTGTGTGTGTGTGTGTGTGTCTGGAGGGGGGTGGGGGTGGGGGGGGGGGTGTGTGTGTGTATTGTAGCGTCCCGGAAGAGTTAGTGCTGCAAAGGGTTCTGGGTATTTGTTCTGTTGTGTTTATGTAAAAATACACTCACAATTCCTATAACACTACAATTCTGTCCATGTGGTCCAAAACAGTGTTTGACTTAAAGACTTCAGGACAGACTCCTAATGCAGATTTTAAAAATGGCTCTGCTTACCTTGATTTCTGTTTTGGCCTGGTGAGTCTGTCCAGAAGAGTGCAAGAAACGTCCAATCCTCAACGTGTCGTTCCACACGAAGCCCCCAAATTGTTGCGCGCGACCAGTCTTCCTCTCAGGGAATAAAACACACTGGTCGATCCCAAGTTCTTTTGGATGACATATGTTGAGTAAAAAGGACCCCAGAGACAGAATGGTACAATACCAAGTTGAACAAAGCTTCAGGAGACCAGCCCTTACAATGTGACAATAGCATCAGCAAGATCCAAATCCAAACAAAAAGATTCAGCTTTTGTAGAGCGAAACTTCCCCTCCCGCCCAGAAAGGAGCCCAGCTAAGGCCTTCAAAACAGATAACAACTCGCCAAAACAGCTCTGCGCGACGACCAACAGGAGCCCTTAAGACAAAACAAAGAGTTTACGAGTGGACATAAGATAAAAGCAAGGAGATCACGATAAGACGCACTACATGGGAAAATACTTGCTGCTTTAAACATGACTATGGATTAAGAAAGAACATTTAATAGTATCTCATTCTCACAATACATATTAATTATGTATTTAAACAGACCCAAAACAAAATGCGGGAAGCACCGTGACACAGGGTGCACAATACGAAGGTCCTGGGTTCGATCTTTCTGTGTGGAGTTTGCATATTGTCCCCGTGACTGTGTGGGTTCCTTCGGGTACTCCGGCTTCCTCCCACCGCCAAAGACATGCACCTGGGGATAGGTTGATTGGCAACACTAAATTGGCCCTAGTGTGTGAATGTGAGTGTGAATGTTGCCTGTCTATCTGTGTTGGCCCTGCTATGAGGTGGCAACTTGTCCAGGGTTCATCCCGCCTACCGCCCAAATGCAACTGAGATAGGCTCCAGCAACCCCCACGACCCCGAAGGGGACAAGCTGTAGTAAATGGATGGATGAATGGAAAACAAAATGCAACAAAAACATTTACTAAATAAAAAAAACCTCTGGTCTTAAAGGGGAACTGCACTTATTTTGGAATTTTGCCTATCATTCACAATCCTACGATAGACAAGAACACGTCTTTTTTTTTTTTAGGATTCTAAAGAAAAAAAAACGCATCAAAGATGCGGCTACTGGGAGTCACCATTGTAGCCTTCTGAGCCCTGTGAAACAACTTCAAAACACTCCATCAATGTTTTAGAGACACACTGGAAGTATACATATAATGTAGTAACAGACACGTTTACAACATATAACGTTTATATGTACAATATTTACAGTTTTTTGGGGGTCATTTTATTCGTTACTGGAACTTGTTTCCTTGGCGCATTGATTTCCGTTCCCATAGCAACGCACTTCCGACTTCCAGCAACAATTGTGTGTTCCAACTCCGGGAAAAAAACGTGTGTGTGTTCTAATCATGGCAGACTTGGTAATAGACCACAAAGATGGCTATTCTTGGACAAAGGATGATTCTATCATTACATTTTTTTTTTTTACATTTCAAGATGGCGCCGTCGTGTGTGGCTGGCCGTCTACCGTTCTGTCTGGTTTCAGTTTTTGTTAATTTTGTCCTACTGCACTAAACAGTTTGAGTCGCTGCTGGTGTATGATCGCCAAGTACTGTTGGATTTTCGATCTCCTGTCAAAAATAACTTTTCCTTTGATCTTGGTGGTCCAAATGCCTTACCCCCGTTACTGTCAGAAGTACAAACTCACCTTTGCCCGGTTCCAGCCCTGCCCTTTCGGCGGAAGCGTTGTATATATATATATATATATATATATATATATATATATATATATATATATATATATATATATATATATATATATATATATATATATATATATATATATACACACACACTCCCGTTCAAAAGTTTGGGGTCACCCAAACAATTTTGTGGAATAGCCTTCATTTCTAAGAACAAGAATAGACTGTCGAGTTTCAGATGAAAGTTCTCTTTTTCGGGCCAGTTTGAGCTTTAAATTGACCCCACAAATGTGATGCTCCAGAAACTCAATCTGCTAAAAGGAAGGTCCATTTTGTAGCTTCTGTAACAAGCTAAACTGTTTTCAGATGTGTGAACATGATTGCACAAGGGTTTTCTAATCATCAATTAGCCTTCTGAGCCAATGAGCAAACACATTGTACCATTAGAACACTGGAGTGATAGTTTCTGGAAATGGGCCTCTATACACCTATGTAGATATTGCACCAAAAACCAGACATTTGCAGCTAGAATAGTCATTTACCACATTAGCAATGTATAGAGTGTATTTCTTTAAAGTTAAGACTAGTTTAAAGTTATCTTCATTGAAAAGTACAGTGCTTTTCCTTCAAAAATAAGGACATTTCAATGTGACCCCAAACTTTTAAACGGTAGTGTATATTATTCGCACACTAATTGACTGAAAGCGCGCACTTTTCCGATGATGTCACTTTATCAATGGGAAAATGCATTTTTAGACAATATGATTTGCCTGAGCGGCTAGGAGACACAGAGAGAAATACGAGAGAAAGAAGGTGCGAATCTGGTAACAAATGAAGGAAGAATTAATTCCCAAGAAAAACAGCACGGGGTCCATCGTCTGGCGGTGGTTTGGCTTCAAGCGGGAATATATCGAACAGACAACCGTAATATGTCAAGTATGCGGCAAAAGCGTTGCTACAAAAAGTATCAGCACTGCTAATTTGTAGCTTTTGAAAAGTCACCCGCTAGAGAATGAGGAGCGCTTGAAACTCTGCATGTCAACATCTCCGTTCTGTGCCACAACAACAAAATGCCCAAGCAACCATTTCCACATCAACACAGTATGACAAAAATAGTCAACAACAGAAGGAGATGATGTCCGCAGTAAACTACCACATAGCGAAGGACATACACTATTTGATTTCCTATTTTGCAGCTAACTTTTTTTTTGGCAGTTATTGAAATATCTTGTGTGACATCATGCACAAAAGTGCATTTTATTTGTTTTAAACTATTGTAGTGGCGTTCTGTACAAAAAGTGCACTTTAATTTAGTGTTGTTTTGATATATCATCTTAGTGACATCATGCACAAAAGTGCACTAATAGCTTGTTTTAAAATGTCTCTGACAATCTTGCACTTTCTGTTTTGGAAATGACATGAATGTTTGTGCCACTGCTTAATAACTGTTTAATAAATACAGTTTTGGTAAATCGACTTAGTTGTGATTTCCCTCTCTGCATGAAAGTTTAAAATTAGCATGTATTAATGCAGTATGAACAAGAATGTTTTAATGTAGACACATAGAATCAACATACTGCTGTGTATGCATCAAGTGTTCATTCAAGGCTAAGGCAGAATATCGCGATATATATCGTGTATCGTGACATGGCCTAAAAATATCGAAATATTAATAAAAAGGCCATATCGCCCAGCCCTATCGTGAGGTGAACATTGAAGTATGCGACTATTTAACAGAAAACATTAATACAGCACTATATTGTCTATCAAACGCTATAAAAAGGACACAAGATGCTCATCGACACTCGCTTCGCTGAACAGATCGTAAATAATGTAGCAACTGAAACATTTGATCAATTTTAATCAATTCATTTATTACAGCTAATGTCAATCTGTCAACAGTCAATTCTCCGACACGCACACACACTAACACACAGTCAATGCAAGCTCTTACATGCCACCGCTTTACAAACCAAAAAGATATCTTAACATCACAATAACATCAGAGTGGTTATAATAATGAGTACATCTACGGATTATTATGTACATCAAACCAGAAAGAAGAAGCTGTGGTAGCGTGCATACACACACAACATCACCATGACGACACATATTACAGCATCTAGCGCAGCCTGGACTGATACAGCCTTTTTAAATTTAAAAAGTAATCTTTTTAATGGATTTCAATGACAAATATAAGTCTTAGTAAAACTCCATGTTCCACACAGCAAAAAAAGGCGTCATGGAAAAATCCGCCACACTAGTATTAAGCCAGCCTTCACTCACAATTTAAGCACCTTTGCCAAATGTACGACAAGTGGGTGTGTCCGCAGGCTGGATGGGAGAATACGAATAGTAAGAGTAAAGTGCATAACTTTAAGCCCCTAAAAAAAAACACTTCAGCATGAACGGGAAAATATATAGGAGAACTAAGCAAACTCAGCAGTTTAAGTCTTGATTGCACAGGTGGAATTCAGAGTAGAAACCAGGACAAGCAGTGACAACTACTTTTCTCTCTGGAATTTTTTCTGGATTTTAGAGTAGAAACCAGGACAGGCAGTGGCGAGTATTTCCTCTCCGATTTAGTGTGCTCAACTGTATCTGAGTGCCCTTAGCAGTCAGCACTTAGTTAAGGCTGAGTTGAGGGCATGGCTGACTGGCTGTTCATTATTACGCCATAATTTTCTGCACTGTAGAATCTACAGCCTGTGTAATGCATTTAATGTAAGTGTGATATCATTATTCCTGCTAGTCGGACGATAAATTCAGAAAAAAATCACACTGAGAGGCGCTGTAGTACTCTGATTTACCATACTGTGAGTCACCATGACGGAGGGAAGCGTACATGGGCTAGCAAGTGCATGTTGCCACTGTCTCTTTTAAGAGAGGAAGCCAGCGTTTTGTTTTGCTTTGTTTTGTTTTGCTTTGTTTTGTTTTTAACAATAAGTCAGATGAAAGAACAATGTTTTAATGCTCTGCTGAAATAATGAAAAATTGTAGCTGCCAATTTGGAGGATTACACTTCCGAGCCCAAAAACAGATAAAACAGAAGGTACTTTAAAGGCCTACTGAAATGAATTTTTTTTATTTAAACGGGGATAGCAGATCTATTCTATGTGTCATACTTGATCATTTCGCGATATTGCCATATTTTTGCTGAAAGGATTTAGTATAGAACAACGACGATAAAGATTGCAACTTTTGGTATCTGATAAAAAAAAGGCTTGCCCCTACCGGAAGTAGCGTGACGTAGTCAGTTGAACATATACGCAAAGTTCCCTATTGTTTACAATGATGGCCGCATGAAGTGAGAGAGATTCGGACCGAGAAAGCAACAATTTCCCCATTAATTTGAGCGAGGATGAAAGATTTGTGGATGAGTAAAGTGCAAGTGAAGGACTAGTGGGGAGTTGAAGCTATTCAGATAGGGAAGATGCTGTGAGAGCCGGGGGTGACCTGATATTCAGCTGGGAATGACTACAACAGTAAATAAACACAAGACATATATATACTCTATTAGCCACAACACAACCAGGCTTATATTTAATATGCCACAAATTAATCCTGCATAAAAACACCTACGTGTTTGTTATGCTAGCTCCTAGCTCCTCTGCTAGCTCCTAGCTCCATAGAACACGCCAATACAATTCAAACACCTGATCAACACACACAATCACTCAGCCCAAAAGACCGTTCACCTAACCCAAGGTTCATAAAGCTTATATATTTTTAAAAAGTTACGTACGTGACGCGCACATACGGTCAAGCTATCAAATGTTTAGCAGCCAAGGCTGCATACTCACGGTACCTGATATTCAGCTGGGAATGACTACAACAGTAAATAAACACAAGACATATATATACTCTATTAGCCACAACACAACCAGGCTTATATTTAATATGCCACAAATTAATCCTGCATAAAAACACCTGCGTGTTTGTTATGCTAGCTCCTAGCTCCTATGCTAGCTCCTAGCTCCATAGAACACGCCAATACAATTCAAACACCTGATCAACACACACAATCACTCAGCCCAAAAGACCGTTCACCTAACCCAAGGTTCATAAAGCTCATATATTTTTAAAAAGTTACGTCCGTGACGCGCACGTACGGTCAAGCTATCAAATGTTTAGCAGCCAAGGCTGCATACTCACGGTACCTGGTATTCAGCTGGGAATGACTAAAACAGTAAATAAACACAAGACATATATTTACTCTATTAGCCACAACACAACCAGGCTTATATTTAATATGACACAAATTAATCCTGCATAAAAACACCTACGTCTTTGTTATGCTAACTCCTAGCTCCTATGCTAGCTCCTAGCTCCATAGAACACGCCAATACAATTCAAACACCTGATCAACACACACAATCACTCAGCCCAAAAGACCGTTCACCTAACCCAAGGTTCATAAAGCTTATATATTTTTTTAAAAGTTACGTACATACGCAAAAAAAAGTTGCGCACATACGGTCAAGCGATCAAATGTTTAGAAGCCAAAGCTGCATACTCACAGTAGCACGTCTGCGTCTTTGTCATCCAAATCAAAGTAATCCTGGTAAGAGTCTGTGTTGTCCCAGTTCTCTACAGGCGTCTGTGTATCGAAGTCAAAAGTCCTCCTGGTTAGAGTCTCTGTTATCCGAGTTCTTCCATCTTGACTGCATCTTTCGGGAATGTAAACAAAGAAGCGCCGGCTGTGTACTGTTGTTACTGACTACGTTCGAAAAATACGTCCATTTCGCACCGACAACTTTCTTCTTTGCTTGCTCAGCTTCTTTCTCCATAATGCAATGAACATGATTGCAACAGATTCACGAACACAGATGTCCAGAATACTGTGGAATTATGAAATGAAAACAGAGCTTTTTCGTATTGGCTTCAATGTGGAAGGCATACCCGTGTTCCCCGGGCTACGTCACGCGCATACGTCATCCTCAGAGGCGTTTCGAACCGGAAGTTTAGCGGCAAATTTAAAATGTCACTTTATAAGTTAACCCGGCCGTATTGGCATGTGTTATAATGTTAAGATTTCATCATTGATATATAAACTATCAGACTGCGTGGTCGGTAGTAGTGGGTTTCAGTAGGCCTTTAAGATAAGTTTTCCTAGAGAAGGATAGGTGCATGTATTTCATATCAGATACAAATAAAATGCTTTTAATT
The DNA here is from genome assembly GCF_033978785.1 of Entelurus aequoreus. Taxonomy (NCBI): domain Eukaryota; kingdom Metazoa; phylum Chordata; class Actinopteri; order Syngnathiformes; family Syngnathidae; genus Entelurus; species Entelurus aequoreus. The sequence goes on from NC_084749.1 coordinate 22,264,464, forward strand.
TTATAAAAAATAAATTTAAATTATTTTAATCTACTCATAACACTCACTTGTGGTCTAGATCAGGCGTTCTTAACCTTTTAGACATCAGGGCCCCATGGCCTACTCAAATAATAATAATGAATTACCGGTACTCATCTTATATTCATTTTAATTATATTAAATTATTTTATCTAACATATGTACACTTTAACAGGTTAACAACCTGGTACAATTATGTAAAACCATGTGTTTGACTTCAAATATTATTTATTTAACACATACACCTTAGGCTTTAGATTACAAAAAAATAAGTATTAACCAAAATATACTGCAGAAGAAGGGACTTATGAATGACAAAAATGTATGAACAATTATGTTGTGCTAAAATAAATAAAAATGTGTCTTAACTAAATTGTCAATACAATTAAAGTGCAACTGAAAATACAGCTTCACCATTTTAGTTATAATTTTTGCACCTGAGAAACTTCTCAATCTTTAGCTCCAGACTTCTTCTGCCTGGAGATTGTCATTACTGCCACAAGTGGTGGAAAAGTGTATTACTATTGAATACCGCTGCAGTCCATAGGGACCACAGGTGAGAAACAGATATTTTTTAGCAGCCCTATATGGGCACTCGCGCCCCAACGATTAAGAAACACTGGTCTAGATAATATGTATTGGATATGCTTTGGCATAAAGTTTGCAATAATTTTGCTCCACAGTCACTTTCATAACCCGTTTTTTGAGTCTGTCTGTAAGACGCTCATTTCTGAAAGTGTTTCCAGAATGCAAATTAAACCACACCCCACTCTCTCCAAAAGTAACATAAGGTACCTTTTGAAAATATAACCTTTGTAAGTATATATCTTGGAGTCATCACCCCTTTTTTTAATTTTCAGTCTCGATCAAAAATAAACTTAATAAAGTTTAAATAGATTCAGCCGGTCACAAAATAAGGTGCACCAGAACACTTGCAAATCAATTCAAAATGTCACTGCATGTCGCACAACAGTATTATCATGTGCATGACCTTATTAGATATAAATAATACTTTATTCTATATTTGTTGTGTTTACTCATAGCCTGAAGCACCCTGGCTGAGAGCTTTACCTAATGGTCAAATTAGTACGTTGCGGTGACATCACAACGCAGCCCATGTTATCAGCGAAAAAAGACATCCAAAACTGTGTGGAAATTCACACCAAAATGCATGAACCTTATGATTTGACGCTTTGGCATTGTTTAACACGATATCCAACATTGCAACAACATTTATAAGTCAGAAAAGACAAAAATCCTCATAGGTTCCCTTTAAGGTGAATAAATGGGATAAGGATTATTTGATAACAACAATACAATGAAAGTGAATTATTCCGTTATTATTCATTATTCTCAGCCAGGGTGCTTCAGGCTATGAGTAAACACAAAAACTATAGAATAAAGTATTATTTATATCTAATAAGGTCATGCACATGATAATACTGTTGTGCGACATGCAGTGACATTTTGAATTGATTTGCAAGTGTTCTGGTGTACCTTATTTTGTGACCGGCTGAATGGCTGAAAGGTCAAAATAGTACATTGCGGTGACATCACAACGTAGCCCAGGTTATCAGCGAAAAAAGACATCCAAAACTGCGTGGAAATTCACACCAAAATGCATGAACCTTATGATTTGACGCTTTGGCATTGTTTAACACGATATCCAACATTGTAACAACATTTATAAGTCAGAAAAGACGAAAATCCTCATAGGTTCCCTTTAAGGTGAATAAATGGGATAAGGATTATTTGATAACAACAATACAATGAAAGTGAATTATTCCGTTTTGTTATCATCTTAATGAACCTGTGTTAACCGTGTTTCGAGCATATGAATTTAAAGTGAAAAAGAAAAAAAACTTCAAAAGACATCAATGATGGTCACAGCACGTCATCTTTTAAAACATCACAGAACCGCCATTTTATATTGTTACTCTCAATCCTTTCAAAATAATTACTCATTAGGATAAGGTCAAGTTTTACTGTATGCAACAGTTTATACATGTATTACCTTCTCTTAAGTCTACATTACATCCCAGGTAAACATGATACAAGGTTAACAATTTATATTTCTTTCAATGCATTTTTCTACCATTCTAAAGATGTATTCTGTTGTAGTTTAGCAGCAAAAAAAAATTGAAAATGACTAATTATGTAGACAAGTTACTGTACATTCCTAAAAATATAAGATAAACTTCATGAGTTTCAGGTACTCACCGTGTGTGTTTTTGAAAAGTGAAGAACTAATCCTTTATCCTACAGACCTGCGAATATGAAAGATACCATTTAAAATTAATGGCTTTCATTGCACAACTGTTGATAGTTGAATGAAACTAATTGTAAATGCTCACCACTCTTATGCTGGTCCTGTTTGACTTTGTCATTAGGAATGTGGTGATAGTCTGAAGAGCAACCCTCTTGCAGTCTGAGGTGATCAACTCACTCAACACTTAAGTGATTCAGTCAAAGATTTACAGTTTGTGCCTATGGGAAGACTGTAACGACTAAAACACATGTATTAGGGTGGGAATATTCATGTTTTATTGAAGAATGCAAGGGACACTTTAGTATTTACCTTTGCTTACCTCATGTCATTCTATGTTAAGTTATACAGGTAAGCATACAACCCCTGGCAAAAATTATGAAAATCAGGAGCAGATCACAGACATGACACACAACAATAGTCATTTGAAATGGGAACTTTGTGGCTTTAAGAAACACTAACATAAATCATGTTAAATCCAATTTAAATTGTGGTAGTCGGACAGTTTCATTTTTAGATCAAGCAAATATATATATATATATATATGTATATATATATATATATATATATATACATATATATATATATATATATATATACATATATATATATATATGTATAGATATATATATATATATATATATATATATATATATATATATATATATATATTCCTAAATATACATTTATACATATATATATATATATATATATATATATATATATATATATATATATATATATATATATATATATATATATATATATATATATATATATATATATATGCGATGAGGTGGTGACTTGTCCAGGGTGTACCCCGCCTTCCGCCCGATTGTAGCTGAGATAGGCTCCAGCGCCCCCCGTGGCCCCGAAGGGAATAAGCGGTAGAAAATGGATGGATGGATATATATATATATATATATACACATTCCTAAATGTACATATATATTTATATGTATATATGTACAAATGTGTGTGAGTGCTCGCGAACAGGGTGCGTGTGATGCGTCAGTGCGTTAGATTTGTGGCAGAAGTGCTTGTAGTTAGTGCATGCTGCATGCTGCCCCTGCTTGCTACTCTCTGCTTACAGCTATCGCCGCCAGCTAGCCCCTGGGTGGGTGAAAAGAGGAGCCGAGTGCGTAAGTCTCCTCCTGCTGGTACACAGCCTCTCCACCACCAAGACTCCTACAGTGCCTCCTCGCGGCCACACACGGTAACTGGGACCTCGCGGTCTCAGGCTAAACTGTAGGGGATCTCGGAGCAGCAGTGGGCCCTAGAGGCGAGGTGTGCAGGCCCACCGGTGTGTGGACACGCCCTGGCATCCGCCAACCACTGCCCCATCTATGGGTCAAATAGTCGTCACCCCCCCTGCCCCCCACCCGCTGCCTTGTGGTACCTTTGGGAGAAGGAAAGGCTATGGGAGTAAACCCAGACAGAAAATCAGGAGTGGAGCCCCTGAGGCGGCTGGGTGTCATTGCTGACCCCCTGCCGGCAGCTCCTGCAGCCAAGTCGATGCCAGATGTATTGCATTGCTTTCCTCTGGGCCACATCGTCACGGCCGAGAGAGGGATCTTGATGTCTGGGCAACCCAAGATCTCCATATTTTCTGCCCAGGCTTGCGCCACGGAGAGGTCACTCCAGCCTCCCCTCTAAAGGGAGGAAACAACACGGAAGCTGGCAGTCTTAAGTTCCACCCGTTTGGCGCCAGCTTCGACGGTGGGAGGAATCATTGACTAATGATTAGCCACCGCCCGCCTCAAGCCGGGCAGCCCCCGGTCAATTAGGTGTCAACCCGCCAGAGCCGGCATCATCCTGGCGGGGAATAGGGTAAAGCACGGCTAGCAAACGTCAACAATTGCACCAAAGATGATCAGAAAAAAAAGCGAAAACTGAGAGAAAGAAAACGAAGATACCAGCTCTTCGAGTATCAAGCTGGAATGTCAGAACAATGCGCACAGGGTTCTTGGACAGCCTTGATCTCATTGGCGACTCGCGCAAGACCGCTATCATTGACCGTGAGCTCCACCGACTTAATGTCGACATTGCTGCGCTCCAAGAGACACGTCTTGCTGGCTTTGGCTCTCTGAAGGAAAAACACTATACTTTCTTCTGGCAGGGAAAGAGTGCAGAGGAATCCCGGGAATATGGTGTGGGATTTGCAGTGAAAAACACTCTGCTTCCCATGATGGACCCACCGACAGAAGGCTCTGAGCGGATCCTTGTAATCCGCCTTTCTACCAGCAGCGGACCAGCAAACCTGTTGTGTGCTTATGCCCCGACCCTCTGCTCACCACCAGAGTCAAAAGACAAGTTCTATGAGGAGCTCGACGCGGCTGTCAACACCATCCCGAAAAATGAGCATCTGCTCCTTCTGGGAGACTTCAATGCCAGGGTAGGTGCTGACCACAAATCCTGGCCAGACTGCCTTGGTCATTTTGGAGTGGGGATCATGAACGAAAATGGACAACGTCTGCTAGAGCTGTGCTGCTACCGCAAGCTCTGCATCACGAACACCTTCTTCCAGACTAAGCCTCTGCACCGGGTATCCTGGAGACACCCCAGATCTAAACATTGGCAACAGCTCGACCTCATCATCACGAGGCGAGAGGCCCTTAACAGCGTGCTTCTCACAAGGACGTTTCACAGTGCTGACTGCGACACGGACCATTCACTAGTCCTCAGCAAGGTCAAGCTTCGACCAAAACAGATCTATTACACCAAGCAGAAGGCCCGTCCACGTATCAATGCCAGTCGTTATACCAACCTGGCTGTCACACAACGCTTCCTCACCTCCCTTGACCAAGCACTCTGTGGACCATCAATCAGGCAATGTGCTGTGGACAAATGGAAATGCTTGCGTGATACCATCTACGACCAAGCCATTGCAACATATGGGAAGAGAACGAAAAGAAATGCAGACTGGTTTGAGGCTAGTGCTGCAGTGATGGAGCCAGTTATAGAGGCAAAGCGTACCGCTTTCCTCAGGCACAAGGGAAACCCCTCACAGAGGAACCTTGACGCCTTGAGAAAGGCCAAGAGCGAAGCCCAGCGAACGGCACGTAGCTGTGCCAACAACTACTGGCTCGAGCTCTCCTCAAACATACAAAGGGCCTCAGACACGGGAGATATCAGGGGCATGTATGAGGGGATAAAGCAAGCAACCGGCCCGTCCATCAAGAAAACCGCACCACTGAAAGCCAAGTCTGGTGAAGTCATCACTGACCGCAACAAGCAGATGGGAAGATGGGCTGAACACTACACAGAGTTATATGCCACTGAGAGCATTGTGTCAGAGGAGGGTCTGAGTAGAGTTGCAAACCTGCCTGTTATGAAGGAGCTTGACAAGGAACCCACGCAGGAAGAGCTCAGCAAAGCTATTGACAACCTCACATGCGGCAAGGCCCCAGGTGCTGACGGGATAACACCTGATGTCATAAAGCTTGGGAAACCTTCCTTACTGCCGCACCTTCATGATCTCCTCTGCCTCTGTTGGAAGGATGGAGCCGTCCCCCAGGATCCGCGTGACTCCAAGATTGTCACACTGTACAAGAACAAGGGAGACCGTAGTGACTGTAATAAATACCGCGGCATCTCCCTGCTTAACATCGTGGGGAAAGTCTTCGCTCGTGTCGCCCTTGCTAGACTCCACCTCCTTGCAGAACGTGTTTACCCTGAGTCACAATGTGGCTTTAGGGCAGCAAGATCCACAGTGGACATGATTTTCACCCTTCGGCAGCTGCAGGAGAAGTGCCGGGAACAGAGGAGACCCTTGTATCTCGCCTTTGTTGATCTCACTAAAGCATTCGACCTTGTCAGCAGAGATGGTCTCTTCAAGATGCTTGCAAAGATCGGCTGCCCCCCAAAACTCCTCGCCGTCATAAGATCATTCCACGAAAACACACAGGGTTCCGTCTGTTGGGAAGGAGGAACATCAGAGGCCTTTCCAATCCGCAGCGGCGTAAAACAGGGCTGCGTTCTTGCACCAACCCTCTTTGGAATTTTCTTCTCCGTCGTTCTGTCTACTGCTTTCGACACATGTTCTGAAGGTGTCTCCCTACACACGAGAGCTGATGGGAAACTTTTCAACCTTGCCCGTTTGCGCTCCAAGACCAAGGTGACCAGTGTCCTCCTGAGGGAAATGCTTTTTGCTGATGATGCAGCTCTAGCATCCCACACAGAGTCCGGGCTCCAGAGGCTGATGGACAGACTTTCATCTGCATGTAAAGAGTTTGGTCTCACCATCAGCCTAAAGAAGACCAATGTCATGGGCCAAGATGCTGAAACTCCACTCTCCATCTCGGTCGACAATCAGACTCTGGAATGTGTCAACACCTTTACATACCTTGGATCCGCAATCTCCAGTGACTTGTCACTTGACACAGAACGTGCCACCCGTCTTGCGAAAGCCGCCTCAGTGATGGCCAGGCTGTCCAAAAGAGTATGGTCGAACAACCAGCTATCCACGCGCACTAAAATCCAGGTCTATCAAGCCTGCGTCATTAGCACACTGATGTATGGCAGCGAGGCCTGGACCACCTACACCAGACATGAGAAACAGCTAAACAGCTTCCACCTGCGCTGTCCTGGTAATCTCATGGCAGGACAAAGTTCCCAACATGGAAGTCCTAGACCGTGCTCACTCCACCAGCCTGTTCACCATGCTCAGCCAACGCCGCCTCAGATGGCTTGGCCATGTCCACAAGATGGACCCCAGCCGGCTCCCCAGAGCTGTCCTGTACGGCGAACTGTCAACAGGCTCCAGACCCCTTGGTCGCCCCCGACTGCGTTTCAAGGACGTGTGCAAACGTGACATGAAACAAGCAGGCATCGACCACAACAACTGGAAGGAAGCTGCAAAAGACCGCAACGTTTGGAGGCAGACTGTTGCTACAGGAACCCGCCGTGCCGAGGAGAAGCACATCTCCTTGTTGCAGGCGAGGAGACAAAAGCGGAAACTGCGCGACGCGGGACCTGCTCCTGTGTCAGAACCCTCCCCATACGTCTGCGCCAACTGCACCAGAGACTGTCACTCCAGAGTCGGGCTGTATAGCCACAGCCGCCGCTGCAAGAAAGAATGAACTCCCCCAGGCGCAACCCATCGTCACTACTGACGGACGGATGCCTATGACATATGTACAAATATATATACATACATATATATATATATATATATATATATATATATATATATATATATATATGTATATATATATATACATGTATATATATATATATATATATATATATATATATATATATATATATACATACATGTATATATACATACATGTATATATATATATATACATGTATATATATATATATATATATACATGTATATATACATACATGTATATATATATATATACATATATATATATATATATATATATATATATATATGTATATATATATATACATATATATATATATATATATATATATATATATATATATATATATATATATATATTACATGCACACATATACACTCCTTAATATACATATATGTACAAATATATACTGTATATATACTGTGTATATATATATATATATATATATATATATATATATATATATATATATATATATATATATACACACACATACATATATATACACACATATATATACACACATACATATATACATATACATATATATATATATATATATATATATATATATATATATATATATATATATATATATATATATATATATATATATACGCATACATATATACACACACATATACATGATTTCCTCGCCTTTGCTTTGCTGTCTCCCTCTCCGTGTCTTCCTGGTTCATGTCCTTTTGTGTTTTCACAGTGACTCCCCTGTCTTCCGTGATCGCGCCTTGTTACTCGACACCCATCCGGATTCCTGACTGCCCTCCTCGATCCACGACCTCCCTGCTCGGACCCAGACCACGCTGCCCTGCTCCTGCCCACGACCCCTTGCCTGTCCACAAACTGCCTCTTCACCTTGTCCCTTGGAAGTCGACGAAAGATACAACCAACACTCACAGAAAACAACCCTTGGTAACATTTACTTTATTCATTTTACACAGTCTACACTCACTCACTTAGAGTAGCATACGCACACCACGTATTCATCAAAGGTTTTAAATAAACCTTGTAAACCACAGTTCTGCCCTGGTTGTCGCCTCCTTCTCTTCTCTGTACACAACAGTACGTTCTGGCCAAAACATGTCGGAACCAGGCGACAACGGCAAGCCCCAGCCCCGGACATCCAGATCTTCCGACCTGGCTATCCTTAGCTCCGTTGTTAGCGAACATCAGGTTCGGTTTTCTGCCTTTGAGGACAATCTAGAGAGAGGATTTACCCGACTATATTCCAGGCTGGACAACATTTGCCCTGGGGCCAGTTCTGGACTTGTGGTACCTCCACATGCTTCTCCAGTCCAGGGACCCGAACACAGCATTCTGGAACGAGAGCCCAGGATTGCCAGCCCTAGACCCTTTGAGGGGGACTTTGAACTTTGTAGAGGGTTTTTGGTAGAATGTGACCTCATTTTTCGTCACCAGCCCTCCCGCTATTCCTCAGATAGCGCCAAGATAGCATTTATATTTTCCTTGCTTTCCGGCCCGGCTCTCAAGTGGGCTAATGCCGCAGTCGACAGGACCATGGGGCTCAACTCCGACTATTCTGCGTTCCGTGCAGAATTTCGGGCTGTTTTTGATCACCCCAAGGATGGGGGGGACACGGCCGGACGTCGGCACTCCATCTAGCAGAGTTCACGCTAAGTGGCAGTCTACACCATAGAGTTCCGGACCTTGGCGGCGGACAGCGGTTGGGATGACCGGGCGCTCCAAAGCGCATTCCGTCGCGGCCTTTCTGAGGAAATTAAGGACAGTCTACTGAGAGACAGACCCACTTCCTGTAAAGACCTCTACTGCGGTCTTGCCGGACACGTCCGGTATAATTGTCCAGCGAGACCAAAAGATCAGGCTCACCAGCACAGGGGATCCTGGTGAGCCATACTTTATTCCCCCGTAAAGAAGAAAACCCTGACATACTGCTACCCGCTACTCTGGACTAGGACAAAAGGAGCATTCAAGTGGAGGCATTTGTGGACTCTGGAGCTGACGAGAGTCTTTTGGACTACGTGTTCGCCCGGCAGATGTCAGGACTGGGTCTATGGCGTGGTTTGTTCTCCTAGAAGGCAACGGAAAGTTGGCGCGTGCAAGATGTGAATTTAAATACATTTTTAATTCTAACTAAAAAAAAGAACAAACAAAAGGCGCTCACAGTGGAGGTACAAAACGACTATGAAAATAAAACACTATAGCACAAAGGCAAAAAACTATGAACAATAACAAAACTTACTTGACATGAGAAGAGGGGCATAAAAAAGAGCAGCATGGATCATGAGCGTGAACAGAGTGGCAGGAGTGAATGTGATGTCGCCAGGACGAACAACAGAAACAGAAAAGCTTATATAGTGACATGATAAGTGAAAACAGGTGCGTGACTCTAACCGTGAACAGGTGCGTGACATGACAATGTGAACCAGGTGAAACTAATGGTTGCTATGGTGACAAAGCAAGGGAGTGAAGACAAGAACTAAAAAGTGTCCAAAACCCAAGCAAAACAAAAACATGATCAACACAGACATGACAGAGCCCCCCCCCCTTACGGACAGATCCCAGATGTCCAAATAAAACAGGATCAAGAGTCATGGGAGGGCGGGAGGGGGACATGGCGGTGGGTCGCCAGGCCAAGTGGCCCCGAATCCACCAGGGCAGAGTCAGGTGGCGGCGACGCGTAGAGCGCCGCTGTACCAGGCGAGGTGGGCGACCTGGGAATGGCCATATGCATGGCCGACGAGGAGATCGACGCACTTGGCGTGGCGGACGACCAGGTAGTGGCCACATTTGTGGCCGACGAGGAGGCAGGCACGTCGTCGTCGTTGCAGGCGTGGAAGCAGCCGATGACGCAGGTGCAGCAGACGAAGCAGGCAGCGAAGCTCGGCGTGGTGCGTCAGGCGGAGAGTCTCGGCGTGGCGGGTCTTGGCGAGGGTCTTGGTCTTGGTGTAGGTGGTTTTGGTCTTGGTCTTGGCGGGGGTCTTGGTCTTGGCGGGGGTCTTGGCAGCGTAGGTCTTGGTGTTGGTCTTGGTAGTCTTGGCAGTCTTGGTCTTGGGGTGGTGTGTCTTGGACTTGGTCTTGGCGTGGTGTGTCTTGGTCTTGGCTTGAGGGGTCTTGCACTTGGTCTTGGCGTGGAGCTGCGACTGGCGGCACTTGGCGTCGTGGAGCTGCGACTGGCGGAACTTGGCGTCGTGGAGCTGCGACTGGCGGAACTTGGCGTCGTGGAGCTGCGACTGGCGGCACTTGGCGTCGTGGAGCTGCGACTGGCGGGTTTGGCGTCGTGGAGCAGGTAGCGGAACTTGGCGTGGAGCTACCACGGGTGGCGCTTGGCGTGGAGTTGCGACTGGTGGCGCTTGGCGTGGAGCTGCGATTGGTGGCGCTTGGCGTGGAGCTGCGACTGGTGGCGCTTGGCGTGGAGCTGCGACTGGTGGAGCTGCGACTGGTGGCGCTTGGCGTGGAGCTGCGACTGGTGGTGCTTGGCGTGGAGCTGCGACTGGCGGCACTTGGCGTGGAGCTGCGACTGGCGGCACTTGGCGTCGTGGAGCTGCGACTGGCGGAACTTGGCGTCGTGGAGCTGCGACTGGCGGAACTTGGCGTCGTGGAGCTGCGACTGGCGGCACTTGGCGTCGTGGAGCTGCGACTGGCGGGTTTGGCGTCGTGGAGCAGGTAGCGGAACTTGGCGTGGAGCTACCACGGGTGGCGCTTGGCGTGGAGTTGCGACTGGTGGCGCTTGGCGTGGAGCTGCGATTGGTGGCGCTTGGCGTGGAGCTGCGACTGGTGGCGCTTGGCGTGGAGCTGCGACTGGTGGAGCTGCGACTGGTGGCGCTTGGCGTGGAGCTGCGACTGGTGGTTCTTGGCGTGGAGCTGGGCGTGGAGCAGGTGGAAGTGGCCTAGCTGGAGGCTGTGGCTTGGCAGGTCGAAAGACTGGTGGTGGCGGCCGTGCTGGTGGCTGTGGCTTGGCAGGTCGAAAGACAGGTGGTGGTGGCCGAGCTGGAGGCTGTGGCTTGGCATGGCGATGCTGAACCACCCCACCTGAACAGTTCCCAGCCCTAGCCCCCCCCCCCCTCAAGGAGCGGATCCCAGACGCGCTCCCCGCGGTCTGGAACCGTCTTTTGGGGTGGGTGGAGGGAGGTCAGGAGGGGGGCTAAATCCTCCCCTCTAAATGGTCCAAAATGTCTTTCCTTCCCCCCCACCTGGGCTTTTGTGGGTGGATAAAAAGAAAAATTTTGTGACGGGGGCGGGGTTTGAGTCTTGGGGGACGGGGCATGAAAACTGGGTGACTGATTGACAGGATCTAATTTGTAAAAACATGTCCTGATAATGTCTTATCATGTTTTTACAGTCTTTTGCTGGAGGTGAGTGATCAAAAGAAAAAGTATTGAAAAAAAAATCCTGGTCTGTGACGTCATCAGGGCGAAGCCGGGCTGGCTGCTGCTTGCTTCGCCCGGAGGGGGAAGGGCTTGTGGGAGCGGCGTGACCTGCCGGCTCGCGAAAGTCTTTCCTCGTCCTTGGCGACGCTTCCGGGACGGGAACCACGCGCCGATCGGCACCAGCTTGCCTCCATTCCCCCACATCATCCCCCTGCGCTCCCTGGGGGAAAAGCGCAGCGTCTCGGTCTCCATGGCGCGCAGCACCTCCCAAGAAGCCTCATCCAAACTGTCCAACTTTCTTGCGGGAGAATTTTTCTGCTGGCGACATACTGTCAGGACTGGGTCTATGGCGTGGTTTGTTCTCCCAGAAGGCAATGGAAAGTTGGCGCGTGCAAGACGTGAATTTAAATACATTTTTAATTCTAACTAAAAAAACAAACAAACAAAAGTTCGAGCCTATTATCGAATCCTCTTATCGAACCGATTCCTTATCGATTCTCTTATCGAGTCCAGATAGGTTGTTGTATATGGAAAAAAACACACAATATTTGGTTAAACAAAAGCTCACTTTTATTATAAGAAAAAAATAAAATCTAATAAATAAATAAATATTGACTGTTACCCCCCTAAAAAAATAAAATAAAATAAATAAATATTGACTGTTGTTACCCAAAGTATATTAAGTTGTATTTTTCTGAAAAACAAATATATACGGTAACACAAAAACAACCTGTCTCTGTGAACACTATAGGTGTATAAATAATAATATAGTGTTAAATAAAATCAGTCCCTTGGGCACAAAACTGAAAATAATACAGCTCTCCAAAAAGTGCACTTCTGCTGTTATTGGAACATACTAACTACAGCTATTGGAACATACTAACTACAGCTATTGGAACATACTAATTACAGCTATTGGAACATACTAACTACAGCTGTTGGAACATACTAACTACACACACTATGACACTAAGAATGCAACAGTCATCAATCAACAATTCTTCTTCAAAAAAATTAGCATGTTAAGTTAAAGTACCAATGATTGTCACACACACACTAGGTGTGGCAAAATTATTCTCTGCATTTGACCCATCACCCTTGATCACCCCCTGTGAGGTGAGGGGAGCAGTGAGCAGCAGCGGGGACCGCGCCCGGGAATCATTTTTGGTGATTTAAACCCCCAATTCCAACCTTCGATGCTGTGTGCCAAGCAGGGAGGTAATGGGTCTGCTGTTTCTGGATCAAGTCTGACCCTCTCTTTGCTAATCGCGTCACCAGCGGTCGAAAAAACACGTTCACTTTGCGTGGAACTAGCTTGGACACACAGATAGGTTTGAGCAAGATCATATAGGAGGGGCAGAGTGTCTCTCTTACCAAACCACCAAATGGCAGTGTTGGCCTGCATGTTGGTGCAAGGAAGGCCTCTGTACACCTGGATTTCCTGGTCTACTCTGTCTGGGATGCTCCTCTGTTTCATGGGCGCAGTTCACTATCGTCCTCCGCTGGAAACAGGTCATCCAAGCAGGGAGTCCTTCTTCTTCACAGCAGGTGGACTCTAAAATTAAATGGTGGGACTCAGTTAAAATGTTTAATCTAATTATTCAGAGGTTTTTAATTAAACTAAAAGTCCCATACCTTATAACTAAATAATTTAGTTTAGGTATTTAAATTCAGGCCCCCTCTGATCATCACCAAGAGCTGAACTCACCTCCTTTTCTTGCCTCTCTGCCTCTTTCACTGGCTGCTTGAAAAAAACCCATTTCAAACTGATTTAGTTTTTCAGCACAATGTTTTAGGCTGAGGTGGTCCTTAAAGTACAACAGAGTCAAAGTGAAGGTCTCACAATAAAATATTGCTTCAGTTCAATAAATTGTTTCAAATAATACCTCTACTACTGCTTCCACTGTGTTTGCTGCCACGGCTCTTCTCTTCAGCCTCTCCCAGACGACATCCTCCTCCAGTCTGTATCTAAACCTCCTGGTGTCCATCAGTGTGGCCTCCTCCAGGAATGACTGCACGTCCTTTTCCTGGAGGGAAAATGAGGCACAGACACATCATAGAATTAGGGGGGAAATTAGCTGAATGTGAAGACTGTTTGTTATTAAGTCTTAATTTTGAAATAATTACAGGTCAGACATTAACTGTACCTGGTAGCGTTTAGACAGATCACCCCAAATGGCCTGCTTGATGGCCTTTACAAAGGCAGACAGTGAAGCGGGCTTCCAACTTCTGCAGGATTGGAATAATCTGGCCACAGGTGGGGTGTCTGTCACTTGAGACGCAGAGAGTAGAGATGTGGAGCACCTCCATCAGCTCCACAAACTCCTGGGCCCTCCTAAAGTCTGCGATGTCCAAGCTGTTGTTGACTCTGCAAAGTAAATAATTATGATTATTAATTATAATTCAAATCAGGCTTAAAAAATTTAGTAGCAATAGTACAAAATGTTAAATACCGGTCCTTCTCCGCCTGCTTCCTGAGGGCGGGGAACTGCTCAATAAATCTCTGAACCATCTGATACAGAGAATTCCACCTCGTCCTCACGTCCAAGATCAGCCTAAGGAAGGGCAGACCTGGCAAAATATAAACACATCTATCAATTCAAGGGCCAGGCCCACTACTGTCCAAATCAATGATGAATTCCCAAAATTAGTCACCCAGAATGTATCTATTTACACAGTAATTTTCTACTAATGAGAATATGAAGCAGGGTTCAAAAAAATAGTATCAAATTAACTGTAACGTTACATCATCATATACATCATGTATCTGGGATTTAAAAAAAAAAAAGACTATTGAAATGTGTTCTTACTGAGGAGCTGCTGCTTGTCCTTCAAGACCACTTTGGCCCTGTGGGACCGTTTCAACCACACCACCATGGCATGGATCCTCGCTGCCCAGTTGGATACTGACAATATGCTGTAGATCTTCTGCGCTGCCACTTTTAAGGTGTGAGTAAAACACCCAAACTTGAGCAGGTGGAGCTTCTTGGCATCAACATTTATATTGGCAGCGTTGTCAACGGTTGCTGCCACAACCTTCGTTTGGATCTTGAACTCTTCCAGGATCTCATCTATTTCTTCGGCCGCAGCATGCCCTGTCTGAGCCTGGTACACGGCTCTGGTGTTGAGGACTTTCTCCTTTAACTGACACTCCGAGACGTAGTGCACAGTTACGGTGAGGTAGTGATCCTGCGTGACAGCTGTCCAGCCGTCAGCAGTGATAGCTACGTTGCTAATCTGCTCTAGCTCGGAGATCAGATTGGCCTTCTCCATCTCATACCACGCTGGGACCAGGGTGTCAGACAACTTTAATCTGTCGAAGGGCTTGTACTTGTGGTTCAGAGCTGCTAGAGCCTCCCTACAGAACACATTGTTGTGGGAATGAAGCACATATACTCAGATACACTGACTGTTAGGGGTGTGAGAAAAAATCGATTCGAATTCGAATCGCGATTCTCACGTTGTGCGATTCAGAATCGATTCTTATTTTTTTAAAATCCATGTTTGTTTGTTTGTTTTTTTTGTTTTTTTTTAATTATTCAATCCAACAAAACAATACACAGCAATACCATAACAATGCAATCCAATTCCAAAACCAAACCCGACCCAGCAACACTCAGAACTGCAATAAACAGAGCAATTGAGAGGAGACACAAACACGACACAGAGCAAACCAAAAGTAGTGAAACAAAAATGAATATTATCAACAACAGTATCAATATTAGTTACAATTTCAACATAGCAGTGATTAAAAATCCCTCATTGACCTTATCATTAGACATTTATAAAAAAAAAAAAAGAACAATAGTGTCACAGTGGCTTACACTTGCATCGCATCTCATAAGCTTCACAACACACTGTGTCCAATATTTTCACAAAGATAAAATAAGTCATATATCTTTGGTTCATTTAATAGTTAAAACAAATTTACATTATTGCAATCAGTTGATAAAACATTGTCCTTTACAATTATAAAAGCTTTTTACAAAAATCTACTACTCTGCTTGCATGTCAGCAGACTGGGGTAGATCCTGCTGAAATCCTATGTATTGAATGAATAGAGAAATGTTTTGAATCGGGAAAAAAATCGTTTTTGAATCGAGAATCTTGTTGAATTGAAAAAAAATCGATTTTGAATCGAATCTTGACCCCAAGAATCGATATTGAATCGAATGGTGGGAAACCCAAAGATTCACAGCCCTACTGACTGTGATTATACAAGGTCTATCATATCATGACAGGGCCCCTTTAAGTGGGCCACCTAAGAAAAATACTGCATTAATTTGTATTGTACAGCACTTTACATTTGAAACAAATCTCAGAGTAATGGTGTTGTTTACTTTTTGCTCCATTACATGTCTGCAAAATACAATTATTAACCTACTTGTGAGTCAAAAATATTAAAGTTCGATGATTTGGTAAAATTGCAAACAGCTAAAATGATGTGGAATTAAATGATGGAGTTTAAGAGGTTGTTTAAATGAATAGTGCTTACAAAGTACAAAGAAGAAGAATTATGAGAAATACTTTCAACCTTATTGAAAATAAGATATTCTTCATCTCAGTATATTAATAATGATTGAATTAATTAATTACATATTACAAAACTGTTGTATATACTAATTCACAGATATTTTATTATAAAAAGGTCAGTAAATGATGTATATATTTGTAAACCCTATTAAGTGGGAAAGGGGTAGGATTAAATAAGCTTTACTTCTTCCTACTCCTGTAAAGTGAAATGATATGAAACTGTGATGTATTATACTGTAAGTGTGTTCATGTTCCAAATAAACTAAAGAAATAAAGAAAGCACTAGTTTATTAGACAGACTTGCAAACTCTGTCGTGGTGTAGACTACAAGATAACTTTAACGTTATCAGACATACAAAAAGGCTCACGTTAACGTTACCATTAGCCACTGACTATGCTTAGGTAACGTTAGTCTACCTAACATTACTGCAGTCCTGGTTGACATAAGAGGTAACATTACTACAAGTGAGCAGATATGGAAATTAACCGGCAACAGTTAACGTTAGTTGCTCACCTGCGTCACCGCCACTGTAACTGGGACTTGGGCAGCTGGCAGAAGAAGAGGGGCGTTCTTCGTCGTCTCTGCCGCTACTTCTCCATGTGTCGGAGACACGACACGGTTCTCAAACTTTCAGGTTATGCGCAGCGTGCACATGTTTCAACATGCTTGTTGTGCTCCCCCCCTTACACGAGAGCAAAGCCTGGCAATAATTGCATATTGCCCCTACCTCGTTTTTTTTGGTGAAATGAAGCCATGCCTTGGAGCGCTTTTTCCGGTCCATTTTGTTCCTGCTTTTCCTATCTGCGCCTAATGACTGAGCTACGTGACGTCATTTCTTGTGATATCCCACGGAAATTTCTTGTCGGGACAGGATTCGTTCCCAGGGATTCGAATAAAGAATCAACTCTTTTTCTTTAGTACAGTGGTCTCGATAACGGGTACCAGTTCTCAAAAAGGGATTTGAGTCCGAGGACTCGGTTCTTTTCTTATCGAATAACCGGGAAAACCGGTTTCGAGTATCATCCCTACCTGGGACTACCCCCTCATAAACCCTATGACTGTGCCATTGAGTTATTCCCTAACGCTATCTTGCCGTCTAGTCGCCTATACAATTTGTCTCTTCCAGAGAAAGAAGCTATGAGGAATTACATCACGGAGAGCCTTGCCTTGGGCATCATTACCCCATCCAAGTCTCCACTGGCGGCGGGATTCTTTTTCGTGGCCAAGAAGGACGGATCCCTTCGTCCCTGCATTGACTACCGTCACCTTAACAACATCACCATTAAGAACAAGTACCCTCTTCCACTTGGTTGCAGGTGCCAAGGCACCTGCAACCATATTCACCCAACTGGATCTCCGTAACGCCTATCATCTGGTATGGATCAGAGAGGGAGACGAGTGGAAGACGGCCTTCAACATTTATATGGGGCATTACGAGTACCGTGAGATGCCTTTTGGAGTCACCAACTCACCTGCTTTTTTCCAAACTCTTGTCAACGACATCCTCCGGGACATGCTGGATCAATTTGTGGTAGTATACCTGGATGATATTCTAATTTTCTCCCGTAACCTCTCTGATCACCAGAAACATGTCCGACTTGTCCTGCAACGTCTATTGGAAAACTGTCTATTTGTGAAGACAGAAAAGTGCTACTTCCACTCCTCTTCGGTGGAGTTCCTGGGATTCGTGGTCGAAAGGGGTCACATAAGGTCAGACCCGAAGAAGGTGGAGGCCGTGGTAAAGTGGCCGCAACCCACTACTAGGACGGAACTTCGAAGGTTCCTCGGCTTCGCCGGCTTCTACCGACGATTCATTCAAGACTTCAGTAGAGTTGCAGCTCCACTCCATTCTCTCACATCTACTAACGTACCTTTTGTGTGGACTCTTTTGGCGAGGAAGGCCTTCGAATGAGCGTTTTGTTTCTGCGCCCATTCTAGTCCATCCCGACTTAGACACTGCTTTTTTGGTGGAGGTTGACGCCTCAGACTCAGGGATTGGGGCTATTCTCTCTCAACGGTCCAAGAATGACAATTTGGTTCACCCTGTTGCCTTCTTCTCCAGGCGCCTGACCCCGGCCGAACAGAACTACGATGCTGGGAATAGAGAATTATTGGCAGTCCATGAGGCCCTGGGGGAATGAAGACACTTGTTGGAAGGAGCTAGACACCAGTTTCAGATCCTGACCGACCACAGCAACCTTCTGCACATCCGAGCTGCCAAGAGAATCAACAACCGCCAGGCAAGGTGGCAGCAGTTTTTCTCTCGTTTTAATTACATGCTCTTTTTCAGACCAGGGTCCAAGAACACTAAGGCTGACGCACTGTCCCGGTTATTCCTGAAGGAACCCACCGGTCCGGCAGTGGCGGAACCCATCCTTCCTTCCACTCGCATCGTAGGGATGGTAACTTGGAAAGTGGAGGACCTGGTTAAGTTTGCACTGCGTTCCAATCCAGGACCGGGAGGTGGACCTCACAACAAACTGTTTGTCCATCGGGAGTTATGACCCAGGGTCCTGGATTGGGGGCAATCCAGCCTGTTCTCATGCCATCCTGGTTTTCAACGATCCCTATCACTGCTACGAAGACGTTTTTGGTGGCCATCCATGACAAAGTACACTCGTGAGTTCATCGCTGCTTGTTCAACTTGTGCCCGTAGTAAGATGTCACACAGGCCTCCTGCTGGTCTTCTTCATCCTCTCTCCATTCCTGCCTGTCCTTGATCGCACATTGCCCTGGATTTTGTCACGGGATTTCCAGCCTCCAGAGGTAACACCACTATCCTTACAATTGTTGACCGTTTCTCCAAGGCAGCCCATTTCATTCCGCAGCGCAAGTAACCTTCCGCTCAGAGACTTCTGACCTCCTCACACTTCACGTCAACAAGCAACATGGTATTCCGGTGAATATCATTTCTGACCGAGGTCCTCAGTTTACGTCGCAAATATGGAGAGCTTTCTGCAAGGGAATCGGGGCCTCGGTCAGCCTTACATCGGGATACCATCCCCAAAGCAACGGGCAGGCTGAGAGGGCGAATCAAAGCTTGGAAACCATGCTCCGATGTGTCGCCAGTCATCAACCCACGTCCTGGAGCAAGTTTCTGCCATTGGTGGAGTTTTCCTATAAGTCCTTCAAGAGCTCCGCTACCGGTATGTCCCCATTTGAGTGCTCATTAGGTTCTCAGCCCCCTTTGTTTACCCAACAGGAACTGGAGATCGCTGTACCCTCAACTAGAGCTCATATTAGACGGTGTCAGAGGGTGTGGAGAGCCGCTCGTGCAGCTTTGGAAAGAGCATCCGAGAAAATGTGTCGCAACGCCAACCGTCATCACATTCCAGCCCCGTCCTACAAACCAGGACAAGAAGGGATGCTTCTCACTAAGGACCTCAGTCTCCAGGTACCATCTAGGAAATTGGCTCCACATTATGTTGGTCCGTTCTCCATCATGTCTATCATAAACCCTGTATCTATTAAATTGGCTCTCCCACCCTCGGTCAAGCGGCATCCAGTTGTCCATGTTTCCCAGATTAAACCGGTAGTGGAGAGCGCTCTGTCCCCTCCTGTCCCTGCCCCCCCCCCCCCCCCCCCCACCGCCACCCTCTAGATTTTTGGCTAATGGAGATCAGGTTTGGACGGTCAAGGAAATCCTCAGGGTCCGTCGACAAGGTAGGGGGCTCGTCTACCTGGTCGACTGGGAGAGATATGGACCTGAAGACAGATCAGTACCAGCCTCCTACCGCGGAACGGGGTGTGCCAGGACCGGCCTTGACGACAGCGACAGGTGCGTAGATGGCCCAGGTGGGCCTGGTTATCTAATCACCTGTCACCTTTATTAGCAACAACTGATAATGAGACACGTTGTTGTAGCTGGAGCGAGAGCGAGAGCGAGAGAGACACGGACAGGAAAAAGACAGTTTGACCGAAAACCGTATTGTTGTCCACTCAGCAAGTGATGCTTATCGCTAAAACTGTAAAAGTAAAGATATAGGCCTAAAGTTGGTAAACTGATGCTCATGTCCACTTTTAAAGATGGGAATAACTTTTGCCATTTTCATTTTCATTGGAAAGACACCTTGTATAAAATAAATATTACATATATATGTGAAGGGAACAGCTATATAATCAACAATTTATTTGATCAAAGAAATGTCTAAGTCACAGCAGTCTGTTGACTTCTTGTTTTTCAAAGAATTTACAACTTCTGTGATTTCACTTTCATGAACAGTAGAAATGAAAAACGATTCTGGGTTTTTTGAATGATGTTCATTAAATTTGACAATGTTTTGTGGTTGTACATTTCCATTTGCTAAATTGGGTCCAACATTCACAAAGAAGGTGTTGAATGCATCCGTTGAATGCATCACTTAGGGTTATTTATAGTTTGATTATTTTCTATGAAATAGTTTGGATGTTACTTATTTGTCATGTTTTTAATGATACCATTTAAAACTTTCTACGTAGCCTGGATGCTATATTTATGTTGTTCTAATAGGTTACAGAAATGTGTTCTTTTGCTGTACTTTATTATTTGTATTAATTATATACATAAATACGTTTTATATCTGTGTTCGGTTTCTTTGGTTCTGTGCTTTAAAATGTTTTCTGTATAGATATTTTTTTCTTTTTGCTGGACTTCAGTATTCCCCTTGTGATCTACAGTTTCTCCTTACTAGTGCTGTCTTTAATGTTATGTTTTCGAATTGGACAGTGCTTATTGCAGTTTTAAGAAAATGTTAAGGAAAATTTCATATGCCCCATCCCTGGGTTTGTGGAGGTATAAACCTCCCCCCAGTCTTGAGCACATAACTCAGACTTGAATGTTGCCATAGTTTCTGGTGTTTGCTGTCTGACAGATTGATCTGACTTTTTCTTTCTTTCTTATCAAAGAAATTGTGAACAATGCTGAATACAGGTACAAACCCCGTTTCCATATGAGTTGGGAAATTGTGTTAGATGTAAATATAAACGGAATACAATGATTTGCAAATCCTTTTCAACCCATATTCAATTGAATGCACTACAAAGACAACATATTTGATGTTCAAACTCATAAAACATTTTTTTGCAAATAATAATTAACTTAGAATTTCATGGCTGCAACACGTGCCAAAGTAGTTGGGTAAGGGCATGTTCACCACTGTGTTACATGGCCTTTCCTTTTAACAACACTCAGTAAACGTTTGGGAACTGAGAAGACACATTTTTTAAGCTTCTCGGGTGGAATTATTTCCCATTCTTGCTTGATGTACAGCTTAAGTTGTTCAACAGTCCGGGGGTCTCCGTTGTGGTATTTTAGGCTTCATAATGCGCCACACATTTTCAATGGGAGACAGGTCTGGCCTACAGGCAGGCCAGTCTAGTACCCGCACTCTTTTACTATGAAGCCACGTTGATGTAACACGTGGCTTGGCATTGTCTTTAAGAAATAAGCAGGGGCGTCCATGGTAACGTTGCTTGGATGGCAACATATGTTGCTCCAAAACCTGTATGTACCTTTCAGCATTAATGGCGCCTTCACAGATGTGTAAGTTACCCATGTCTTGGGCACTAATACACCCCCATACCATCACAGATGCTGGCTTTTCAACTTTGCGCCTATAACAATCCGGATGGTTCTTTTCCTCTTTGGTCCGGAGGACACGACGTCCACAGTTTCCAAAAACAATTTGAAATGTGGACTCGTCAGACCACAGAACACTTTTCCACTTTGTATCAGTCCATCTTAGATGAGCTCAGGCCCAGCGAAGCTGACTGTGTTTCTGGGTGTTGTTGATAAACGGTTTTCGCCTTGCATAGGAGAGTTTTAACTTGCACTTACAGATGTAGCGGCAAAATTCCACAGTATTTTGGACATCTGTGTTGGTGAATCTTTTGCAATTTGTTTAATGAACAATGAAGACTGCAAAGAAGAAAGTTGTAGGTGGGATCGGTGTATTAGCGGCTGGCTGTAGCAATACAACCAGGAGGACTTTGACTTGGATAGCAGACGCGCTAGCCGACACTAGCTGCCGACCGCACGGATGATCGGGTGAAGTCCTTCGTCCTTCCGTCGATCGCTGGAACGCAGGTGAGCACGGGTGTTGATGAGCAGATGAGGGCTAGCTGGCGTAGGTGGAGCGCTAATGTTTTTATCATAGCTCTGTGAGGTCCCGTTGCTAAGATAGCTTCAATGGCGTCGTTAGCAACAGCATTTTTAAGCTTCGCCAAGCTGAAAAGCATTAACCGTGTATTTACATGTCCAGGGTTTAATAGTATTGTTGATTTTCTGTCTATCCTTCCAGTCAGGGGTTTATTTATTTTATTTCTATCTGCATTTGAGCCCGATGCTATCACGTTAGCTCCATAGCTAAAGTGTTTCGCCGATGTATTGACGTGGGGATGAAAGTCACTGTGAATGTCCATTTCAGGTTCTCGACTCTCATTTTCAAGAGGATATAGTATCCGAGGTGGTTTAAAATACAAATCCGTGATCCACAGTAGAAAAAGGAGAAAGTGTGGAATCCAATGAGCCCTTTTACCTAAGTTACGGTCAGAGCGAAAAAAGATATGTCCTGCACTGCACGCTAGTCCTTCACTCTCACGTCCCTCATCCACGAATCTTTCATCCTCGCTCAAATTAATGGGGTAATCGTCACTTTCTCGGTCCGAATCTCTCTCGCTGCATTGTAAACAATAGGGAAATGTGAGCAGCCCTCCAGCTGGTGACGTCACGCTACTTCCGGTAGGGGCAAGGCTTTTTTTTTTATCAGCAACCAAAAGTTGCGAACTTTATCGTCGTTGTTCTCTACTAAATATTTTCAGCAAAAATATGGCACTATAGCGAAATTATCAAGTATGACACATATAATGGATCTGCTATCCCCGTTTAAATAAAAAAAATTCATTTCAGTAGGCCTTTAAATCCAATGTTTTGTTTTTTCTAATATTGATAAAATTGATCTATTGCCTGTTAAAACGATGCTGGATCAATACCTATCTTCCAAAAGGCCAACTTGCCGAGCACAGATCGACGTAGTATTTTAGGAATATAAATCAATATATTGTTTAATTGTTACACTTTTAGTAGCTAATAGGGTTCTTAATGATAAACCAATACCATCGAATATCCGGTTTGACAAGTGAGCGACTCAATTGCGTCGGTAGCAGCCACCTCAATCGATAAGAATCAGTGGTGAATTTTTAGATTAATCGCATGTAGAAACATAAACATAAACAAAAACAACATTCTTGTATTATCATTAAACACCTTTAATTTCTTAACAATATTAACTATTTGTGTTAAACATGCTTGCATTATCATTAAACACCTTTAATTTATTAACAATATTAACTATATGTGTTAAACATGCTTGCATTATCATCAAACACCTTTAACTTGTTAACAAAAACATATATTTCATAAATAAGTAAATATAAATTATATATATGAATGAGGTAGATCCCCGCGACTTCATCAATTGAAAAGTAGCTCGCCTGCACAAAAAGTGTGAGCACCCCTGTCTTAGAAGATGTTTGACCTCTAATCTGAGTAGTTTTAATCAGTTCATGACCGTAGACTTAGATTGATCAGATCTCGGCTGAGTGCTTGGTGCCAAAGTCCCAACTATAATTCCACTAACAGTAGGAGGTGTGTATCCACAGGGAGGAATAGTTGTGTTCTTTTGTGGTGTAAAAAAGAATGTTCCATCAACAAATGTTAACCATTGAATGAAATCGTATGGAATCGTTCTGTTTTTAAAATATTATGGAGCCAAAACACTGCCAATAAGATTTGGTATTTGAAAAACAAAAGGGTTAAACTAACTAAATACACCAGAAACGTCTCTAATGTAAACTCATTTAAAAAAAAAATATTAGCAAACATCCTAACAGCTATTTTTCAGATTTGCCATAGAACTGTTTCCTTGCAAAAGGTGCAGTGTGCTTCATATAAAGTGTGTTCATGTAACAACAACAACCACAACGCCATCAGCAGTATGTATTGTCTGTGAAAGTGACTGTTAGCATCTATGCTAAAACTAAATGGTTAACTTTTGCAGTGCTTTTGCAGATGTCAGAATTGAGCAAACAGATCAAAACATCTACAGTAGCACTACTGTATCTGCACAAAGTTGTGAAAAACAGAGTGGGTGCCTAAAAAGTGTGCTTATTTACAAAAATGACATATAGTACTGTTAAGAGTACTGATGAATACCAGTATCAATAAGGAATATTGATATTAGCATCGATAAAATCCTAACGATATCCTTCACCAGTTGGCACATAGAAGTAATTGTTTAACTTAAGTTACTTGATAGATAGTTGCTATATTCATTGAGTAAAAATACTATATATATAACTGAGTTTGCAAATAATCTGAAACTTTGCTATTTCATGTATAAAAAGCTTTTTTGTTGTTGTCCTGTCCAGCTACTCAGGCAAATCATATTGTTGATGCCTATATCGGCTGTACAGATTTACTTTACAAAAGAGAAGTGTGGGATACTTCTCTTGTTGCCTTATTTGTATTTGACTTTATTAAATGTATTTATATTATTATTTGGAGCAGCCGGGCCGGAGCAGGAGCGAATAGAAAGAGAAAAAAAGGCAGACAGAGGGGGACATTGCGTGGACAAGAGGGCGATAAGACAAAGAGACAACAACAACAACAAACACAACAATAACAATAAAAACAACAACAACAGAACAGCATCAGCAAATAGGATATGTACAAATATGATAGTAAAAGTTATAGCAAAGAAGCAGTTAGTGAAATAAATAGTAATAACACAGAGATGACAATGAGCATTATTACACTACAAATGGAGCAATACAAATACCAATAGAAATAGCACTATAAATAATGATTAATAACAATATGTACCTCTACTATCAAAAATACAATTGTTTCAAATGCAACAATACATACATGTAATGATAACTTGAAATACAAAAGAAAGCAGATATAATAATAGGTTAAGCTTTGTCAGTGTGCCGTGTGTTACCCAGTTTCCCAGTGTATGTATGCATATGTGCTGATATGCATCATCATTTTTTAATCTAATTGATTCAAAACTGTTTAGAATTTATTTTCGGGTGCTACAAGAATCCTCACAGGTTTGCAGCAGGTTTGCATTTATCCATCCATCCATCCATCCATTTTCTACCGCTTATTCCATTATATATATATATATATATATATATATATATACATATATATATATATACATATATATATATATATATATATATATATATATATATATATACATATATATATATATACATATATATATATATACATATATATATATATATATATATATATATATATATATATATATATATATATATATATATATATATATATATATATATATATATATATATATACACATTTAGTCAAGTATATTCAGGTTTTCTTACCATCTTATAACATAATTTTTATATTTTATAATAAAAACCTTTATTAAAAAGCACATTTTCAGCAGTTTTTGTCAGCGATCTCTATAGTCAGTGATCTCTATAGCAGTGATAACCAAACTGTGGTACATAGTAGTACTAGTAGTACACAGGCTCCATCTCGTGGTACGCCAAAAATCAATTGATAAAAGTTTTTTTTCTACATTCAAACACAGTGTTACTGTTCAAACTGTGTGTAAGGTTACAGTGCCCAAATGTATTAAATATCCATTCATTTTCTACCGCTTGTCCCGTTCGGGGTCGCGGGGGTGCTGGAGCCTATCTCAGCTGCATTCGGGCGGAAGGCGGGGTGCACCCTGGACAAGTCGCCACCTCATCACAGGGCCAACACAGATAGACAGACAACATTCACACTCACACACTAGTATTAAATATATTTGTTAAATAAAAGCCTTGTTTCAAGTGAATATTTAGCCCTACTATGCTACTGTATTTCATTGTTGGCCATTATGGTGGTACTTGGAGAGCCAGGTTTTTCTGAGGTGTTTGAGAACCACTTCTTTATAGTATGTACATTTCCTGAATTTGAAATGAAGACATACTAAAATATGTTTCAGATGTCTCATGCAATGCCGTCAAACGTAAAGCCCCGTTGACCAGAAGTCTGCAAACAATTATAAAAAGCCTGCAAGGCAGAGGTCAACTATCTCCCCCTTAGCCAGCTTAAGAATAGAAACAAATAAGATGAGGGCACAGCTGCTTACTGAAGTGAGAAAGAGGGACAACAACCAAGTGGTAAAAGAAAAAATGGCCATAAACCTTTGTACACAGAAAACAATTCAGTCATCCAATATGTAAAGCAGAATATCTAATTGTTGAATTCAAAATGTGTCTGACAAAAGACTGTAGTTTTTAAATTAACATATATTAAATGGCAGAAACAAATCTTCAAAGTTTACAACAAGCCCAGGTACCCCCTTGTTCTTGTGCTTGTACAACATCCCCACTTACCCCTCCACTTTAACACCACCGTATATGTACCTTTCGACACCAACGCAGAGTTTCAAAATGGGTTGAACTGACAGTTGACCAACACCTTTACGGTTACCACAACACTTGAACACTACTTCACTGTTTTACACATCTGGCAGATCCACAAAAGTTTAATGGTTGTGTTTTGTCTTCAAACATAGTGTGTATTGTGATAAATGAATAATCAATAGGAACGATTGTAATGAAAAAAGTGTTAATTTGCAAATATAACTTATAAGTAACATGGCATTTGAATCTTTGGGCTGAGAATTTTTCTATGTAAATTACATTTTGTCATAGCTAAGGGCTGTATGGGTACTATAGGCATGACTGGTTTAGGCCTTGTTCTCAGACCCTGTCCCCTGAGTCTCGTCATTTGCATTCAGTGATCAAAGAATACAAAATTATCTGGTCTGATGAAACAAAGATTGAACTCGTTGGCGTAAATGCCAGGCATCACGCTTGGAGGATACCAGGCACCGCTTATCACCAGGCCAATACCACCCTACAGTAAAGCATGGTGGTGGCAGCATCATGCCGTGGGGATGTTTGCAGCAGGAAATGGGAGACTAGTCAGGATAGAAGGAAGATGATTGCAGCAATGTACAGAGACATGCTGGATGAAAACCTGCCCCAGAGCGCTCTTGAATTTAGACTGTGGCGACTGTTTATCTTTCAGCAGGACAACACCCCTAAGCACACCACCAAGATATCAAAGGAATGGCTTAAGGACAACTCTGTAAATGTCCTTGAGTTACCCAGCCAGAGCCCAGACTTGAATCTGATTGAACATCTCTGGAGAGATCTGAAAATGGCTGTGCACCGACACTTCCCATCCAACCTGATGGAGTGAGAGAGTTGCTGCTAAGAGGAATGGGCGAAACTGTTCAAAGATATGTGTGCCAAGCTTGTGGCATTGTGTTCAAAAAGACTTCAGGCTGTAATTTCTGCCAAAAGTGTATTAACAAAGTATTGAGCAAAGACTGTGTACATGTGATTTCTTAGTTTATTTTTATTTTTAATACATTTCAAAAAGCTCTTATTTGATCACTTTTGAAACAGCCTAACACATGGCTTCTATTGTCAGGGTTACTGATGTAATTCACTTACATGTGGAGTTACAAGAGTTTCAGTAGTAAAGATACTCTTAGTCAGACACCTACAGAGACCACCATGCACCCTATGTTGTGTGACCCTTTAGCAAACCTCAATAAACTGCTTATCGTATTTTCCAGACTATAAAGCCGCTACTTTCTTTCTACGCTTTGAACCCTACGTCTTATGAAAAGGTGCGGCTCACTTATGTAATTTTCTCCGCTCACGGCCATAATGTTTTGTAGTCAACAAATAGGAATGTCTGTTATTTGGGATCAAGGGCGAGTCAGGGCTTTGCTTCCAGTCACTCACACACATGTGACCTGGAGCAGCTCCTAGAAAATAGTGCCTCAAAGGCTGGGCAAGTTAGCAAACAATAGAGGAGTTATGATGCCAATTTTCAGATATTAGTGAGCAATGAAGCAGTCATCAATCAACTGTCAAACAGCTAAGAAATATCATTTTTTCATTGCAATCTACCAGTGTGTCAGGCACATTTTTTCTTGTAAAGTCAAGTCTTCGTAGGAGCATTTATGTTTTGTTTGGGTCAAGTTAATTTGGTTTATTTTGGTTAGCATGCTAATGTTAGCACACCTCTTAAGTAAATACATGCACAATTTAGCTGGGAATAAGTGTCCATAAGCAAGAATATATGTTGTTTTTTGCAAATATTTTCTTTCAACAGCGCACATTTTGAATTTAATAATAAAGTAAACTGCATGACAGTCAATTGAGCAATAATTACGTCAAGTTAAAAAAAAACAGTGAGCTGTCCTATTACTGCTTGTAGGACTCCAATGAGCTACTAAAGGACTTTAGCTTTTTTTTTTTTAAATTGAATGTTTAGCTTTCTACTAATCCTGCTACTGCCTGTAGGACCCCCGTTGGCTATGGAAGAACCTGATTTGTGTGCCTGATTTAAAAACATTAGTCTTAGATGGCCACCACATAAGCACTACATGGGCGAGAAGGTTAAAGGCCTACTGAAATGATTTTTTAAAATTTAAACGGGAATAGCAGATCCATTCTATGTGTCATACTTGATTATTTCGCGATATTGCCATATTTTTGCTGAAAGGATTTAGTAGAGAAAATCGACGATAAATTTCGCAACTTTTGGTCTCTGATCAAAAAAAGCCTTGCCCCTACCGGAAGTGGCGTGACGTTGTCAGTTGTTCACTTCCTCATATTTTCCTATTGTTTTCAACGCAGCTAGAGCTATTCGGACCGAGAAAGCGACGATTACCCCATTAATTTGAGCGAGAATGAAAGATTTGTGGATGAGGAACGTTAGAGTGACGGACTAGAATGCAGTGAAATACATATCTTTTTTCGCTCTGACCGTAACTTAGGTACAAGCTGGCTCATTGGATTCCACACTCTCTCCTTTTTCTATTGTGGATCACGGATTTGTATTTTAAACCACCTCGGATACTATATCCTCTTGAAGATGAGAGTCGAGAACGCGACAGTGACTTTTATCTCCACGACAATACATCGACGAAGCTCTTTAGCTACTGAGCTAACGTGATAGCATCTGTCTCAAATGCAGATAGAAACAAAATAAATAAATCCCTGACTGGAAGGATAGACAGAAGATCAACAATACTATTAAACCATGTACATGTAACTACACGGTTAATAATTCTCAGCCTGGCAAAGCTTAACAATGCTGTTGCTAACGACGCTAAGGCTAACTTAGCAACTTAGCAACCGGACCTCACAGAGCTATGATAAAAACATTAGCGCTCCACCTACGCCAGCCAGCCCTCATCTGCTCATCAACACCAGTGCTCACCTGCGTTCCAGCGATCGACGGCGCGACGAAGGACTTCACCCCAACACAGATGCGAAGGCGGCTAGCATCGGCTGGCGCGTCTGCTATCCAAGTAAGTCCTTCTTGTTGTGTTGCTACAGCCAGCCGCTAATACACCGATCCCACCTACAACTTTCTTCTTTGCAATCTCCATTGTTCATTAAACAAATGGCAAAAGATTCACCAACACAGATGTCCAGAATACTGTTGAATTATGAAATGAAAACAGAGCTTTTTGTATTGGCTTCAATGGGCTACCGTTACTCCTGTTTCACTGGCTACGTCACGCGCATACGTCATCATCCAAAGGCGTTTTCAACCGGAAGTTTAGCGGGAAATTTAAAATTACACTTTATAAGTTAACCCGGCCGTATTGGCATGTGTTGCAATGTTAAGATTTCATCATTGATATATAAACTATCAGACTGCGTGGTCGGTAGTAGTGGGTTTCAGTAGGCCTTTAAGGTTAATAAGTAGCGCTCATAGGGGTGACAACAACGGAAGGGAACCGGGTCTTGAAGACGTGCCCACAGTGGTACTGACAAGTAACGCCAGAGTAGACACTTGATTTGTAAGGTGGTTCTTATTATTTTGGTTGTTGAATGTATTGCTTTTTCGGCTGATTATAAGCAACCCTAACCTCAAACCTGGCCAAAACTCTAACCTGAACTTAACCGGAAGTTACTTCCAGCAGTATTTTTTATTTATTTATTTCTGATTTCCGTGTTATGTAATGTCTCTCCAGCTTAACTTTTGTTTGAGGCATGATTTGCTTCTGTTGTCGTCACCCCTGTGGGAACGTATTGCACTTTTTTGGGAATTTTGCCAACTGTTTACAATCATTATGAAAGACATGACAACGGATGGATTTGTTATTTTAAATATTAAACGTAAATAAAAGTCCACTTACAGTTGAGCCAATGTGAGAGCCACTATTTCGACCATAATATCCAATAAATAACCATTCAAAAACCGCCAACAATACCCAATTTACATTTTGTGACTAGAATATTAACCAAGTATTTGTCATGATCTGTGGCCTAGATCATGTTTTGTTTAGTTATGTTCTGTTTGTTAAAGACTCAATTAGTTCCTGTTTTTTCGCTCCCTTGTTTCGTCACCATGACGACCGATTAGTTTCACCTGTCCTCATGTGACTCACGCACCTGGCTTTAATCATGAGACTATTATTTAAGCCTGTTTGGCAATTTAGTCGGTCTGGAGACATTGACATTGATACTCTGATTCTGCTGTTCATGCCATTGATTCATGCTCTGCCAAGTAAGTTTTGTTTCATGTCCATAGTTTCTGCCCATGTTAGTTTTGTTCCCTGCGCCAAGTTTGTGTCTCCGCCTTGTGTGCGCCTTTTGTTTTTCCCTCATTAACTTTGAATAATTAAATCATGTTTTTACCTGCAAGTCCCGGGTAAACATTTGTTTAATTTTTAGAATGCCAAAAAAAACCACATCCATCGTCATGTCTCTCAAAAGGGTTATGAATGACAGGCATAAAAAAAAAAAAGTGCAGTTCCCTTTTAACGGAAAGTTATTTTTAGCAGTATTTATTAATTTTTTTCTGATTTCCTTTCATTTAAGACACGCTTTACTTCTGTTGTCGTCACCTCTGTTGTCACGTATTTAAGTGGATGCGACTATGAGTGGGCGCGACTTAGACTTAAAGTGGCCGCAGCCGCAACTAGATGTACTTGTACGCAACACGAAAATCGGAAATAAGTTTAAAAAAATACTGCTGAAATTAACTTAAGGTTAAATTTAGGTTTGGGTTTTGGCTCGGGTTAGTGTTAGGGTTGCATATAATAGGACGAAAAAAGCAATACATTCAACAACTGAAATAATAACAACCGTGGTGTGTTGCATTAGCCATCACGTTACAACAAGTGTCCACTCTCGTGTTGTCAGCGCCACTGTGGGCTTGTCTTTAAGACCCGGTTCACTTCCGTTGTCATCACCACTGAGTGGGAGCGACTTAGAGTGTCTGCGGCCACAGCTAGATGTACTTGACATGCATTGCCTTTAATAGGAAACGTTGCCCCCACTAAAGATGGCCACCATGTAGACACGTCACAGCAGTTTATGTGCACACGTACAAGTACGGTTTTATTAGATTTTACATTGGGCTGACCTGCTAATGCCTGTAGGACCCAATTACCAACGAAACAACCTTTCAGCCGCCTACTCAGCATTTGTTCATGTTTGTATGGCCCGTATACAGTGTATATAAGGTGTATAACGCACATTCATAGACACTCACCATCCATCCAACCTGCCTAGACAACAGATGTATTCATTCATTTTTGTGCAATTAATGGGAACATACCTAAAATGCAGTATTCTGTCAGGATATTGTAACTTCCAGCACGTTATCACCTGAATCCCCCGCAACCAGAAGTGATTCAAATAGGTGCACTGTACAGAATTGTAATCAATAAGACCTTCAGGGATCTTCTTTGTCTGTAAAAACAAGATAGTTGTTGGTCAAAATTCTTATTATCATTGAAGTCAACGCAAGAATCCTCGTGAGTTCAAACCCTGGCCGAGTCATACCAAACACTATAAAAATGGGACCTATTATCTCCCTGTTTGACATTTAGCATCAAGGGTTGGAATTGGGGGTTAAGTCACCAAAAATGATTCCTGGGCGCGGCCAAAGCTGCTGCTCACTGCTCCCCTCACCTCCCAGGGGGTGATCAAGGGTGATGGGTCAAATGCAGTGAATAATTTCGCCACACCTAGTGTGTGTGACAATCATGGGTACTTTAACTTTAACTATGGCTTTTGAATGCAACTTTTAATCTTAGGTCAGGAGTAGCTGGTCCATGACTCTTTGAAAGCCTTGTATAGTAAATAATATGCCAATATTTTAACAAAGAAAACGGAAAAAACTACAGCCTAAGAATACAAATGTGAAAAGTCTGAATGCAACCACCATGTTTGTCGTTTAGGCCATGTTTTTTTTTTTTTTTTTTTTTTTTTTTTTTTTTACAGTGACAGGAAACTGCAAAGAACTTGTACACCGAAGAGGGAAACCGCAGCAGCCTGTAGCTTCTCTTTTCCAGGAAGATCAGAGGTCGACTTCTGCACGTAAGTGAATCAACTTATGCTAAAACATACAATATAATCTGAATCATAGAGGATCAAAACATGATTTATGCAAATAGTTGCAATGTTACAACTGTTTGAATCACTGACTGATTGAGTAACCATACTTTTATACAGGTAAAGCAAAGCTGTTAACATTAAGCCGTTTTCCTCAAGTGCGATGAATGTGCACAAAGTTTAAAAATACAGGTTCCACAGGTTTCTTTGTCGCTAATAAATATTTGTGTCAAATTTGGTTGCCAGTAAAAGCAAATCTACAAAACTTGTTCAGACTACTTCCAGTGTATCGCATGCGTCATCAATGGAGCATTGATGACGCTTGGAGTAACAGCAGATGCAGTGACATTAGTTTAGTCTAAAATTACTGTATGTCCGCTATGAATATAATACAACGTTAAACTACCACAATTATTTCCTTCTTTTGTGAACAATATAATGTACAAACCCCGTTTCTATATGAGTTGGGAAATTGTGTTAGATGTAAATATAAACGGAATACAATGATTTGCAAATCCTTTTCAACCCATATTCAATTGAATGCACTACAAAGACAACATATTTGATGTTCAAACTCATAAACTTTATTTTTTTTTTGCAAATAATAATTAACTTAGAATTTCATGGCTGCAACACGTGCCAAAGTAGTTGGGAAAGGGCATGTTCACCACTGTGTTACATGGCCTTTCCTTTTAACAACACTGTAAACGTTTGGGAACTGAGAAGACACATTTTTTAAGCTTCTCAGGTGGAATTCTTTCCCATTCTTGCTTGATGTACAGCTTAAGTTGTTCAACAGTCCGGGGGTCTCCGTTGTGGTATTTTAGGCTTCATAATGCGCCACACATTTTCAATGGGAGACAGGTCTGGACTACAGACAGGCCAGTCTAGTACCCGCACTCTTTTACTATGAAGCCACGTTGATGTAACACGTGGCTTAGCATTGTCTTGCTGAAATAAGCAGGGGCGTCTATGGTAACGTTGATTGGATGGCAACATATGTTGCTCCAAAACCTGTATGTACCTTTCAGCATTAATGGCGCCTTCACAGATGTGTAAGTTACCCATGTCTTGGGCACTAATACACTCCCATACCATCACAGATGCTGGCTTTTCAACTTTGCGCCTATAACAATCCGGATGGTTCTTTGCCTCTTTGGTCCGGAGGACACAACGTCCACAGTTTCCAAAAACAATTTGAAATGTGGACTCGTCAGACCACAGAACACTTTTCCACTTTGTATCAGTCCATCTTAGATGAGCTCAGGCCCAGCGAAGCTGACAGCGTTTCTGGGTGTTGTTGATAAACGTTTTTCAGAGTTTTAACTTGCACTTACAGATGTAGCGACCAAATGTAGTTACTGACAGTGGGTTTCTGAAGTGTTCCTGAGCCCATGTGGTGATATCCTTTACACACTGATGTCGCTTGTTGATGCAGTACAGCCTGAGGGATAGAAGGTCACGGGCTTAGCTACTTACGTGCAGTGATTTCTCCAGATTCTCTGAACCCTTTGATGATATTACGGACCGTAGATGGTGAAATCCCTAAATTCCTTGCAATAGCTGGTTGAGAAAGGTTTTTCTTAAACTGTTCAACAATTTGCTCACGCATTTGTTGACAAAGTGGTGACCCTCGCCCCATCCTTGTTTGTGAATGACTGAGCATTTCATGGAATCTACTTTTATACCCAATCATGGCACCCACCTGTTCCCAATTTGCCTGTTCACCTTTGGGATGTTCCAAATAAGTGTTTGATGAGCATTCCTCAACTTTATCAGTATTTATTGCCACCTTTCCCAACTTCTTTGTCACGTGTTGCTGGCATCAAATTCTAAAGTTAAGGATTATTTGCAAAAAAAAAAATGTTTATCAGTTTGAACATCAAATATGTTGTCTTTGTAGCATATTCAACTGAATATGGGTTGAAAACAATTTGCAAATCATTGTATTCCGTTTATATTTACATCTAACACAATTTCCCAACTCATATGGAAACGGGGTTTGTAGAACACATATAGACACCATCACATTGCTCTGCACTGAGTGAGATATGACAGATTACGGGGATGGCATGTAAACAAGAGCACTAATCAGTTTAGCCATCAGGTTGGTTGCACTTAGGAGATGCAAACTAGCAACTTTGCTGCTGACATACAGTGTATGCGGAAAGTATTAACAGCGCTTAAATTTTTCCACATTTTCTTATAATATGATCTTATTCCAAAAATAAATACATTTTTGTCCTCAAAATTTTATAGACAATACCCCATAATGATTAAGTGAAAAGTTGTGTGTTATTTTTAATTTTGCAAATTCATAAAAAAATCAAAAACGCAAGTTCATAAGTATTCACAGCCTTTGCTCAATACTTTGTTGATGCACCTTTGGCAGAAATTACACCCTTAAGTCTTATTGAATACAATGACACAAGCTTAGCACACCTGTTTTTGGGCAGTTTCCTCCATTCCTTTTTGCAGCACCTCTTAAGCTTCATCCGATCGGATGGGGAGCATTGGTTTTTATCCAGGATGTCTCTGTACATGAATTGGGACAAAGCTAAGTAACAGAAGTTATGAAAAATCCTGTATTCACATAAAAAACTAAATAAATTAATCTTTACTAAATGGTGAAAACTGGTTAAAACTGCAATAAATAAAATTAACGATATTGAATTATTTAAATCCTTAGAAGCATCCATGGATCTCAGTGAGGAGGAGTTTACTCCACTGATATTCAGAGATCGTGGAGGAAGCCAGAGGTCCAGTTCAAGCACTGGTCCCAGTTTGCAAGTACATCTCTACTTCTTTTCTCCCACAAAGGATGCATTAACAATAAACATAACAGGTGGCCACGTCTCTGCTGAAAATGTCTGCATCCAAGCAGCCAAAAAATGTGGTAAGAAGTTCAAATATGTATTCTCTCAAAAGCTTGCTGCAGGAACTTTCTGTATTTTTTCCCTATAATCTTATGTTTGATCTATCCAGGAATTTTACCAGTTTACCAAAGTCTTTTTGGTTTGGCGTCTGGTGACCTCTCATTCTGGTATCCTCCATCGCACATGTTCAAAACGGAAGAAAACGTACAGGTCCACTTCAGAGTCAGGTGCCTGTTAAATTAGCAAATAACCAACTTTTTTGTACTTCAGAAAACAACTCAGGAAATTCAAGGATTCAACTTCTTCTAAATATGTTCTAAATATATACTTGCAAATTGACATTGAGAGGGCAATTTTAAGGAGGATATGTTTGTAGTTACACATAGGGAATTAGTCGGCTACAACATACACTATTGTAAACGTCATAATAATAGCCATTGTTTTCTGACAATGTACCACCAAATAAGTATGTTTCATTACCTTAAGAATGGTCCTCTTGGACAAGTTTGAGCTCTCATGAAGTAAATACCTGTGGGAAAAAACAAAAATCTGCATGTGAATATCTCAATGACTTTGTTTCTAATATGTACATAGGTATTTCTTTGGAAACTGGTACGGACAGGGACCAAGAATGTCGTACCGCTACACTCTGACCAGAGACAAAATCAGTCCTGTACTTGGCTACTCAGTCATTGACTATCTCTTTGCCCAGGTAAAGAAAAAGTGATATTTACAAGTATATTCACAAATATGCTTAGCTGTTGTTAAAATTTCCAATTACATTATTGACATATTCCTTTAGTGTGTAAAAATAAGTGTTGTACTATAAATCCAGTTTATAATGTATTGCTACTTTCAAGTTGAATCACCTTTTATCCTGATATCCTTGTGCTAATATATTTGCATGTATGGTTCTTTTTAAATTTTTATTGGATCGCAACTGGACTGTTCGGATTGCTTTAGAACAGGGCTTTTTAACCCTGAGGCCCAATTTTCCTACTACATAGGTCAAATAATACCACAGAATTAGAAAACTTTCTCTTGATTTTAGTTGTATTCAATAATCATATCTCACCTACTGAGAGCTTACAACCTTATTAAATGATATGAAACCATGTGTTAATCACAAATGTTATTATTTATTTAACACATAAACCTTAGGCTTTGGTCAGACTAAGAATAATAATAAGAACTAACCAAATATACTGCATAAGAAGGGACTCATAAATAACTGACAAAAAATAATTACGCCTACAATTACGTTGTGCTAAAATAAACTAAATTAACACTGAATATGTTTCCTAAACAAGCTGTCAATACAATTTAAGTGCAAATGAAAATACAGCTTCACTATGTTTATCATATTTTTGCGCTAAAATGGGTCATATTATGATTTTTTTCTACATTTAAAACACTTCCTTGTGGTTTACTTAATAAGTAATGGTGTTTTTTTGGTCAAAATTTTGCATAGATTGTTTTACAAACCACCTTCAAGCTGCTTTCTGACAGTCTCTTCAGGGTGCGCTGTTTTGTGGGCGGTCTTAATTCACTTGGCTCCACTTCGATTGCTTCTTCTCCCCACCATTTTTGTTGTAGTTTTAAGCGTTAGTCTACTAACAGATACAAGTTTGAACTAGGGCTGCAACAACTAATCAATTAAATCTATTAAAATCAATTATAAAAATAGTTGCCGATTAATTTAGTCATCGATTCGTTGGATCTATGCTATGCGCAATTTTTTTTCATTAAAATTGTTTTAATTTTTTTTTTATAAACCTTTATTTATAAAGTGCAACATGTACAAACAGCTGAGAAACAATTATCAAAATAAGTATGGTGCCAGTATGCTGGTTTTTTTCTTCCAATAACATACTGGAAAGGATAAAAATATAGTTTGTCTCTTTTATCAGATTATTAATCGAAGTAATAATCGACAGATTAATCGATTATCAAATTAATCGTTAGTTGCAGCCGTAGTTTGAACTATACACTAATTTGTATAAAAAAATTGCAACAGAGGGGGATGCAAGTGGATGTACGACACAGTCGGACCCACAACGAGAAAATAGAGAAAAAGATGGAGCTTATTGACTACAGCGCGGACTATAATGGCAGACTCGCGCTAAGATCTCTGGGTAAAACTTTAACATGTATAGAGATATCAGTTGAAGTGATAGGGCAAAAAATGTCACAGGACAGAGCTAATTCCAAATGGCTCGTTTGGCGGAAGTATGAAGGAAGGCCAGATTATTTGATAAATATCTCTGCAATGCCTCCAAGTTTTGATTTAAAATGTTCTGACTTATGGGGATCCCAAATACAGATAAGCTATTACCATCAAGTTAGAAAAGTTGGTTTTGCATAATAGGGCCCCTTTAAGAAACTTCTCTATGACTTCAGATCCAGGCTTATTCTGTTTGTTTAAGATTGCCATTACTGCCACTGTGCCACATGTGGTGGAAAAAAGTATTACAACTGAGTACCCCGCAGCCCATATGGACCACAGCTGAGAAACCGATATTTTTTGGAAGTCCTCTAGGGGGGCGCTTGCGGCGCAACACTGTCTTAAAGGATGTTTTGCCTTTCATCCAAGCAGTTTTCATCAGTTCATGCTCTCAAACTTAATAGGGCAGCTCTACTTAGACAGGATGGCGTTGGTTATGGTGGCCCCAAACATTCCCAAACAAGAATGTTGTCACACTAGGGCATCTCTTTAGGATCAAACGGCATCCTCTCAGAGATGTCATATCTGGTCTTTAATTGTAATCTGATAAAGCCTGCTTGAACAAAATGTGGGCAAAATTTTTTACATTAAACTACAGTTGTACAGTATACCGGTACTGATTAAGTACCGCGGTACTAATGAATTGAAAAAAACGATACTATACTGCCTTTAAAAAATACTGGCATTTTTTTTCATCCACATGCTGCCGAAAAATGGCAAATAAAGTCAATTCTACTGGTTAATAAAGAGGGTGCGTGAAGTGCAATATGGAGGTGTTTGGGATTCAAAACTACCGATAAAGATGATGTTTTAAACACGGAAGTGCCAAGCTGCAAGCACTGCTTTAAAACATGCCTCGCATGATTAAAGTATGACCGCCTTTGCTTTAAACGTAGCTAATCGATTAAATAACAAGCAGTCAGACTGACAGGTAATATAGTTAATTAGCTCCTCTGTTGTGCACATACAGTTACATTGACACGCACACAGCGGCTAAGCTTCATTCCAAATATTAGCGGAGTTAAAACCGCCCACATGGCGTAAACTAATGTAAGTGGAATAACTGAATTTTGTAACAAATTGCTACAATTTGCATTTAAACCTTAATGTGTGTTTTACCTGCTTCATGTCTTATCTGTGTAGTTTCAGCCAAAGTATTGTTTTAGTATTTACTAATGATTGTATTTGTCTTAAAGCCCAGACTAAGAGTGGCAACCGTAGATCATAAAGCATAATGTCAACAAAGCTTTAGATTTTATTCTAACCTAATCCTAGATTACGGCAGACTATAAATCAAATTGTAAATTGTTCTTTGAGGGCAAAAAGAAAAGCCCAATGTGTATAATGCCTTTCAATTTAAACATATGTTTAACGTATCGTAAGATTTTTTTGTTAAAATGAAGCCCAAAAAAAATT
The DNA here is from genome assembly GCF_033978785.1 of Entelurus aequoreus. Classification (NCBI taxonomy): domain Eukaryota; kingdom Metazoa; phylum Chordata; class Actinopteri; order Syngnathiformes; family Syngnathidae; genus Entelurus; species Entelurus aequoreus. The sequence goes on from NC_084749.1 coordinate 22,303,740, forward strand.
ATGTTTGTGGTCCCCTTCATTTCAAAAAGTATCGAAATACATTTTGGCACCAGTACCAAAATATTGGTATTGGGACAACCCTACACTAAACAGTCCAGTCGCGATTAGAATAAAATGGCCTGAATGAGTGAGAATATTCACAGTCATGCTCATTTCTACTACCGATTTCTTTGGTGGTATAGGTACGAAGTGACTTTATCACCGGTGAGGCAGGAGTTGCTCCGCCTCTGAGTGCTCAAGAAGAATGCCTGGGCCTTGCAGTACTGGACTTGTGGAGGATTGCAAAGGAGCAGCATCAGAGTGTAAGGGATCTCTGCAAGACTGTCAGGTATTTATATAGACACCGGTATCATTTCATATGCTTGAAGACAGCTTGCAACAGTCTCACAACTGGAAAGTTGCCAGATTCAATCCCCGGTTTTGTGCTTGTACCTTGAATGATGCGACATTATTATGTGAATAACAGATGTAATTGTTTCTATGGGAGCACAAACACAGTGCTGCACAATATCGTTAGTAGTTCAACTACATTTCTCGATAGAATAGTTACAGCATCGCTGTTTTCTACATCAAATAGCTTTTCAGTGCTAATGCTACTTTCATGCCCAAGTAGAGCATTTTTGTGCACAAAAGCTAAATTTTTTAAAGCATTTTCAACTTTAAAAACATTTCTCCTGTATTACGTAATTAACCGATTATGATGTGTTTAAAAAGATGCCCACGAATAATCTGATGCAGCAAGAATGAATAGCAGCAGCGTGTAGTTGGAAACAAAGGCAGAGATTTCAGAGATGTCTAAACCCTGGCCGTATCTAAACAAGTTCACGTCATTTATTGAGAAGTTCCTGTCGACATCCAACAAATTTAAGGACACACTTTCAGCTATTGACATAAGTTAATATAATAATTGTCCGCTAAATTACAGTAGTCTTCGAAAGTCACTCCGAAAGCAAACATACTATTAGGATTTGTTAGAAACATGTCATTTGGCAGAAAAGTATTCATAATAATACTTAATACACAAGTGCAATATTGTCATTGCACTTGTGCAATGACAATAAAGACTGTAAAAAAAAACATGGCTCTGTGCATTTCTACTTGTTTGACGTCACATTACGCATTTGTAAATTTTTCCTTCTGTTCGCTACTTTTGTTTTACCTCTCTTTTTTAAATGGAGCTGTTCTTTGCACTCCATGTTGTGATATGTGTAGGTTTCCGCGCATCTTCATGTTACGACATTCTGTGTACGTGCCTGAGGCTAGCAGTTAGCACTTGCAGTAGCTATACGGTCGTGAACTCGTTGAGTTGACAACTGGATTCTTTCTTTTATTGTTACATCGACATTTGACATGCCAGACCATACCTTTGTTTTTACTAGTCTCAGTTTTAGAGCAACAGTATATAACGCTACTTCTGTACATATTGAATAGTGGGAGACAGCAGCAAGACAACCGCTTCATTCCAACACTATTAAATTTAGTCCACCCTCCACCACTTAAGTATAGCTGACGTCAAAGACATGCACCGTAATGATAATTTTGTCCTGTATTTCGGAAAAAGTGTTTTCATGCGCTCCAATCTGAATGACTATCGGCCTAAAAAACCCGTCTCGATCTGAATGAAATTCTGATCCAAACTTGTGTGATCGGATCAAGATATTCCGAATACCGTGTTGACATGATGCGTCATGTCTTGTTTTGTGTTGTTATTTTTTGCAGTTTAATGTTGGTCCTCAGCACTCCTTCCTATGTTTGAGTCCAATTATTTTCCAGTGCATTCTCTCCTTTTTGTTTATTTTCTTGTTGCTAGGTGCGCTGATTAGCCGTACGTGAGTTTGTTTGGTGATGAGTGTTCCCACCAGCTGTTTTCATTAATCACGGCTCTTTTATATACCTAGCTTTGCCACTCACACGGCACGGGTACTTTGTTCGCTATTGACAAGTTATATTCGGTGCAGTCGCTTTTGAAGATAGTAAGTTTTTGTATGCTACTTTATATTTTAATTTAAGTGGCCTATAGCTTCCCGTGTACGCTTCCTTGCTGCCTGGTCCCCTTTATACATTTTTTTTGCATTATTCTTTGTGGATTAAAAGACTCTTACCTGCACTTTGCTTCTCCTGCCTGTCTTTCCACATCCTGGGGAACACAACCTCGCAACCATGCAACCTGATCATAACAGAAAGTACTCGCCTAACGGAGTGTTCGACTCCCTTTCACCTTGGCTGTTTCCGGAAGAAGAATCACTTGAGGAAGTATTTCCTTACGAGGCGATGACGGCATGGGGGCGGCTCATGACAAAGCTGACAGAGGCTGAGAATCGCTACCTTTCCCACACTCAACGCACCCGGAGGTCGTTCCCAGCGCTCTTCCCGCACGCGCTTCCTCTTTGCCAGACCCAGACAGCTGCCCTGTTGTCTGTTTACTCTGCCTGTGCCGCCATCCAGCATGTGGATCCGTCACAGCCTAGCGACGTCACACCACCAACGACTGAGACGGCGCACTCAGATGACGTCACGTCACACAACGCATCTTGTTTCTGATCCCATGAGCCAACCCCCACATACGTATTGACAATAATTCTACTTCTGCTAACAATGTAGACATTGTTTCAGGGGCTGATGCAGCCAGTCAGCCTCTGTCCCCCCAGGCCTGAAGCTACGCCTTCCAAGGCTCAAACTCTGTCCACCCAGTTTTTAAAGACTCAAGCCATTGCTCTTCTACCCACATCCAAAGATCCTGCACTACCTGGCTCCCCACCTATGCTGGCTCCCAGGCTTCCCAAAATCCACTCACCCTTCCCGTCTGCTCCCTTTGAAGTCACAGAACAGCTCCTCTCATTACCTTGAGATTGCGTCTGGAATTTGCTTCCTGAGGGGGGAGGAGCTAGTGCTAGAAGCGGTGCAGCTGGGTAAGCACAACCCTGTTCACTGAGGTCGCCATCTGCCTCTCAACCAGTGAGGGCGCTGTCGGCTCAAGTTTCAGCTCCACTTCCTGTTCCTGCGCCACAATCTACAGGGCACCCTTCAGAAAAGTACAGCGTGGCCTGGATGGATAAGTGGTAACAGAAGGTGCCGATGGAGCTGGAGTTGGAAAAACCATCTAGTTTCTTAGCGGGTCAGCCGATGCCACTTTCGTCGCTAGCTCAAGCCATGCTCGCTCCAGCTTAAAATCTCGCTCAAGCCAAGCTCTCTCCAGCTTCAACGCTTGCTCAAGCCAAGCCCGCACCAGCTTTTACGCTCGCTCAAGTCAAGTCCGCGCCGACGACTCCACCTCCAGCACTGCAGCTTGCTCGACTTTCGCCTCTCCAGTGGGTCTGATGCCACCAGCCCCACCTCCAGCTCTGCAGTCAGCACCTGCTTCACCTCTAGCTCTGCAGTCAGCTCCAGCATCGTCTGCAGCGGGTCTTTCGACGATGCCAGCAGCGCGCCTCCAGCGGGTCTTCAAGTTACACCGCTCCCAGCTTTGCCTTCAGCTCTGCAGTCAGCTCCTCCCTCACCTCCAGCGGGTCTTTCGACAACGCCACCAGCTCCGCCTCCAGTGGGTCTTCTGACGTCGCCACCAGCTCCACCTCCAGTGGGTCCTCCGACGACGCCACGAGCTTCGCCTCCACTGGGTCTTCCGAAAACACCACTAGCTCCGCCTCAAGTCCTGCAGCTACTCCAGCTTGTCCATTGCCTAAGCCGCCTCCAGCTCATCGGATACAAAGGCACTTGCCTGGGGCTTGCGTTTATCCTCCTCATCAGCCACCAATGTGGCCTCTCCATTGACGCCCCCGCGCCATCAGCAGCCATTCCCAGCACTTGGGCGTGGACCAAAATTTCTGCTGAAAAAGTAGTCCCGCCCATGTCCACCTCCTCGTCTGTCACGTATGTGGCCAGTCATGGACGCCCTTTGTGCCATCAGCAGCAATGCCCAAGAACTAGGCGTAGTCTTCTGCAGCTGCAGGAGTTCCGTTTCAGCCCTCGTTTGCCTCTTTGGGCGGCTAGTTTGTGAATGCCTGCCTCGCCAGCTGCAGCAGCGTTCCACTCCCTGCCGCCACCTGACTTGGCCGCAGTGTTTTCGGGGACACTGGGCCTGGCGACCCACCGCTAAGTCCTTTCTCCACCCTCCTGTGACTTTGGACTTGTTTTTGTTCTTGGTATGTCTAGAATCCGTCCCTTAGGTGTGTGTGTGTGTGTGTGTGTGTGTGTGTGTGTGTGTGTGTGTGTGTGTGTGTGTGTGTGTGTGTGTGTGTGTGTGTGTGTGTGTGTGTGTGTGTGTGTGTGTGTGTGTGTGTGTGTGTGTGTGTGTCATCTACCGTCATCTTGTTTTGTGTTTTTGTTATTTGTCGCAGTTTAGTGTTGGTCCTCAGCACTGCTTCCTATGTTTACATGTATTTATTTTCCAGCGCGTTCTTCTTTTAGTTTACTTTCTTGTTGCTGGGTGCACTGATAGCCGCACATGCATTCGTTTGGTGATTAGTGTCCCCACCAGCTGTTTTCGCTAATCACGGCTCTTTTATATACCCAGCTTTGCCACTCACACAACACGGGTCCAACCTACTACCGCCAAACAGACCAAGCTCTGACACGATAATAACAAGGAGCTGACCAACACAATCAGGCGGTCAGGTTACCCATACTCAGGTTGAGCACTCCCCACAGGACGTTGCCGGGTCCTTTCTTGACCAAGATGGCCACTTGTGCGCGCGGCTCAAGTGGTGTCTGTTTTTGTCCTCACTAGATTTTGTTTCATGTTTACTCTTTTTAGTATTGCTTTTAATATTCTTATTGGAGTTTTTTTTAGTCATTTTTAATCTTTTTACAAACATTTTTGTGTGGAGGATTGTGGACGTTGTTTGGGTGCAGTGTTCAAGCTCACCGGGTCGTGTGGCTTCTGCCGCACGCAGCTGGCGTCTGGGGCCTGTCCATCTACACCTGAACACTGGTGTAGTATGGCGTTGTTGCCTACTGCTCCGACAAAGTCTGCTTCTGCGTGTCTGTTGGAGGTCGTCAGGTTGATCTGCCTGAGCCGGGAAAGCCTAAGGCAGTCACTGGTGTAGCATCCAAGACTCCTGAATCCTAACCTGTCCGGCGTCACGGCTTGCTGTCCTGCGCTCCTGCTCACATCGTACCTTTTGGGTGCCATCGACCCATCTGCCTGGACCGGGAAGCCCGGTGCCGACGGCTGTTGTGGCGTTCTGGGTCCTGGTCTGTCTGCCGTCGCCTGTTGTTAGACTTCACATTCTTCACGTCGTGAAGTGAAGTGTATTATATTTATATATAGCTCTTTTCTCTAGTGACTCAAAGCGCTTTACATAGTGAAAACCCAATATTTAAGTTACATTTAAACCAGTGTGGGTGGCACTGGGAGCAGGTGGGTAAAGTGTCTTGCCCAAGGACACAACGGCAGTGACTAGGATGGCGGAAGCGGGGATCGGACCTGCAACCCTCAAGTTGCTGGCACGGCCGCTCTACCAACCGAGCTATACCACACCTTGCGGTATAGCTCGGTATAGCCCAATGTGCCAGTCCCTGGTAGGGACTGGCACATGCTGCCTGGACCGGGAAGTAAGGCGCTTCTTTCTTCTGGTCCGGGAATAGTTTTTCCTTTTTCCTGCTGCCTGAGACCGTGGCTGGTCTTTGTTGTTTGTCAAATTTTGTTCGCTGTGTTGCCTTGTCGGGCCTCAGTTCCTTTTTACACGTGACGTCACGCAACGTCATTGTCTAATCCAGGGACAAAAACAAAAAAACAACATGGATCTTCCTTTCTTGTGATACATTGGAATCAGCATGCCTCATTCAGTAACTATTCTCCTCTTTTTGGCTTTGCTGCACCCATTAAAGAGCTAAGGACACTTGAATAACAATCACATAATTGTGAAAAGGTTTACCACATGCCCTATAGCTTCTCTATATCCAGGGCAAACTCCAATACAATTGGAAAATGACATAAATCTGTCTCCAGTTCTGCCCAGAGACCTACCAAAACTCAAATGTTTATTTGCTTTATATAAGTATCTCTCCAATCCATAACATGGAAGTACTTCAGCATGCCAAAGAATTAAAAGTAAATCTATTGCTAAGCAGAGGTTGTTGATTGCTTTACTTCTACTTTTGTCTGGAAATGTGTAACCAAATCCTGAACCTGAGCAGACACCCTCTGATTTTAAATCACTGTCCGGGCTTAAATATGTTCATCTGAATGTACGGAGCTTACTACCAAAGATGGACATGGTCAGAATTTGGGTGAATTTAACGGGGGCAGACGTTTTGATTTCGGAAACTTGCCTAACTAAGTCGATTACAAATAAAGACATTAACATTAATGGGTATAATGTTTACCTCACCGATAGGTCAAAAAAAGGTGGGGGTGTAGCTGTTTATGTAAAATCCAGATTTAATGTTTCAACTGTTCTTTCCCAGTCATCCATCCATCCATTTCCGACCGCTTATTCCCTTTGGGGTTGCGGGAGGCGCTGGAGCCTATCTCAGCTAAATCAGTAAAAAAATGGAATTTTTGGCTGAGGATGTAGAAATCATAAAATCATTACATATTACTGTGGTTGGGTGTTACAGGCCTCCATCTGCTTCAAGGGAGGCGCTAGAGTCATTAAAACAGCTTTTAGATCAGTTATATTACACTGAACTACTTAAGTCAGGAGATTTTAACTGGGTCTGGTTAAATGCAGCTTCTGATTAATTTAAACAGTTTTTTGATTCTGTTAATCTCACCCAATTGGTCAACTTTCCCACCAGGCCTAATCCCAAAATTCCAGATAAATATACCTTAATTGATTTGATTTTAACTAATGTGCCTCATAAGTTCTCTTCCTTGGGTATATTCTGTAATAATTTGAGTGATCATTGTATTATTGCTGCATGTAGAAATACTAAGATTCCGAAGGGAAAACCTCGTATTGTTTGTAGAAAGAATCTTAAAAATTTCAATAAACAAGCTTTTCATCGCGATTTGTATAATGTGGACTGGGAACATACACTATATTGCCAAAAGTATTTGGCCACCTGCCATCCCATTCCTAACCCATAGGGTTCAATATGATGTCGGTCCACTTTTTGCAGCTATTACAGCTTCAACTCTTCTGGGAAGGCTGTCCACAAGGTTGCGGAGTGTGTTTATAGGAATTTTCTACCATACTTCCAAAAGCGCATTGATGAGGTCACATACTGATGTTGGTCGAGAAGGCCTGGCTCTCAGACTCCGTTCTAATTCATTCCAAAGGTGTTCTATCGGGTTCAGGCCAGTCAAGTTCATCCACACCAGACTCTGTCATCCATGTCTTTATGGACCTTACTTTGTGCACTGGTTCACAGTCATGTTGGAAGAGGGCCCGCTCCAAACTGTTACCACAAGGTTGAGAGCATGGAATAGTCCAAAATGTTTTTGGTATCCTGGAGCATTCAAAGTTCCTTTCACTGGAACTAAGGAGCCAAGCCCAACTCCTGAAAAACAACCGCACACCATAATTCCTCCTTCACCAAATTTCACACTCGGCACAATGCAGTCCAAAATGTACCGTTCTCCTGGCAACCATCAAACCCAGACTTGTCCATCAGATGGAAAAGCGTGATTCATCACTCCAGAGAACGCGTCTCCACTGCTCTAGAATCCAGTGGCGACATGCTTTACACCACTGCATGTCAGTTTACGTGGCCTACCACATGGCGGCTGACTTGCTGTTGTTCTCAAACTCTTCCATTTTCTTATAATAAAGCCTAAAGTTGACTTTAAAATATTTAGGCGCGAGGAAATTTCACCACTGGATTTTTCGCACAGGTGGGATCCAATGACAGTTCCACGCTGAAAATCACTGAGCTCCTGGGAACGGCCCATTCTTTCACAAATGTTTGTAGAAACAGTCTCCATGCCTAAGTGCTTAATTTTATACACCTGTGGCCGGGCCAAGTGATTAGGACACCTGATTCTCATCATTTGGATGGGTGGCCAAATAATTTTTGCAATATAGTGTGTAAATCTATGTAGAGCTAGTTTGGACATTTTTCAAAGGAATTTTCAAAAACATTTGTATGCAAATTATTAATAAACATGCACCTTTTAAAAAAAAACAGAGTGAAGGGACGAGAAAATCCCTGGTTTTCTCCGGAACAGGCAGATATCATTCATGAGTGTATTAAGGCATGGGATAAGGCAAGACAAAGTAACTCTGCCACTGATTGGTCATATTTTAGACAGCTTCGAAATCAATGCACTTCCCTTATCAAAAAGGCCAGATAAGAATATTTTTTTGTCGGTCACCACTGAGAACCTCAACAACCCACAGAAATTTTGGAAAGTGATCAAATCTCTGTCTGTGAATAAAAACACAGCAACTTTTCCCACATTTGTACTTCAAGAATCAGTGCCAGTTTATGATCGAACTGAAGTCTTGAATTGTTTTAACCAGCATTTTTTATTGTCCGGTTCTCTATTTGACTCAAAAGGGACAACTATAGGGAATCCTTGTACAGACTCTCCCATGTTTTCTGGAGATCCTTTTACTTTTACTTGTCTTGAAGTGCATAAATTCCCAAATACTTTAGACCACAGAAAGTCCCCCGGACCTTGATTGAGCCTTATTTTTTTAAAGCTGGCAGCGGATTTTATAGCTGAGTCACTTTCAATGATTTTTAATCAGTCAGTTAAAAACAAAAACATTCCATCAGTTTGGAAATCAGCTTTTTTCTCTCCCTTTGTTAAAGGGAGGTGATCCAGCAATTCTTTCTAATTATAGGCCAATATCAAATTTTGTGTCTAATAAAAAATTCTGGAATCTCTTGTTTGTGATCAGTTGAAAGAGTTCCTCTCTTCAAATAAAATTATTTGTAAATATCAATCAGGCTTCAGGAAACAGCACAGCACCATCACTGCTACAATGAAGGTGGTAAATGAAATCATTGTAGCGCTTGGTAAAAAAAACAGTACTGTGCCTCACTTATTATTGATCTCTCCAAAGTGTTTGGCACAGTAGACCACGCTATTTTAAAACACAGGCTGTTTCTAATTGGACTGTCAGAACATACGGTCGCTTGGTTTTCAAATTATTTAGAAAACAGGACCCAGTGTATTAAATACGAGGGTCTTTGTTCAGAATTTGTCACTGTTCATTGGGGCCTCTCTTTTTTATTTTATACATAAATTATCTCGAACAACATTTCTCTGATGCTAATATGCATTTTATGCTGATGATACAATTATTTATTGCTCTGGATCATCTGTTGATCAGGCTGTTAATTCCCTGCAGAAAGCTTTTGTCGCTGTGCAGAATTCACTTATTGACTTAAAACTGGTTCTCAATGCTGACAAGACAAAATGTATGCTGTTTTCCAAACATAGGAAGGTGCCTCAAACTCCCCCGGTAGTGTCCACTCTTGAAGGGAATGTTATAGAAGTGGTGAATATAAATACCTTATTTTTTAATTGATGACTCTCTCACCTTTAAACCTTTTATTGATCAACCGGCGAAGAAACTAAAACTTAAATTGGGGTTTTTCTTCCATAATAAGAGATGTTTTTATTTTGGTGTAAAGTAGAACCTTGTCTCTGCCACATTTTTATTTGTGTTAGATTATGGTGATCTTTTTTATATGAATGCTATTCATTCCTGTCTTCAGATGGTCGACCCTGTTTACCATGATTCTTTGAGAATCATCACAATCTTGAGATACTGAGGGACAGACAGAAAAGCTACCACCGGGTGGTTAAAGCTGAGAGAGACAAGTTCTTTGCCAGTCTCATTGCAAATGCTCCAAACTCCAGAATTCTATTCAGAACCATCAATTCTGTGGTCCCCCCCCCCCCCCCCCCCCCCCCCTTTGAAAGACTGCTTGCGGGACATAAAGGAGTGGATGTCACAAAGCTTCCTGCAGCTCACTGACACCAAGAGTGAAATTCTTCTGTTTGGCAACTCCACCTCGGTCAGTCAGATCAGAAAGAATTTGGGAAGTTTGGCCACTCTTGAAAAACCCCATGTCAAAAACCTTGGGGTCATATTCGACCCAGACCTCAAGTTTGACAAACAAGTGAAATCTGTGGTGAAATCCTGTTTTTTCCAACTACGCACCATAGCCAAGATCAAGTCTTTCCTCTCCCCCAGTGACCTACGGAGGGTCGTGTTGATGCTTATTTTTTCTAGACTGGACTATTGCAATGCCCTTTATGCTGGGGTCACCGACAAGACCATCCATAGCATGCAGCTAGTACAAAATGCGGCTGCCAGGGTGGTGACAGGCGCAAAAATGAGGGAACATATTTCTCCCATCCTCTCCTCCCTTCACTGGCTCCTAGTGAAGCGTAGAGTGAAATTTAAGATCGTCATGTTCGTCTTCAAAGCGCTCAATGGTCTCGCCCCAGCTTATATTAAAGATCTCCTGGACCAACCCACCAGCTCCAGGCTGGGTCGTTGCCTTAGATCAGACAACCAGATGACCCTGAAGGTCCCACGGTCAAACCTAGTGACAAGGGGAGACCGTGCTTTCTCAGTGATGGCACCTAGGTTGTGGAATAAGCTCCCCCTGAGTATTAAGTCCGCCACCACTCTGGACTCTTTTAGAGCACGGCTTAAAACTCACCTTTTTACCGCAGATGACTTTTAATTTATGTTTTCATTGTGAGTCTTAAATGTTTAGTTTAGATTCCTTTGTGTGTCTCAGTCTCTGTTTCTGTTTTTTTTGTTTCTCCACTCGGGCTGCGCCCCGGGCTGATGTAACAGTTGGTTGGGGGGCGCATAATAAATGAACATAACATAACATAACATAACATAACATAACAAACTGTAGAGCAATGACACACCACTGTGACTTGTACTCCCGAGTGGGATGGCCTTCTCTGTCCACTAGGAGACAGTGTCATTGGTACACTTTTATTTACAAGGCTTTATTGGGACGGTTGCCCGATTACATTTGTACATTGATTACACAAAGAAGTACTAACTCTTATGCACTGAGATCCAACGATCAGCTGTTGCTCTCTGTCCCTTTTGCTCGCACTGAGCTAGGGAAAAAAGCTTTTGTCCATGCAGCTTCTTGTGCTTGGAACATGTTACAAAGAGACTGGAAACTGACATAATGTTTATCCTTAAATGCTTTTAAAACTAAACAGATCATTTGAAGGAACCTCAGTTATCTGCAACTGTTTTACTTGATGTCCATCCTGTCATTTTAATGTGTAATGTGAATGTAATTTTATGTGTAACTTTGCTGCCTCTTGGCCAGGACTTCCTTGAAAAATAGGCTTTTAATCTCAATGGGATTTTTTTCCTGGTTAAAGAAAGGTTAAATTACAATTAAAAAAAGCCATTTCCAAGTCCACTAAGCACATGTAATCTGGGTTGGGAAAACTCCCATGCACCCCCGAGGACCCTGCCGAGAGTAAAAAGCTGGTCCACAGTTCTACGACAAGCACAAAAACCACACTCCTTCTCCTGAATCCAAGGTTTGACTATTCGGCGTAGTCTCCTCTCCAGTACACCTATATAGACCATACCGGGAAAGCTGAGGAGTGTGATCCCACGATAGTTTCGGTTCCCCTTCTTAAAGAGAAAAAACACCAACCCGTTCTGCCAACCCAGATGTCCACGCAATGCTACAGTCTTGTCAACCAAGACAGCCCCACTGCATCCAGAGCCTTAAGATACTCTGGGTAGATCTCATCCACCCCTGCAGCCCTGCCACCAAGGAGCTTCTTAATTACCTTGACAACCTTAGCCCCAGAAATAGATCACTGGTTAAAAGTCATATTCAGTAATGAATCGCAAATCTGCATTGGACAACGTGTTGATGCTGTAAACTTTTTTTGTTGCCGTTCCAATGAGATTTATGAAGACGACTGCCTAAAAAAATAGGCACATTTCCACAGTAATTGGTGATATGAAGCTCCATGTCAGTTAATGGCACTGGGGAGATGGTTCTCATTACATCTTTAAAAAAATGCACAGGTTTACATTGACATTTTCAACACTTTTCTTATTCCATCAATCGAAACAATGTTTGGAGATGATGACTTAATTTTTCAAGATGACAATGCATCTTGATTTAGAGCACAAATTGTAAAAACTTTACTTGAAGAAAAATACATAAGGTCTAGGCCTGCAAATAATCCGGATCTCACTTCAAGTTAAAATGTATGGTGGAAATTGAAGAAAATGGTCCATGACAAGACTCCAACCTGTAAAGCTGATCTGACAACAGCAATTAGAGAAAGTTGGAGCAAGATTAATGAAGAGTACCGTTTGTCACTCGTTAAATTCATGTCTCAGAGACTGCAAACTATTATAAAAGCTACAGGTGGTGCAACGAAGTACTAGTTACATGTAGTGTTTTTGTTTGTTTTTATGATTCCCTAATTTTACTAATAATTAAGTAATTCCATAATTTTCAATCTGCTTTATCTAAAAATTTAACTGTTTGCCGACCACCACAATTTTTTGTCTTGGTTTCTTTCAGTGGTTCTCAAAGCCAGAAAGTTGCCATTTGAAATGACTATAGTTTTGTGTCATGTCTGTTATCTGCTTTTTTTCTACAACATTAAACAACTGAATGAACATCCTTCAAGGTTGATGATTCCATCATTTTTGCCAGGGGTTGCGACAATGACTTGGAATTAAGTTTGAAAAAAAAGGGCTTTGATGTATTTAAGCTATGTTTGTCATTTGATTTTAGCTTAGCTTAGCTACATTTGATGTAGAATAGCTTGTAATTTAGCTAACTACATTTTCTAAGTAGCTTGCCCAATAAGCAATAAAAAGTTTTTTTTTTTACCCAATTAGCTTTCATTGGAAAAAAAGCACTTTTAAATTGTGTATTAGAGGTGACAGAAAAAATCAATTCACATTTGAATGGCAATCTATTTGACGTTTTCAAAGTTTTTAGGCCATTTTATTGCTTACTCTCTGCAGGTATACATCATATGTCAGCAGTCAAGAGGAGCTTTTGTAACCTATAATCTGTTTTGAAAAGCTTTTATTAGAATACTGTATATAAACCAAATACTATATTGCGAGAATTAGTTTGAATAGAAAATTGTGTTGAATCGAGAATCAATTCTGAATTGAATCCATCCCTCCATACATTTTTTATCGCTTGTCCCTATCGGGGTCACGGGGGTCCTGGAGCCTGGCCCAGCTGATTTTGTGCGGAAGGCAGGGTACACCCTGGACAAGTCATCACCTCTTTGCATATGACCCCAAAAATCGGAATCACAGTGAGTCGTTAGTTGTTGTAAGATTCACATTCTTATTGTATATTCTTTTTCTCTTTAGCTACAAATCCTGCCTTCCTAAGTCACACCGCCACGACATTCAGAAACGGAACCGCCTGGACCGCTATCGAATAAAAAACACCCTCAAGCGTTTTCTAAAGAAACTTGGAAACTGCTCCGTGGACGAGTGCAGCTTGAAACTGAAATACCTGGTTGAACTGGCTGGCATCGTTCCAACCTTAGGGAATGAAGTCTACTGTGTGAGCGCTGGTTCTTCCCATTCCAATGGAACGTTCACTCACTTGAGGGTCAGCGGGGAAACTGGCATTCAAACTAGTGGAAGTTCTCAGCCTGATGGCTTCCTGGTGAGACCAACATTAAGAGATGTTTATTTTTCTTATTTATTTCTTTAATGATCATTTGAAATATTGAATATAATTGAACACTTAACTGATAAGAAATTATAATAACTATTTTTTTCTAGGCGTGGCAAGCCTTCTGTGATTTCCAGGACATTGTTTCCATCAGCATCAAGAGAATATCCCATGAGCAGGTTCCCCAAGACAGCAGGATGGTGACCGTTTGTCGTCATGACGACCGATGCCTGGTAAAAGATTAGCCTTGTAGTTCTACCCTCTATATCGAAGTAACCCAAACCTTTGTTTTCATGTTTGATTTTGCTCCAAAGGAAGCCAACTTTCAAAGTCTTAGAGAAGCGCTATCATTTGTGTCGCTTGTTGATGGTTACTTCAGATTGACCACAGATTCCAGCCACTACTTCTGCCAGGACGCAGCCCCTGAAAGTATTCTGGAAGGTATCAAAAATCATTGCCATGGCCCAATCACGTGAGTTCTTTTGAAAAATAATGATTTTAACAACTCCAACAAAAACTTTGAATGACTATACAGTATATATTTGATTAGGTCAGAGTTTGCAGTCGACAAGTTGAAAAAATCCGGAGGTAAAGGTGGAACATTCCTACTCCGGCAGAGTCCCAACATCTTTGATAACTTCTTCCTCACAGTCTGTATTCAGGTAAATCTTCCTTCTTTGACAATCTTCCTTTCCTACATACCAACCACAATATTGTGACTATGTGGAGTTTTTGTGTCTTCAGACATCCCTTGGACTCGATTATAAAGACTGTCTCATCATTAGGAACGACTGTTACCGTCTTCCTGGTGTTCGGCAGTCCTTTTCCAGTTTGAGAGAGCTCACCAGTTTTTACCAACAACACAAACTGCTGCTGGATAATATTCCAGCTAAACTCGTCCATTGCTGTCCACCACGACCTAAAGGTATGTTGCTACTTCCATATCATGGTGAAGGTTTTCAAATGATTTCTAAATACAGTGATGCCTCAATTTACGAGTATTTTGAGATAGGAGAGATCTCTCTGATTTTTGTTTTGCTTTAAATTGCAATTATAATTTGAGTTATGAAATGTCTGCTTTGCTACTTGGTGGCATAGAAAATGCCACAGTGAACGTTGTTAGTTCAGCTCAAAAACATCCAGTCTTATTTGCTGGCGTGACCTTACAGCTCGAAATCGAAAGAACTTAGTTTTCAAGCCATTGGAAACCAAATATTTAGCAGCGGCCCAGCTTTCACAGCCTATAAGCCAACATCGTCCTCATGCTGAAGGTCGCGCCTCCACCCACAGCTCGGCTTCCTGCACACGTCTGAAGCTGCTACGGGTGTCCAGGGCAGTCCTTCACTCTGACACGCTAATAACCGACGCGGTCTTCGGTCTTGCTGCTGCCCAGCCTCATGTGATAGTAACCCTCTCAGCACATCCCCTGTAAGGCGTCCACTCTTCTCCTCAACTACACTGATAGTGGGAGATAGCATACCTAGAAATATTCCCATTTTCAGCACCATTACTTGATAGAGGTGGGTTTAATGAAGGGAGCTGGATCTTGAAGAGCATTCCTGTCAAAGAGCCGCTTAAAAGACTGGCTCGTTGTTATATTTTGTTACGTATCAAGAAAACAATATCCCTGGTAGCCATAATGATATTTGTAATAGAATAATTAAAATGTATATTTCACCAAGATTAATTACATATGTGGAAATCAGTATCAAATTTGCCTTGTTGTCATATGGCCATGCTTGGATAATTAAATAATTATTTCGTATTTTCCTTTGCCTAAAAAACTTTCTGGAACAATACTAACAATGCATGTTACAGAATATTAAAATTTAACAATACAGAAAAATACTGTATATACTGTACAAATAGGAATGGTATTTATGTATGTTTAAAATACAATAAATACAACCAGAATACAAATATGCACATGATAAAATGTGAATACAAAACTGTACTACCTTACCCACTGAACTACTTTTTTTAAATAAAATGTTTTAAAATGTTTCGCCATCTACACAACTCTTAACTGGATATCAGTTCTCCTCGTTCACTTAAAAGAGTCGTTCAAAAGACTTTCATGACGTCACATCGCTAACTTGCCGTTAACCCAGCCTTATTGACCAACCAACTCTTCGGTAATGAGGCTCATTGAAAATGTTGGACATAATGAGACGGGAAGACGCCAATCAGAACAGACTAAAAAGTATTTTGAAGTCCTATTTAGTGTAATGGAAAAGGAAAATGCCTTAAATTGTTATCACATTGGTTAAACTACTGTAGTTTTGTGTAGTACTATTGCTTTGTTTTTCAAAAAATTATATCTGGGGCGGTATAGCTCGGTTGGTAGAGTAGCCGTGCCAGCAACTTGAGGGTTCCAGGTTCGATCCCCGCTTCTGCCATCCTAGTCACTGCCGTTGTGTTATTGGGCAAGACGCTTTACCCACCTGCTCCCAGTGCCATTCACACTGGTTTAAAAGTAATTTAGATATTGGGTTTCATTATGTAAAAAGCTCTTTGAGTCACTAGAGAAAAGCACTATATAAATATAATTCACTTCACTTCACATATCTAAAAGTTATTCTTCTTTTTAAAATGCATGTTATAGATAGAAACCATAGATAGAAACCCAAACTCTATGTTCCTAGAAGGAGTGATAAAAGAGGAAATATTCAATATTGTGAAAAAAAAGGTAAATCCAATACCTCAACTTATTGCAACGAAATTGAAAAATTACAAAATGAAAACGATAAAAAAAAGGTTATTGAAGAGAATACAGAACCTTCAACATATTTCAGCAACCTATAATTTCAAACAGGCAAATTCCCAGATAAAATGAAAATAGCAAAAATCGTACCGATTTATAAAGACTGGAGACAAACACCAGTTTACAAACTACAGACCTGTTTCTCTACTTCCACAATTATCTAAAATCATTGAAAAACTGTTTAACAGATTAGAAAAATTCATAAATAAAAATGAAACACTCACAGATAACCAATACGGCTACAGAGCCAACATCTCAACATCAATGGCATTAATCAAAATAACAGAGAGATCACAAATGCAATATATAGTAAAAAAATGTGCTGCTGCAGTGTTTATGGATTTAACAAAAGCATTTAACACAATTAATCACAGCATCTTAATAAACAAATTAGAACGGTATGGCATCAGAGGGTTGGTCTTGAACTGGGTAAGAAGCTACTTAACTAACAGGAAGCAATACAAGAAGATAGGCGAACATATTTCCATAGAGCTGAAAATATTTTGTGGCGTACCTCAGGGATCAATTCTCAGACCAAAAATTGTTCAATCTCTATATAAATTACATTTATAAGGTTACAAAGGACCTAAAGTTAGTATTATTTGCAGATGACACAACAGCATTTTGTTCAGGAGAGAACACACAGAAGATAATACAAATAATGACAGAAGAAATTAACAAATTAAAAAGATGGTTTGACAAAAACAGATGTTCTAGACCAAAAATCACTTCATATTCTTTATTGCTCGCTAGTGTTAGCATATCTGAGTTACTGTGTAGAAATATGGGGAACCAACTACAAATGTGCGCTTCATTCACTAACTGTGTTATAAAAAAGATTGATTAGAATATTACATAATGTTGGATATAGAGAACATACAAACCCTTTATTTATTAAATCACAATTATTGAAATTCAACGATTTGGTGCATTTGCAAACAGCTAAAATTATGTATAAAGCAAACTATAACCTGCTACCCAAGAATGTACAACAATTCTTCTCAACAAAAGAAGAGAAATATAACATTAGAGGAAAATCTAATTTAAAACGTTTGTATGCTCGTACAACACTTAAAACCTTTAGCATATCTGTATGTGGAATTAAATTATGGAATGGATTAACCAAAGAAATCAAACAAAGCACCAATATGATTCAGTTTAAGAGACTGTTCAAACTACGGGTGTTCACAAAGTACACAGAACAAGAATTATGATGAACACCTTGAAACCTTTTTTTTTTCCTTTTTTTTATTGAGACAAAGATTATTTATGTACTTAACATTTGTTTGCTTACTATGGTATACTATTTATGTATCATTTATTTGTTCACTGTTCTGTTACAGAGAACAAGGAAATTGGATAAAATTGCTATGGTATGAAAAGAGGTAGGATTAAATAAGCTCTGCTTCTTCCTACTCCTTTTCGGACGTGCTGTAATAAAACAACTGGAAATGTGTGATGCATTACATTGTATTGTATGCATGTTCGAAATAAACTGAAACTGAACTGTTACATGTTAAAATTGTGGTATTCTATGGGGCCAAGCACGGATTAAAAATGGGAAATACAAGTGTTTTGAGTCAAGAGCTCGGTCATGGAACGGATTGAGTATGTAAATTGAGGTATCACTGTATGCTACACTGAGCATATCAAAAGCAGAAAAGAAAGCTTGAGAACAAAGTTTCCAAATTCCTCCATAGAGTTTACGAACCTCATCGTCATACGCAACAGCATCTCTGTAGAGGCTCAAGGGTCCCAAACACCTGAGAGAAAAAAATGTAGTCATATTCAGTTCCACATGATCAAGTACGAAGACCTAAAATGGGTAAGTTGTTATACTCGCATGTGCTACTAATAGTAGAGGAGAATGAGGTTAGTGATCAAATTTTTTACCCTAATATGAATTGTTCATGATCAAAACATATTTTGATAGTCATTCCTACATTAACTTTTATCTTAAGGTGTTGGCTTGTAATGTAATCTGTTGTAACAAAGTGGTAATAAAGATCAAAAACTGACAACTGACTGACACATTGTGATAACCAACCAATACTGCATTGCATCAACAAATTTATAAAAAGTTAAATATATATATATATATATATATATATATATATATATATATATATATATATATACATATATATATATACATATATATATATATATATACATATATATATACATATATATATATACATATATATATACATATATATATACATATATATATATATATATATGTACATATATACATACATACATACATACATACATACATACATACATACATACATATATATATATATATATATATATATACATACATACATACATACATACATACATACATACATACATACATACATACATACATATATACATATATATATATATATATATATATATATATATATGTATATATATACACTACCGTTCAAAAGTTTGGGGTCACCCAAACAATTTTGTGGAATAGCCTTCATTTCTAAGAACAAGAATAGACTGTGAAGTTTCAGATGAAAGTTCTCTTTTTCTGGCCATTTTGAGCGTTTAACTGACCCCACAAATGTGATGCTCCAGAAACTCAATCTGCTCAAAGGAAGGTCAGTTTTGTAGCTTCTGTAACGAGCTAAACTGTTTTCAGATGTGTGAACATGATTGCACAGGGGTTTTCTAATCATCAATTAGCCTTCTGAGCCAATGAGCAAACACATTGTACCATTAGAACACTGGAGTGATAGTTTCTGGAAATGGGCCTCTATACACCTATGTAGATATTGCACCAAAAACCAGACATTTGCTGCTAGAATAGTCATTTACCACATTAGCAATGTATAGAGTGTATTTCTTTAAAGTTAAGACTAGTTTAAAGTTATCTTCATTGAAAAGTACAGTGCTTTTCCTTCAAAAATAAGGACATTTCAATGTGACCCCAAACTTTTGAACGGTAGTATATATATATATATATATATATATATATATATATATATATATATATATATATATATATATATATATATATATATATATATATATATATATATATATATATATATATATATATATATATATATATATTTACACGTATATACATATATACTTACACGTATATACATATATATACACAATACATACCAGTATACATACATATATACATATACATATTTTATACATTATTTTCCCACATCAATAGTAATGACCTCTTTCATCAGTGCTCTTCTGCAGTAATATAAAAACGAAATATTTATAATTATCATAACAATTCTTTATTCCTCCTGTAAGGGTGAAAGCCTTGGACAGGGATCCTTTACTCGAGTTTTTAAAGGCTCCAAAACAGACATTCGTGACGGGGAGAAACATGTGACGGATGTTTTACTGAAAGAACTTCATGGGGTTCACAAGAACTGCTGGGAAGTGAGTTTAATGTCATCAAAATATTGCAACATGTTATTATTTTTACATTATAAACTTGTATTTTATGTTACACAGTCATTTTTTGAAGCAGCCAGCATAATGAGTCAAATCTCTCACAAGCACCTGCTCTTGGTTTATGGCATCAGTGTCCATGGAACAAAAAGTAAGGCAGGTTTTTCTTTTGCACACGAGAACCCACATTTTTGAAAATTGTATGATAGTAAGAAAGATGTTACATTATTGGTTAGCCTTGGTTTGGTCTGCTTTAGTCCTACGCATCTGCAAAAATGCATGCATTCTTGTTCTGCAAGCTTCCCCTCAGATGATTCTCTGCTTACTTAAGAGTGCAAACTTCACTGCTCTTTCCAGACATAATGGTCCAAGAGTTTGTAAAGTATGGGGCCCTTGACCTTTACCTAAAGAGGGGGAGAGCTGTGTCTGTGAGCTGGAAACTTGACGTGGCCAAACAGCTTGCATGCGCTCTCAACTTCCTGGTGGGAAAATATTTTGCAATGTAGATCATGATGACAAATGTTTCTGAAAAGGAACCATCTTTCAGGAAGAGAAGAACATTGTACATGGAAATATCTGTGCAAAAAACCTGCTACTGGCCAGAGAAGGAGACAGCAGCTCTCCTTTCGTCAAGCTTAGCGACCCTGGTATCAGCGTTGCAATGATAAGCAGAGATGGTAAAGATGACACAATGTCAACACATTATAATTTTGCTGTCAATGCATAGTTACACAAGCACGTTTTTGCGGTATTGAGTAATCCTGGACAGAATTCCCTGGGTGGCACCTGAGGTACTGGAGGCCCCAGACAACCTGACCCTGGAGTGTGATAAGTGGAGCTTTGGTGCCACTGTGTGGGAAATCTTTAACGGTGGCAATGCTCCGCTGCATGACTGGGACCTTCAACAGGTATGCTTATGATAAAGCAAAATCAATCATTATAATAGCTGAGATAGGCTCCAGCAACCCCCGCGACCCCAAAAGGGACAAGCGGTAGAAAATGGATGGATGGATGGATGGATGGATGGATGGATGGATGGATGGATGTCAAAATTGATGAGCACAATTTTAAACAACGTACACTTGGTGGCGCCAGAACCCAGGACTAACAAAGTAGCTTTGCTTAGAGCAGATAACGGAACACACGGTTTCCACAATCTAAAGGCAAAAATCAACTTTCTGTAGAAGCAGCTGTTTTATAAGGACTTCCAGCAGCTGGCGCCGTCTCAATGGACAGAACTGGCTGAGCTGATCAGCCAGTGTATGAATTACAAGGCAGCTTTCAGACCTTCATGTCGCAGTCTCATCCGTGACCTCAACGGTCTCATCACGTCAGGTATTGATGCGTAGTCTTAGTCGGTTGAAGTCAACCTACTTAACACACCTTGCCGTGCCATGGCACAAATTTATGAACAACCCCTAATGTGATGGTTTTTCCGGTTTCACGACAGACTATGTCATACTTCACGCCACTGAGCCCGTCACATTGAGTCCAGTGTGTCAAACTTCCAGCTCATCCCTGCATAACCAGACATTATTTGAGGAGCGGCATCTACGTTTCATTTCACTACTGGGAAAGGTAGGCATGACTCCACTGTTTTTTTCGGGAAAATGGCGGAAGAATCATTTAAGCAGGGCAATGTATTTTTTTATTTTTTTTAAATTCTAACTTCAAATGTATCTTACAACAGCAATGTTATAAACTGGGTTTGTCGCAATCCAATACAGATATCGGTCTGATATCAGTAAGTTACAATCGGCTTGCATCTAGAATCTCTAAAACAAGCAGTCCTGCAAAACTCCAGTAACAAGCGTATGCACATCGTTCAACTTACTTCATGAGTTTAACTTAGATAAAATGCCACAATTACCACTCCACTCAAACTTAAAGACGGCATAAATCCATTACAGATGGTTGGTATTAAATAGGTTAGTATTTTGAATACCGACCATAGTTCGCTGATTGAGTAATTTCACTTAATCAAGCCTTTTCTAATAGGGGTGCCAAAAACAAAAAAAAGATTTTCGAATGAATCGCAATTCTTTTTTTGTAACGATTCTTAATAGATTTGTCCATCCATTTAAGCAAATCATGTTGTTGATATAGATGCCCATATCTGCTGTACAGATTTACTTTCGAAAAGAGAAGGGTTGGATATTTCTCTTGTTGCCTTATTTGTATTTGACTTTATTAAGTGTTTGGGTAGCATTTTATTAAACAAAGTTTTAAGTAATATAGAAATGTATTAGAGCTGTTATTTATTCTAATGTAGTTAATCATAGAACTGGCACTCAATGTTATTAAAAAATAAATGATTTTGAATCGAGAATCGATTCTAAATCAAATCTTTACCCCCAAAAATCTAATTGAATTGTGTGGTGCCCAAATATTTACGGCCCTATTTTCTAGCATTTTTCAAAACAAATAAAATCTGTAGGTCATGTTCTGTTATTAATGTCGCAATAAGACAATACTCAAGGCGACAATATCGGTATCGTATCCAAAATGAAAAAGATGTATTGGGACACCTCTATAATAAATAGCTCAGATAAAACAGAATTTATGATTAATTACAAATGGAGGAGACACCTGTGCAAGCCATAGCTGTCCTAACGACGAGTTTAGGTGTGGCTCGATAGACGCATATGACTAACATCCAATTTGTATAGCGGGTCATGACGCAAAACAGAGCTTTTCAGTTTGTGTCAGAAGTAATGTGCGACGTCATCTCATGTTTTTAAACATTATTCCAAAAACAGAACATGAAGTTATTGGTTTCATTTATTTCATAACCGGCATCTTATAAATCTGACTGTGACTGTGTGTTACACCAGGGAAACTTCGGGAGTGTTGAGCTGTGTCGTTACGACCCACTGGGAGATGACACAGGTGAGATGGTTGCTGTGAAGAAGCTGCAGCCCAATAAGCATTCAACCCTGGAAGACTTTCGCAAGGAGATCAGAACCCTAAGCATGTTGAACTGCGACTATGTGGTCAAGTACAGAGGAGTCTGCTACAGCACGGGTAAAACAAATGTAGCAAGTTATTCAACACAGATTTCTTTGAATTGCTCAGTATTTTCTAGTCCTTTGCCAATACTGTAACTAAGTATAGCACTTATTTGCACCTTCAAAGTATAAGAGAGCAAAATATTTTCACAGGTCGGCTCGATATGAGCTTGGTAATGGAATACTTACCCCATGGAAGTCTTATTGGGTATCTACAAAACAACAGACCCAACTTCAACATCAGGCGCATGTTACTTTTCGCATCACAGATATGTAAGGTGAGAACCAAATCAGAGATGTGCATACCAAAAGAGCATACGTCTTTGCAAGCAGTAATCAATATATTATAAATAAATAATATTATATACTGCAAATGTAGCGATTGAAATAAAACTCATACTGGAGGAAAAGTAAATAAATGATAAATGGGTTATACTTGTATAGCGCTTTTCTACCTTCAAGGTACTCAAAGCGCTTTGACAGTATTTCCACATTCACCCATTCACACACACATTCACACACTGATGGCGGGAGCTGCCATGCAAGGCGCTAACCAGCAGCCATCAGGAGCAAGGGTGAAGTGTCTTGCCCAAGGACACAACGGACGTGACTAGGATGGTAGAAGGTGGGGATTGAACCCCAGTAACCAGCAACCCTCCGATTGCTGGCCCGGCCACTCTACCAACTTCGCCACGCCAGAGTTTCTTCTTTACAAATATACTTAAGTAAAAGTAAAAAACATGTTGCATTAAAATTACTCTGACCAGTACAATTTAAACACCAAGTTACTGAAGTAAATGTAACGGAGCAAAAAATTTTACACGTTGCTACCCACTTTTGAGTATGCCTGACAGAAGGCACTTAAAAGTAAGGATCGGCTTTTCAAAATGTTCTAACTCAATGCTAAATGCTACTACATACTACTGATTAGTATTAGTGTTTTTACATGGTAATTTCAACAATTCCACATATGGTAGTGAAAACTACAACTAGGATGCACGTTACAATCAAACAACTGGTGTGTAATAAGTACAATATTTACAGAACAAACACTTTTTTGGGATCAACAAAAAACAAGACTGGCGCATTCAGCTTAATGACAAAGACTAATTCCTGACACTGTAATACACCAAAAACAAACTGAAATGTATGCATACTGGACATTGAGACTCAGAAGTGTAAGAAAACTAGATATAACAACTGGACAGCACAGTTCTCATTATCAGCTCAGTGTTAAAAGACATGAAGACGGATTCATTTTTTTAATTATGCTTTCTAACTTGCAGATAAAAATAAAAGTCAGATTACAGCGGAGCCAATGGGAGCTCCTCTATTTCGCCCATAAAACCCAATAAATAACCATTTCAAAACAACAATACTCCATTTACACTTAGTGATTTGAATATTAACCAAATATTAGTGATATTGTTATTATAAGCGCTAACACAGACAAACTATTTATAGCGGTGCCGTGATCACGACCGTGTGTGTCTATATTTACATCATCGATTGGTCTGCTGCTTCCAAGCTCCTTGTAAGTTTATTCTAGATCATAAATCATGCATCTCACCTGGACAGAAGAAGTCTGACAAGGTATTACAACCAGTTTGTACACTTTGACAGCCATTTAGGACCCGGAAATGGCCAGAATGGCACAAATAGACGACTCACTGGAGGTTTGTGAAGGTTTTTGAAGGGCTTTGTAGGCAGAATTGCGCGGCTCCCATAGGCTCCATTGTAAGCGAACTTTTGATCGCATTTATTTAATATTTAGAATGAAAAAAAAAAATAATAATTCCATCGTTATGACTTTCATAATGATTGTGAACAAAAGGAAAAATTACAAAAAAAAGTGCAGTTCCCCTTTAAATAACATGTTTTTAGATTTTATCATTAAACAAAATAATATTTAATACCATATGAATACAGACAAAAATATCACAAATGAGTACCGTTGATATTGATTCCCAGGTACCGGAATTTGTACTGTATTGGTTCAAATGTGAAAGGTACCCATCTCTATGCGTGACTCATAAAATGCATGCATACTGAGACTCAGAAGTGTAACAAGATATAACAACTGGACAGCACAGTTGTCATTATCAGCTCAGTGTTAAATAGCATTTGTTTTTATATTTTATTATTAGACAAAATATTTATTACCACATCAAAAAGTGAACAACATTTTTTTGGCAACTGTTATGTAAAGAAAAGGGGTAGGATTAAATAAGCTCTGCTTCTTCCTACTCCTTTTCGAACATGTTGAAAAGAGAAACTGGTAATTGTGATGTATCATGTTGTATGCTTGCATGTTCGAAATAAACTCAAACTCAAACCACATGAATGCAGACACAAATATCGAAAATTAGCACCGTTGACATCGATTCCCAGGCACCGGAAATTTGTACAGTATCTGTCCAAATGTGAAAGGTACCCACCCATATGAGTGACCCATAAGAACTTGGGCCAGCATTGTCATTTGAATTGAACTTTTTTGTGGGATTTTGCACATGCACTTCAGAGTGAGTGACCCGTAAGAACTCCAGTCAGTATCATAGGTTCAATGTAAAACCATATCTTTACATAGAGTATAATATACCCATCCTTGTTAACATAAAGATCCAGATACATGTATGTTTTAATTTTTGAAAACAGCATTCTGAAGGCAACTATGTTCACAATGAAGACAAGTTTGACACCTCTATTCAGGGCATGGCGTACCTGCAGACATTACGTTATGTGCACCGAGACCTGGCAGCTAGGAACATCCTGGTGGCAACTGAGTCATTGGTGAAAATTGCGGATTTTGGACTGACCAAGATTGTTCCTTTGGACAAGGAGTACTACAGAGTCACACAGCCTGGAGTGAGCCCTGTCTTCTGGTAGGTTTCCACATGTTTTAAACCATGCCACGTCAGCTAAAACTGAACGCACGTCATACTTGATTGTGCAAATGTCAATGTTGATGCAGGTATGCCCCAGAGTCCATCAATGAGTCCAGATTCTCCCAAAAGTCTGATGTCTGGAGTTTTGGAGTGGTTCTTCATGAGCTCTTTTCCTACTGCGATACAAACTCCACTCCCCAAAAAGTGAGGTTATCCAACTTTAATATTGTGTTATATTTAGATTCAAGCTGTTTAATATTCATGCACGTTTCAGCTGTGTATGCAGGAGCTTGGAAATAATGTGCACGGACCATCCATTTCAATGCATCTTCTAAATATCTTCAAGAATAACTGGAGGTTGCCTCCTCCTCATAACTGCCCACCAAAGGTAAATACTGCTATTTTTGCTCAATAAATAAGTGCACTTTATTTGTTTTAAACTATTGTAGTGGCGTTCTGTACAAAAAGTGCACTTTAATTTAGTGTTGTTTTGATATGTCGTCTTACTGACATCATGCACAAAAGTGCACAAATAGCTTGTTTTAAAATGTCCCTGACAATCTTGCACTTTCTGTTTTGAAATGACATGAATGTTTGTGCCACTGCTTAATAGCTGTTTGAAAAAAACAGTTTAGGTCAATTGACTTAGTTGTGATTTCCCTCTCTGCATGAAAGTTTAAAATGAGCATATATTAATGCAGTATGAACATGAATGTTTTAATGTAGACACATAGAATCATCATACTGGTGTGATTATATGCATCGAGTGTTAATTCAAGGCTAAGGCAAAATATAGAGATATCTAATTCTTGTATCTAACCATCACAGTCTTTACAGGGTAATAACCATGAATGATTTTGAAATAAATCTCTTTGACTTTGTTTGTAAGTAAATACATGTTAGGAAGAGACCATGTTTGGCCTAAAAATATTGAGGTATTAAAAAAAGGCCATATCGCCCAGCCCTACACACAACCTATTTTTAGTCACAAATGTGACTAAAATGCTCACACTGTACAGTAAAGTCCACCTGTGTGCAGGGAATTATTGCCTGTGTTTGTAAAGAATAACAAAACGAGTTTGTGGAAATTAAAAATATGAATCTAATCATTGTAGTAGCGACCATATACTAAGATTGTACTCGGTATTGTTACTGTCAATATTTCTATCGATTCGGCCACCTCTGTTTGCATTCAGAGATGTAGCTTAGCGGTTCTCATGGCTTATTGTATCCTCCTACGTTGTATAGTGTAGCATGTTTAGCTTGTCCCCGTCTTCCAGTGATAATGGTACTTATAAGAAGCGTATTTTATTGGCTTCGAAACAGCTTTGCACTGTGGAGGGACGTTAGCTCTGTAACTAAGTGTTTTCACGGTCACACCAGGTCTACAGTTTGATGAGTCAGTGCTGGGCTTACAACTTTGAGGAGAGGCCATGTTTCTCCTTCCTGGAGGATCAATTTGAAAGCATGATGCAAAAAGGGAGGGAAACCCTGACAAGCTAACTGTGACAGCATCTTCCACTACTTAGCAACCTTAGAAAAATGGCACATGAGGCCAAAGCAGCAGGTTAAAAAAATATGTTTTGTGTATTGGTGATTGTAATGAAAAAATGTGTTCAAAATAAAAATGTTGTCATCTTGTAAGAAACTCTCTCGTCATTGAAAATACTTTTTAAACAAAGCACAAATATGTCATGAATATTGTCCAGGATGAAGCGACAGATGCCCTGCCATAGTGATCGAGTGCTTTCACAAGTCCAAAACAGGTGGTAAACAGTCTCTAGATGCATGTTACATAAGGTGCAGGTACCAACAATGTAATTCTTGTATCTAACCATCACAGTCTTTACAGGGTAATAACCATGAATGATTTTGAAATAAATCTCTTTGACTTTGTTTGTAAGTAAATACATGTTAGGAAGAGACCATGTTTTGACCCAGCAGATGCCATTCACAACATTATTATCACATAGGAGACAGACACACAATCATTTTGGAATAAGCTGAGAAGTTTTCTGTTATTTTTTTCCTGATTAAAACAAAGTTTCCCTAGTTTGAGTGTCAAGTGGATCATTCACCATTGTAACAGCAGAAAGAGGAAATGAGTAAAGCCCAGCTGTACATCTTTCTATGTACTTAAACACACGTTCATGCTCTACTCTAGGGATGTGCGTATCGATCCTGTGGTATCGATATATCGATACTCACACGCTACTCATTTGGCATCACTTTTCTGAAAAAAGTATCGATATAAACCAAAAAACGGCGTGTGGGGGGTGCAAGCATCACTTTCAGATGTTTTTGATGACTTACTTAACTTACTATGTGCTGGGACACCCCTGTACCTGGCAGAGTATAGAGCTGGCCCAGTCACGTCACAGGAGACAGCGAATGAGCGTCGTCAACGTGCAACACACACACAGCCAGCCGACAGCGTTGTTACTTTTCCTGAACAGCAATCCGAGACTTCAGTAAAGTGTGACGACATATCTCGAGTACACTAAAGGTGTCAGACATTTTTGTAGATAATTTTTCCAAGTTCATTTTCTCAGGGAACTGTCTTTCGTATGCAGGTTTATAGGACAAGGAAATCCTAGTTTATTGTGATAAGGAAATTATTGACTTTGCTTCAGAGAAGTGTTTTAAGTTTACTTCCACAAAGATGTTTGAAACATAACATTGTTATGAATAAATGTTTTTTTAAGCTTTTTTTTACCAAGACTTTTTTTTTGAGAAATAAGAAAAGTGAAAATGTGTATATTTTTGTTTATATTTAATTTATTTTTCATATTTGTGTTATTTATTTTAATTTTACTTTTATTATATACTGACCATAATGAATGTGGTATAAATGGTCTGTATTTGTCTTGTGATTTGTCTTAAATAATAACAATAGTAATAATATTTTTCACTGACAAAAATTGCCAATAAGAATTAATGGTATCGGTATCGATGAAAATGCAAGAAAAAGTATCGGTATCGTATCGAATCCTAAAAGTGTGCTATCGCCCATCCCTACTCTACTCTCCTCTCCTCTCATTGTATGACGTTGCAATACTATGCAGTTCCACTGAGTGGCACTGTGACCATAAAATCAACATAGCGTAGGCTTTGCCTTTGATGATAATTTAACAACTTCCTCTCTCTTTAACAAACTCGTAGCAAGCCAAACATGTCGGCATCTGCACAATATACATACTAATGCAACAAAGGTTGGTTTAGAGGGATTATATTGGCACAACTGGACAGTTTACTAACCTGAATCAAAATACGGACAGACAGCAAACCATCGGTCCAACACATGTCGTTTTTCGTGCACATGGCTTCTGGCGCAAAGAGGAAACGCCCCTCGTTTTACGAACCGGCAGCAACCGGGGACACACACTCAAAGGTTCCGCCTAGTCTCTGTGCAATAAACCATACACCTGTATTTTCTTTTTTCTAAAACAAACCGTTCAGATATAAAGTATTAAAGTTTAGCGATCTCTTATTGATGTACATTTTACCCAATTTTAAACAGCAAAATAAATCGATGTGGACGCAATACATTGGGTGTGCCACAAGATGGCTTCAAATGTTGTTTGCAACTTCATCGCAGTAACATGTTTCAAAGCAAAACATACAACACCACCGGCTAACTTATGTTACCATTTAATGTTTGACAATTGTAAATATATATTTTTTTCTGCAGCTGTTACAAATACTGTAATATTGTACATGGTAATTGAGATGTTTTGCATATTGTATATGTTATAAAAAAATACAATAATATAATATATCAGTATATATTATATACTGTATATGTAATATGTAAATATTACATATATGTTATATTTCATATTGCTAATATGGTAACTTTTTAGTCTACATTACCCTTTCCATTCTTACCCTTCCCATCCTTTGAAACTGAGCTACGGTGTGGAACAATTTCCCTTGCAGATCAATAAAGTTTGTCTAAGTCAGACATGGGTATCCTTTCTCCACCCTCCTGTGACTTTGGACTTGTTTTTGTTCTTGGTATGTCTAGAATCCGTCCCTTAGGTGTGTGTGTGTGTGTGTGTGTGTGTGTGTGTGTGTGTGTGTGTGTGTGTGTGTGTGTGTGTGTGTGTGTGTGTGTGTGTGTGTGTGTGTGTGTGTGTGTGTGTGTGTGTGTGTGTGTGTGTGTGTGTGTGTGTGTGTCATCTACCGTCATCTTGTTTTGTGTTTTTGTTATTTGTCGCAGTTTAGTGTTGGTCCTCAGCACTGCTTCCTATGTTTACATGTATTTATTTTCCAGCGCGTTCTTCTTTTAGTTTACTTTCTTGTTGCTGGGTGCACTGATAGCCGCACATGCATTCGTTTGGTGATTAGTGTCCCCACCAGCTGTTTTCGCTAATCACGGCTCTTTTATATACCCAGCTTTGCCACTCACACAACACGGGTCCAACCTACTACCGCCAAACAGACCAAGCTCTGACACGATAATAACAAGGAGCTGACCAACACAATCAGGCGGTCAGGTTACCCATACTCAGGTTGAGCACTCCCCACAGGACGTTGCCGGGTCCTTTCTTGACCAAGATGGCCACTTGTGCGCGCGGCTCAAGTGGTGTCTGTTTTTGTCCTCACTAGATTTTGTTTCATGTTTACTCTTTTTAGTATTGCTTTTAATATTCTTATTGGAGTTTTTTTTAGTCATTTTTAATCTTTTTACAAACATTTTTGTGTGGAGGATTGTGGACGTTGTTTGGGTGCAGTGTTCAAGCTCACCGGGTCGTGTGGCTTCTGCCGCACGCAGCTGGCGTCTGGGGCCTGTCCATCTACACCTGAACACTGGTGTAGTATGGCGTTGTTGCCTACTGCTCCGACAAAGTCTGCTTCTGCGTGTCTGTTGGAGGTCGTCAGGTTGATCTGCCTGAGCCGGGAAAGCCTAAGGCAGTCACTGGTGTAGCATCCAAGACTCCTGAATCCTAACCTGTCCGGCGTCACGGCTTGCTGTCCTGCGCTCCTGCTCACATCGTACCTTTTGGGTGCCATCGACCCATCTGCCTGGACCGGGAAGCCCGGTGCCGACGGCTGTTGTGGCGTTCTGGGTCCTGGTCTGTCTGCCGTCGCCTGTTGTTAGACTTCACATTCTTCACGTCGTGAAGTGAAGTGTATTATATTTATATATAGCTCTTTTCTCTAGTGACTCAAAGCGCTTTACATAGTGAAAACCCAATATTTAAGTTACATTTAAACCAGTGTGGGTGGCACTGGGAGCAGGTGGGTAAAGTGTCTTGCCCAAGGACACAACGGCAGTGACTAGGATGGCGGAAGCGGGGATCGGACCTGCAACCCTCAAGTTGCTGGCACGGCCGCTCTACCAACCGAGCTATACCACACCTTGCGGTATAGCTCGGTATAGCCCAATGTGCCAGTCCCTGGTAGGGACTGGCACATGCTGCCTGGACCGGGAAGTAAGGCGCTTCTTTCTTCTGGTCCGGGAATAGTTTTTCCTTTTTCCTGCTGCCTGAGACCGTGGCTGGTCTTTGTTGTTTGTCAAATTTTGTTCGCTGTGTTGCCTTGTCGGGCCTCAGTTCCTTTTTACACGTGACGTCACGCAACGTCATTGTCTAATCCAGGGACAAAAACAAAAAAACAACATGGATCTTCCTTTCTTGTGATACATTGGAATCAGCATGCCTCATTCAGTAACTATTCTCCTCTTTTTGGCTTTGCTGCACCCATTAAAGAGCTAAGGACACTTGAATAACAATCACATAATTGTGAAAAGGTTTACCACATGCCCTATAGCTTCTCTATATCCAGGGCAAACTCCAATACAATTGGAAAATGACATAAATCTGTCTCCAGTTCTGCCCAGAGACCTACCAAAACTCAAATGTTTATTTGCTTTATATAAGTATCTCTCCAATCCATAACATGGAAGTACTTCAGCATGCCAAAGAATTAAAAGTAAATCTATTGCTAAGCAGAGGTTGTTGATTGCTTTACTTCTACTTTTGTCTGGAAATGTGTAACCAAATCCTGAACCTGAGCAGACACCCTCTGATTTTAAATCACTGTCCGGGCTTAAATATGTTCATCTGAATGTACGGAGCTTACTACCAAAGATGGACATGGTCAGAATTTGGGTGAATTTAACGGGGGCAGACGTTTTGATTTCGGAAACTTGCCTAACTAAGTCGATTACAAATAAAGACATTAACATTAATGGGTATAATGTTTACCTCACCGATAGGTCAAAAAAAGGTGGGGGTGTAGCTATTTATGTAAAATCCAGATTTAATGTTTCAACTGTTCTTTCCCAGTCATCCATCCATCCATTTCCGACCGCTTATTCCCTTTGGGGTTGCGGGAGGCGCTGGAGCCTATCTCAGCTAAATCAGTAAACAAATGGAATTTTTGGCTGGGGATGTAGAAATCATAAAATCATTACATATTACTGTGGTTGGGTGTTACAGGCCTCCATCTGCTTCAAGTGAGGCGCTAGAGTCATTAAAACAGCTTTTAGATCAGTTATATTACACTGAACTACTTAAGTCAGGAGATTTTAACTGGGTCTGGTTAAATGCAGCTTCTGATTAATTTAAACAGTTTTTTGATTCTGTTAATCTCACCCAATTGGTCAACTTTCCCACCAGGCCTAATCCCAAAATTCCAGATAAATATACCTTAATTGATTTGATTTTAACTAATGTGCCTCATAAGTTCTCTTCCTTGGGTATATTCTGTAATAATTTGAGTGATCATTGTATTATTGCTGCATGTAGAAATACTAAGATTCCGAAGGGAAAACCTCGTATTGTTTGTAGAAAGAATCTTAAAAATTTCAATAAACAAGCTTTTCATCGCGATTTGTATAATGTGGACTGGGAACATACACTATATTGCCAAAAGTATTTGGCCACCTGCCATCCCATTCCTAACCCATAGGGTTCAATATGATGTTGGTCCACTTTTTGCAGCTATTACAGCTTCAACTCTTCTGGGAAGGCTGTCCACAAGGTTGCGGAGTGTGTTTATAGGAATTTTCTACCATACTTCCAAAAGCGCATTGATGAGGTCACACACTGATGTTGGTCGAGAAGGCCTGGCTCTCAGACTCCGTTCTAATTCATTCCAAAGGTGTTCTATCGGGTTCAGGCCAGTCAAGTTCATCCACACCAGACTCTGTCATCCATGTCTTTATGGACCTTACTTTGTGCACTGGTTCACAGTCATGTTGGAAGAGGGCCCGCTCCAAACTGTTACCACAAGGTTGAGAGCATGGAATAGTCCAAAATGTTTTTGGTATCCTGGAGCATTCAAAGTTCCTTTCACTGGAACTAAGGAGCCAAGCCCAACTCCTGAAAAACAACCGCACACCATAATTCCTCCTTCACCAAATTTCACACTCGGCACAATGCAGTCCAAAATGTACCGTTCTCCTGGCAACCATCAAACCCAGACTTGTCCATCAGATGGAAAAGCGTGATTCATCACTCCAGAGAACGCGTCTCCACTGCTCTAGAATCCAGTGGCGACATGCTTTACACCACTGCATGTCAGTTTACGTGGCCTACCACATGGCGGCTGACTTGCTGTTGTTCTCAAACTCTTCCATTTTCTTATAATAAAGCCTAAAGTTGACTTTAAAATATTTAGGCGCGAGGAAATTTCACCACTGGATTTTTCGCACAGGTGGGATCCTATGACAGTTCCACGCTGAAAATCACTGAGCTCCTGGGAACGGCCCATTCTTTCACAAATGTTTGTAGAAACAGTCTCCATGCCTAAGTGCTTAATTTTATACACCTGTGGCCGGGCCAAGTGATTAGGACACCTGATTCTCATCATTTGGATGGGTGGCCAAATAATTTTTGCAATATAGTGTGTAAATCTATGTAGAGCTAGTTTGGACATTTTTCAAAGGAATTTTCAAAAACATTTGTATGCAAATTATTAATAAACATGCACCTTTTAAAAAAAAACAGAGTGAAGGGACGAGAAAATCCCTGGTTTTCTCCGGAACAGGCAGATATCATTCATGAGTGTATTAAGGCATGGGATAAGGCAAGACAAAGTAACTCTGCCACTGATTGGTCATATTTTAGACAGCTTCGAAATCAATGCACTTCCCTTATCAAAAAGGCCAGATAAGAATATTTTTTTGTCGGTCACCACTGAGAACCTCAACAACCCACAGAAATTTTGGAAAGTGATCAAATCTCTGTCTGTGAATAAAAACACAGCAACTTTTCCCACATTTGTACTTCAAGAATCAGTGCCAGTTTATGATCGAACTGAAGTCTTGAATTGTTTTAACCAGCATTTTTTATTGTCCGGTTCTCTATTTGACTCAAAAGGGACAACTATAGGGAATCCTTGTACAGACTCTCCCATGTTTTCTGGAGATCCTTTTACTTTTACTTGTCTTGAAGTGCATAAATTCCCAAATACTTTAGACCACAGAAAGTCCCCCGGACCTTGATTGAGCCTTATTTTTTTAAAGCTGGCAGCGGATTTTATAGCTGAGTCACTTTCAATGATTTTTAATCAGTCAGTTAAAAACAAAGACATTCCATCAGTTTGGAAATCAGCTTTTTTTTTCTCCCTTTGTAAAAGGGAGGTGATCCAGCAATTCTTTCTAATTATAGGCCAATATCAAATTTTGTGTCTAATAAAAAATTCTGGAATCTCTTGTTTGTGATCAGTTGAAAGAGTTCCTCTCTTCAAATAAAATTATTTGTAAATATCAATCAGGCTTCAGGAAACAGCACAGCACCATCACTGCTACAATGAAGGTGGTAAATGAAATCATTGTAGCGCTTGGTAAAAAAAACAGTACTGTGCCTCACTTATTATTGATCTCTCCAAAGTGTTTGGCACAGTAGACCACGCTATTTTAAAACACAGGCTGTTTCTAATTGGACTGTCAGAACATACGGTCGCTTGGTTTTCAAATTATTTAGAAAACAGGACCCAGTGTATTAAATACGAGGGTCTTTGTTCAGAATTTGTCACTGTTCATTGGGGCCTCTCTTTTTTATTTTATACATAAATTATCTCGAACAACATTTCTCTGATGCTAATATGCATTTTATGCTGATGATACAATTATTTATTGCTCTGGATCATCTGTTGATCAGGCTGTTAATTCCCTGCAGAAAGCTTTTGTCGCTGTGCAGAATTC
This sequence comes from Entelurus aequoreus, assembly GCF_033978785.1. Classification (NCBI taxonomy): domain Eukaryota; kingdom Metazoa; phylum Chordata; class Actinopteri; order Syngnathiformes; family Syngnathidae; genus Entelurus; species Entelurus aequoreus. The sequence goes on from NC_084749.1 coordinate 22,338,549, forward strand.
ACTTATTGACTTAAAACTGGTTCTCAATGCTGACAAGACAAAATGTATGCTGTTTTCCAAACATAGGAAGGTGCCTCAAACTCCCCCGGTAGTGTCCACTCTTGAAGGGAATGTTATAGAAGTGGTGAATATAAATACCTTATTTTTTAATTGATGACTCTCTCACCTTTAAACCTTTTATTGATCAACCGGCGAAGAAACTAAAACTTAAATTGGGGTTTTTCTTCCATAATAAGAGATGTTTTTATTTTGGTGTAAAGTAGAACCTTGTCTCTGCCACATTTTTATTTGTGTTAGATTATGGTGATCTTTTTTATATGAATGCTATTCATTCCTGTCTTCAGATGGTCGACCCTGTTTACCATGATTCTTTGAGAATCATCACAATCTTGAGATACTGAGGGACAGACAGAAAAGCTACCACCGGGTGGTTAAAGCTGAGAGAGACAAGTTCTTTGCCAGTCTCATTGCAAATGCTCCAAACTCCAGAATTCTATTCAGAACCATCAATTCTGTGGTCCCCCCCCCCCCCCCCCCCCCCCCCTTTGAAAGACTGCTTGCGGGACATAAAGGAGTGGATGTCACAAAGCTTCCTGCAGCTCACTGACACCAAGAGTGAAATTCTTCTGTTTGGCAACTCCACCTCGGTCAGTCAGATCAGAAAGAATTTGGGAAGTTTGGCCACTCTTGAAAAACCCCATGTCAAAAACCTTGGGGTCATATTCGACCCAGACCTCAAGTTTGACAAACAAGTGAAATCTGTGGTGAAATCCTGTTTTTTCCAACTACGCACCATAGCCAAGATCAAGTCTTTCCTCTCCCCCAGTGACCTACGGAGGGTCGTGTTGATGCTTATTTTTTCTAGACTGGACTATTGCAATGCCCTTTATGCTGGGGTCACCGACAAGACCATCCATAGCATGCAGCTAGTACAAAATGCGGCTGCCAGGGTGGTGACAGGCGCAAAAATGAGGGAACATATTTCTCCCATCCTCTCCTCCCTTCACTGGCTCCTAGTGAAGCGTAGAGTGAAATTTAAGATCGTCATGTTCGTCTTCAAAGCGCTCAATGGTCTCGCCCCAGCTTATATTAAAGATCTCCTGGACCAACCCACCAGCTCCAGGCTGGGTCGTTGCCTTAGATCAGACAACCAGATGACCCTGAAGGTCCCACGGTCAAACCTAGTGACAAGGGGAGACCGTGCTTTCTCAGTGATGGCACCTAGGTTGTGGAATAAGCTCCCCCTGAGTATTAAGTCCGCCACCACTCTGGACTCTTTTAGAGCACGGCTTAAAACTCACCTTTTTACCGCAGATGACTTTTAATTTATGTTTTCATTGTGAGTCTTAAATGTTTAGTTTAGATTCCTTTGTGTGTCTCAGTCTCTGTTTCTGTTTTTTTTGTTTCTCCACTCGGGCTGCGCCCCGGGCTGATGTAACAGTTGGTTGGGGGGCGCATAATAAATGAAAATAACATAACATAACATAACAAACTGTAGAGCAATGACACACCACTGTGACTTGTACTCCCGAGTGGGATGGCCTTCTCTGTCCACTAGGAGACAGTGTCATTGGTACACTTTTATTTACAAGGCTTTATTGGGACGGTTGCCCGATTACATTTGTACATTGATTACACAAAGAAGTACTAACTCTTATGCACTGAGATCCAACGATCAGCTGTTGCTCTCTGTCCCTTTTGCTCGCACTGAGCTAGGGAAAAAAGCTTTTGTCCATGCAGCTTCTTGTGCTTGGAACATGTTACAAAGAGACTGGAAACTGACATAATGTTTATCCTTAAATGCTTTTAAAACTAAACAGATCATTTGAAGGAACCTCAGTTATCTGCAACTGTTTTACTTGATGTCCATCCTGTCATTTTAATGTGTAATGTGAATGTAATTTTATGTGTAACTTTGCTGCCTCTTGGCCAGGACTTCCTTGAAAAATAGGCTTTTAATCTCAATGGGATTTTTTTCCTGGTTAAAGAAAGGTTAAATTACAATTAAAAAAAGCCATTTCCAAGTCCACTAAGCACATGTAATCTGGGTTGGGAAAACTCCCATGCACCCCCGAGGACCCTGCCGAGAGTAAAAAGCTGGTCCACAGTTCTACGACAAGCACAAAAACCACACTCCTTCTCCTGAATCCAAGGTTTGACTATTCGGCGTAGTCTCCTCTCCAGTACACCTATATAGACCATACCGGGAAAGCTGAGGAGTGTGATCCCACGATAGTTTCGGTTCCCCTTCTTAAAGAGAAAAAACACCAACCCGTTCTGCCAACCCAGATGTCCACGCAATGCTACAGTCTTGTCAACCAAGACAGCCCCACTGCATCCAGAGCCTTAAGATACTCTGGGTAGATCTCATCCACCCCTGCAGCCCTGCCACCAAGGAGCTTCTTAATTACCTTGACAACCTTAGCCCCAGAAATAGATCACTGGTTAAAAGTCATATTCAGTAATGAATCGCAAATCTGCATTGGACAACGTGTTGATGCTGTAAACTTTTTTTGTTGCCGTTCCAATGAGATTTATGAAGACGACTGCCTAAAAAAATAGGCACATTTCCACAGTAATTGGTGATATGAAGCTCCATGTCAGTTAATGGCACTGGGGAGATGGTTCTCATTACATCTTTAAAAAAATGCACAGGTTTACATTGACATTTTCAACACTTTTCTTATTCCATCAATCGAAACAATGTTTGGAGATGATGACTTAATTTTTCAAGATGACAATGCATCTTGATTTAGAGCACAAATTGTAAAAACTTTACTTGAAGAAAAATACATAAGGTCTAGGCCTGCAAATAATCCGGATCTCACTTCAAGTTAAAATGTATGGTGGAAATTGAAGAAAATGGTCCATGACAAGACTCCAACCTGTAAAGCTGATCTGACAACAGCAATTAGAGAAAGTTGGAGCAAGATTAATGAAGAGTACCGTTTGTCACTCGTTAAATTCATGTCTCAGAGACTGCAAACTATTATAAAAGCTACAGGTGGTGCAACGAAGTACTAGTTACATGTAGTGTTTTTGTTTGTTTTTATGATTCCCTAATTTTACTAATAATTAAGTAATTCCATAATTTTCAATCTGCTTTATCTAAAAATTTAACTGTTTGCCGACCACCACAATTTTTTGTCTTGGTTTCTTTCAGTGGTTCTCAAAGCCAGAAAGTTGCCATTTGAAATGACTATAGTTTTGTGTCATGTCTGTTATCTGCTTTTTTTCTACAACATTAAACAACTGAATGAACATCCTTCAAGGTTGATGATTCCATCATTTTTGCCAGGGGTTGCGACAATGACTTGGAATTAAGTTTGAAAAAAAAGGGCTTTGATGTATTTAAGCTATGTTTGTCATTTGATTTTAGCTTAGCTTAGCTACATTTGATGTAGAATAGCTTGTAATTTAGCTAACTACATTTTCTAAGTAGCTAGCCCAATAAGCAATAAAAAGTATTTTTTTTTACCCAATTAGCTTTCATTGGAAAAAAAGCACTTTTAAATTGTGTATTAGAGGTGACAGAAAAAATCAATTCACATTTGAATGGCAATCTATTTGACGTTTTCAAAGTTTTTAGGCCATTTTGTTGCTTACTCTCTGCAGGTATACATCATATGTCAGCAGTCAAGAGGAGCTTTTGTAACCTATAATCTGTTTTGAAAAGCTTTTATTAGAATACTGTATATAAACCAAATACTATATTGCGAGAATTAGTTTGAATAGAAAATTGTGTTGAATCGAGAATCAATTCTGAATTGAATCCATCCCTCCATACATTTTTTATCGCTTGTCCCTATCGGGGTCACGGGGGTCCTGGAGCCTGGCCCAGCTGATTTTGTGCGGAAGGCAGGGTACACCCTGGACAAGTCATCACCTCTTTGCATATGACCCCAAAAATCGGAATCACAGTGAGTCGTTAGTTGTTGTAAGATTCACATTCTTATTGTATATATTGTTTTTCTCTTTAGCTACAAATCCTGCCTTCCTAAGTCACACCGCCACGACATTCAGAAACGGAACCGCCTGGACCGCTATCGAATAAAAAACACCCTCAAGCGTTTTCTAAAGAAACTTGGAAACTGCTCCGTGGACGAGTGCAGCTTGAAACTGAAATACCTGGTTGAACTGGCTGGCATCGTTCCAACCTTAGGGAATGAAGTCTACTGTGTGAGCGCTGGTTCTTCCCATTCCAATGGAACGTTCACTCACTTGAGGGTCAGCGGGGAAACTGGCATTCAAACTAGTGGAAGTTCTCAGCCTGATGGCTTCCTGGTGAGACCAACATTAAGAGATGTTTATTTTTCTTATTTATTTCTTTAATGATCATTTGAAATATTGAATATAATTGAACACTTAACTGATAAGAAATAATAATAACTATTTTTTTCTAGGCGTGGCAAGCCTTCTGTGATTTCCAGGACATTGTTTCCATCAGCATCAAGAGAATATCCCATGAGCAGGTTCCCCAAGACAGCAGGATGGTGACCGTTTGTCGTCATGACGACCGATGCCTGGTAAAAGATTAGCCTTGTAGTTCTACCCTCTATATCGAAGTAACCCAAACCTTTGTTTTCATGTTTGATTTTGCTCCAAAGGAAGCCAACTTTCAAAGTCTTAGAGAAGCGCTATCATTTGTGTCGCTTGTTGATGGTTACTTCAGATTGACCACAGATTCCAGCCACTACTTCTGCCAGGACGCAGCCCCTGAAAGTATTCTGGAAGGTATCAAAAATCATTGCCATGGCCCAATCACGTGAGTTCTTTTGAAAAATAATGATTTTAACAACTCCAACAAAAACTTTGAATGACTATACAGTACATATTTGATTAGGTCAGAGTTTGCAGTCGACAAGTTGAAAAAATCCGGAGGTAAAGGTGGAACATTCCTACTCCGGCAGAGTCCCAACATCTTTGATAACTTCTTCCTCACAGTCTGTATTCAGGTAAATCTTCCTTCTATGACAATCTTCCTTTCCTACCTACCAACCACAATATTGTGACTATGTGGAGTTTTTGTGTCTTCAGACATCCCTTGGACTCGATTATAAAGACTGTCTCATCATTAGGAACGACTGTTACCGTCTTCCTGGTGTTCGGCAGTCCTTTTCCAGTTTGAGAGAGCTCACCAGTTTTTACCAACAACACAAACTGCTGCTGGATAATATTCCAGCTAAACTCGTCCATTGCTGTCCACCACGACCTAAAGGTATGTTGCTACTTCCATATCATGGTGAAGGTTTTCAAATGATTTCTAAATACAGTGATGCCTCAATTTACGAGTATTTTGAGATAGGAGAGATCTCTCTGATTTTTGTTTTGCTTTAAATTGCAATTATAATTTGAGTTATGAAATTTTTGCTTTGCTACTTGGTGGCATAGAAAATGCCACAGTGAACGTTGTTAGTTCAGCTCAAAAACATCCAGTCTTATTTGCTGGCATGACCTTACAGCTCGAAATCGAAAGAACTTAGTTTTCAAGTCTTTGGAAACCAAATATTTAGCAGCGGCCCAGCTTTCACAGCCTATAAGCCAACATCGTCCTCATGCTGAAGGTTGCGCCTCCACCCACAGCTCGGCTTCCTGCACACGTCTGAAGCTGCTACGGGTGTCCAGGGCAGTCCTTCACTCTGACACGCTAATAACCGACGCGGTCTTCGGTCTTGCTGCTGCCCAGCCTCATGTGATAGTAACCCTCTCAGCACATCCCCTGTAAGGCGTCCACTCTTCTCCTCAACTACACTGATAGTGGGAGATAGCATACCTAGAAATATTCCCATTTTCAGCACCATTACTTGATAGAGGTGGGTTTAATGAAGGGAGCTGGATCTTGAAGAGCATTCCTGTCAAAGAGCCGCTTAAAAGACTGGCTCGTTGTTATATTTTGTTACGTATCAAGAAAACAATATCCCTGGTAGCCATAATGATATTTGTAATAGAATAATTAAAATGTATATTTCACCAAGATTAATTACATATGTGGAAATCAGTATCAAATTTGCCTTGTTGTCATATGGCCATGCTTGGATAATTAAATAATTATTTCGTATTTTCCTTTGCCTAAAAAACTTTCTGGAACAATACTAACAATGCATGTTACAGAATATTAAAATTTAACAATACAGAAAAATACTGTATATA
>NC_084749.1:22349698-22372198 GCF_033978785.1 Entelurus aequoreus
TATCTGTGCAAAAAACTTGCTACTGGCCAGAGAAGGAGACAGCAGCTCTCCTTTCGTCAAGCTTAGCGACCCTGGTATCAGCGTTGCAATGATAAGCAGAGATGGTAAAGATGACACAATGTCAACACATTATAATTTTGCTGTCAATGCATAGTTACACAAGCACGTTTTTGCGGTATTGAGTAATCCTGGACAGAATTCCCTGGGTGGCACCTGAGGTACTGGAGGCCCCAGACAACCTGACCCTGGAGTGTGATAAGTGGAGCTTTGGTGCCACTGTGTGGGAAATCTTTAACGGTGGCAATGCTCCGCTGCATGACTGGGACCTTCAACAGGTATCCTTATGATAAAGCAAAATCAATCATTATAATAGCTGAGATAGGCTCCAGCAACCCCCGCGACCCCAAAAGGGACAAGCGGTAGAAAATGGATGGATGGATGGATGGATGGATGGATGGATGGATGGATGTCAAAATTGATGAGCACAATTTTAAACAACGTACACTTGGTGGCGCCAGAACCCAGGACTAACAAAGTAGCTTTGCTTAGAGCAGATAACGGAACACACGGTTTCCACAATCTAAAGGCAAAAATCAACTTTCTGTAGAAGCAGCTGTTTTATAAGGACTTCCAGCAGCTGGCGCCGTCTCAATGGACAGAACTGGCTGAGCTGATCAGCCAGTGTATGAATTACAAGGCAGCTTTCAGACCTTCATGTCGCAGTCTCATCCGTGACCTCAACGGTCTCATCACGTCAGGTATTGATGCGTAGTCTTAGTCGGTTGAAGTCAACCTACTTAACACACCTTGCCGTGCCATGGCACAAATTTATGAACAACCCCTAATGTGATGGTTTTTCCGGTTTCACGACAGACTATGTCATACTTCACGCCACTGAGCCCGTCACATTGAGTCCAGTGTGTCAAACTTCCAGCTCATCCCTGCATAACCAGACATTATTTGAGGAGCGGCATCTACGTTTCATTTCACTACTGGGAAAGGTAGGCATGACTCCACTGTTTTTTTCGGGAAAATGGCGGAAGAATCATTTAAGCAGGGCAATGTATTTTTTTATTTTTTTTAAATTCTAACTTCAAATGTATCTTACAACAGCAATGTTATAAACTGGGTTTGTCGCAATCCAATACAGATATCGGTCTGATATCAGTAAGTTACAATCGGCTTGCATCTAGAATCTCTAAAACAAGCAGTCCTGCAAAACTCCAGTAACAAGCGTATGCACATCGTTCAACTTACTTCATGAGTTTAACTTAGATAAAATGCCACAATTACCACTCCACTCAAACTTAAAGACGGCATAAATCCATTACAGATGGTTGGTATTAAATAGGTTAGTATTTTGAATACCGACCATAGTTCGCTGATTGAGTAATTTCACTTAATCAAGCCTTTTCTAATAGGGGTGCCAAAAACAAAAAAAAGATTTTCGAATGAATCGCAATTCTTTTTTTGTAACGATTCTTAATAGATTTGTCCATCCATTTAAGCAAATCATGTTGTTGATATAGATGCCCATATCTGCTGTACAGATTTACTTTCGAAAAGAGAAGGGTTGGATATTTCTCTTGTTGCCTTATTTGTATTTGACTTTATTAAGTGTTTGGGTAGCATTTTATTAAACAAAGTTTTAAGTAATATAGAAATGTATTAGAGCTGTTATTTATTCTAATGTAGTTAATCATAGAACTGGCACTCAATGTTATTAAAAAATAAATGATTTTGAATCGAGAATCGATTCTAAATCAAATCTTTACCCCCAAAAATCTAATTGAATTGTGTGGTGCCCAAATATTTACGGCCCTATTTTCTAGCATTTTTCAAAACAAATAAAATCTGTAGGTCATGTTCTGTTATTAATGTCGCAATAAGACAATACTCAAGGCGACAATATCGGTATCGTATCCAAAATGAAAAAGATGTATTGGGACACCTCTATAATAAATAGCTCAGATAAAACAGAATTTATGATTAATTACAAATGGAGGAGACACCTGTGCAAGCCATAGCTGTCCTAACGACGAGTTTAGGTGTGGCTCGATAGACGCATATGACTAACATCCAATTTGTATAGCGGGTCATGACGCAAAACAGAGCTTTTCAGTTTGTGTCAGAAGTAATGTGCGACGTCATCTCATGTTTTTAAACATTATTCCAAAAACAGAACATGAAGTTATTGGTTTCATTTATTTCATAACCGGCATCTTATAAATCTGACTGTGACTGTGTGTTACACCAGGGAAACTTCGGGAGTGTTGAGCTGTGTCGTTACGACCCACTGGGAGATGACACAGGTGAGATGGTTGCTGTGAAGAAGCTGCAGCCCAATAAGCATTCAACCCTGGAAGACTTTCGCAAGGAGATCAGAACCCTAAGCATGTTGAACTGCGACTATGTGGTCAAGTACAGAGGAGTCTGCTACAGCACGGGTAATACAAATGTAGCAAGTTATTCAACACAGATTTCTTTGAATTGCTCAGTATTTTCTAGTCCTTTGCCAATACTGTAACTAAGTATAGCACTTATTTGCACCTTCAAAGTATAAGAGAGCAAAATATTTTCACAGGTCGGCTCGATATGAGCTTGGTAATGGAATACTTACCCCATGGAAGTCTTATTGGGTATCTACAAAACAACAGACCCAACTTCAACATCAGGCGCATGTTACTTTTCGCATCACAGATATGTAAGGTGAGAACCAAATCAGAGATGTGCATACCAAAAGAGCATACGTCTTTGCAAGCAGTAATCAATATATTATAAATAAATAATATTATATACTGCAAATGTAGCGATTGAAATAAAACTCATACTGGAGGAAAAGTAAATAAATGATAAATGGGTTATACTTGTATAGCGCTTTTCTACCTTCAAGGTACTCAAAGCGCTTTGACAGTATTTCCACATTCACCCATTCACACACACATTCACACACTGATGGCGGGAGCTGCCATGCAAGGCGCTAACCAGCAGCCATCAGGAGCAAGGGTGAAGTGTCTTGCCCAAGGACACAACGGACGTGACTAGGATGGTAGAAGGTGGGGATTGAACCCCAGTAACCAGCAACCCTCCGATTGCTGGCCCGGCCACTCTACCAACTTCGCCACGCCAGAGTTTCTTCTTTACAAATATACTTAAGTAAAAGTAAAAAACATGTTGCATTAAAATTACTCTGACCAGTACAATTTAAACACCAAGTTACTGAAGTAAATGTAACGGAGCAAAAAATTTTACACGTTGCTACCCACTTTTGAGTATGCCTGACAGAAGGCACTTAAAAGTAAGGATCGGCTTTTCAAAATGTTCTAACTCAATGCTAAATGCTACTACATACTACTGATTAGTATTAGTGTTTTTACATGGTAATTTCAACAATTCCACATATGGTAGTGAAAACTACAACTAGGATGCACGTTACAATCAAACAACTGGTGTGTAATAAGTACAATATTTACAGAACAAACACTTTTTTGGGATCAACAAAAAACAAGACTGGCGCATTCAGCTTAATGACAAAGACTAATTCCTGACACTGTAATACACCAAAAACAAACTGAAATGTATGCATACTGGACATTGAGACTCAGAAGTGTAAGAAAACTAGATATAACAACTGGACAGCACAGTTCTCATTATCAGCTCAGTGTTAAAAGACATGAAGACGGATTCATTTTTTAAATTATGCTTTCTAACTTGTAGATAAAAATAAAAGTCAGATTACAGCGGAGCCAATGGGAGCTCCTCTATTTCGCCCATAAAATCCAATAAATAACCATTTAAAAACAACAATACTCCATTTACACTTAGTGATTTGAATATTAACCAAATATTAGTGATATTGTTATTATAAGCGCTAACACAGACAAACTATTTATAGCGGTGCCGTGATCACGACCGTGTGTGTCTATATTTACATCATCGATTGCTCTGCTGCTTCCAAGCTCCTTGTAAGTTTATTCTAGATCATAAATCATGCATCTCACCTGGACAGAAGAAGTCTGACAAGGTATTACAACCAGTTTGTACACTTTGACAGCCATTTAGGACCCGGAAATGGCCAGAATGGCACAAAAAGACGACTCACTGGAGGTTTGTGAAGGTTTTTGAAGGGCTTTGTAGGCAGAATTGCGCGGCTCCCATAGGCTCCATTGTAAGCGAACTTTTGATCGCATTTATTTAATATTTAGAATGAAAAAAAAAAATAATAATTTCATCGTTATGACTTTCATAATGATTGTGAACAAAAGGAAAAATTACAAAAAAAAGTGCAGTTCCCCTTTAAATAACATGTTTTTAGATTTTATCATTAAACAAAATAATATTTAATACCATATGAATACAGACAAAAATATCACAAATGAGTACCGTTGATATTGATTCCCAGGTACCGGAATTTGTACTGTATTGGTTCAAATGTGAAAGGTACCCATCTCTATGCGTGACTCATAAAATGCATGGATACTGAGACTCAGAAGTGTAACAATATATAACAACTGGACAGCACAGTTGTCATTATCAGCTCAGTGTTAAATAGCATTTGTTTTTATATTTTATTATTAGACAAAATATTTATTACCACATCAAAAAGTGAACAACATTTTTTTGGCAACTGTTATGTAAAGAAAAGGGGTAGGATTAAATAAGCTCTGCTTCTTCCTACTCCTTTTCGAACATGTTGAAAAGAGAAACTGGAAATTGTGATGTATCATGTTGTATGCTTGCATGTTCGAAATAAACTCAAACTCAAACCACATGAATGCAGACACAAATATCGAAAATTAGCACCGTTGACATCGATTCCCAGGCACCGGAAATTTGTACAGTATCTGTCCAAATGTGAAAGGTACCCACCCATATGAGTGACCCATAAGAACTTGGGCCAGCATTGTCATTTGAATTGAACTTTTTTGTGGGATTTTGCACATGCACTTCAGAGTGAGTGACCCGTAAGAACTCCAGTCAGTATCATAGGTTCAATGTAAAACCATATCTGTACATAGAGTATACTATACCCATCCTTGTTAACATAAAGATCCAGATACATGTATGTTTTAATTTTTGAAAACAGCATTCTGAAGGCAACTATGTTCACAATGAAGACAAGTTTGACACCTCTATTCAGGGCATGGCGTACCTGCAGACATTACGTTATGTGCACCGAGACCTGGCAGCTAGGAACATCCTGGTGGCAAGTGAGTCATTGGTGAAAATTGCGGATTTTGGACTGACCAAGATTGTTCCTTTGGACAAGGAGTACTACAGAGTCACACAGCCTGGAGTGAGCCCTGTCTTCTGGTAGGTTTCCACATGTTTTAAACCATGCCACGTCAGCTAAAACTGAACGCACGTCATACTTGATTGTGCAAATGTCAATGTTGATGCAGGTATGCCCCAGAGTCCATCAATGAGTCCAGATTCTCCCAAAAGTCTGATGTCTGGAGTTTTGGAGTGGTTCTTCATGAGCTCTTTTCCTACTGCGATACAAACTCCACTCCCCAAAAAGTGAGGTTATCCAACTTTAATATTGTGTTATATTTAGATTCAAGCTGTTTAATATTCATGTACGTTTCAGCTGTGTATGCAGGAGCTTGGAAATAATGTGCACGGACCATCCATTTCAATGCATCTTCTAAATATCTTCAAGAATAACTGGAGGTTGCCTCCTCCTCATAACTGCCCACCAAAGGTAAATACTGCTATTTTTGCTCAATAAATAAGTGCACTTTATTTGTTTTAAACTATTGTAGTGGCGTTCTGTACAAAAAGTGCACTTTAATTTAGTGTTGTTTTGATATGTCGTCTTACTGACATCATGCACAAAAGTGCACAAATAGCTTGTTTTAAAATGTCCCTGACAATCTTGCACTTTCTGTTTTGAAATGACATGAATGTTTGTGCCACTGCTTAATAGCTGTTTGAAAAAAACAGTTTAGGTCAATTGACTTAGTTGTGATTTCCCTCTCTGCATGAAAGTTTAAAATGAGCATATATTAATGCAGTATGAACATGAATGTTTTAATGTAGACACATAGAATCATCATACTGGTGTGATTATATGCATCGAGTGTTAATTCAAGGCTAAGGCAAAATATAGAGATATCTAATTCTTGTATCTAACCATCACAGTCTTTACAGGGTAATAACCATGAATGATTTTGAAATAAATCTCTTTGACTTTGTTTGTAAGTAAATACATGTTAGGAAGAGACCATGTTTGGCCTAAAAATATTGAGGTACTAAAAAAAGGCCATATCACCCAGCCCTACACACAACCTATTTTTAGTCACAAATGTGACTAAAATGCTCACACTGTACAGTAAAGTCCACCTGTGTGCAGGGAATTATTGCCTGTGTTTGTAAAGAATAACAAAACGAGTTTGTGGAAATTAAAAATATGAATCTAATCATTGTAGTAGCGACCATATACTAAGATTGTACTCGGTATTGTTACTGTCAATATTTCTATCGATTCGGCCACCTCTGTTTGCATTCAGAGATGTAGCTTAGCGGTTCTCATGGCTTATTGTATCCTCCTACGTTGTATAGTGTAGCATGTTTAGCTTGTCCCCGTCTTCCAGTGATAATGGTACATATAAGAAGCGTATTTTATTGGCTTTGAAACAGCTTTGCACTGTGGAGGGACGTTAGCTCTGTAACTAAGTGTTTTCACTGTCACACAAGGTCTACAGTTTGATGAGTCAGTGCTGGGCTTACAACTTTGAGGAGAGGCCATGTTTCTCCTTCCTGGAGGATCAATTTGAAAGCATGATGCAAAAAGGGAGGGAAACCCTGACAAGCTAACTGTGACAGCATCTTCCACTGCTTAGCAACCTTAGAAAAATGGCACATGAGGCCAAAGCAGCAGGTTAAAAAAATATGTTTTGTGTATTGGTGATTGTAATGAAAAAATGTTTTCAAAATAAAAATGTTGTCATCTTGTAAGAAACTCTCTCGTCATTGAAAATACTTTTTAAACAAAGCACAAATATGTCATGAATATTGTCCAGGATGAAGCGACAGATGCCCTGCCATAGTGATCGAGTGCTTTCACAAGTCCAAAACAGGTGGTAAACAGTCTCTAGATGCATGCTACATAAGGTGCAGGTACCAACAATGTAATTCTTGTATCTAACCATCACAGTCTTTACAGGGTAATAACCATGAATGATTTTGAAATAAATCTCTTTGACTTTGTTTGTAAGTAAATACATGTTAGGAAGAGACCATGTTTTGACCCAGCAGATGCCATTCACAACATTATTATCACATAGGAGACAGACACACAATCATTTTGGAATAAGCTGAGAAGTTTTCTGTTATTTTTTTCCTGATTAAAACAAAGTTTCCCTAGTTTGAGTGTCAAGTGGATCATTCACCATTGTAACAGCAGAAAGAGGAAATGAGTAAAGCCCAGCTGTACATCTTTCTATGTACTTAAACACATGTTCATGCTCTACTCTAGGGATGTGCATATCGATCCTGTGGTATCGATATATCGATACTCACACGCTACTCATTTGGCATCACTTTTCTGAAAAAAGTATCGATATAAACCAAAAAACGGCGTGTGGGGGGTGCAAGCATCACTTTCAGATGTTTTTGATGACTTACTTAACTTACTATGTGCTGGGACACCCCTGTACCTGGCAGAGTATAGAGCTGGCCCAGTCACGTCACAGGAGACAGCGAATGAGCGTCGTCAACGTGCAACACACACACAGCCAGCCGACAGCGTTGTTACTTTTCCTGAACAGCAATCCGAGACTTCAGTAAAGTGTGACGACATATCTCGAGTACACTAAAGGTGTCAGACATTTTTGTAGATAATTTTTCCAAGTTCATTTTCTCAGGGAACTGTCTTTCGTATGCAGGTTTATAGGACAAGGAAATCCTAGTTTATTGTGATAAGGAAATTATTGACTTTGCTTCAGAGAAGTGTTATAAGTTTACTTCCACAAAGATGTTTGAAACATAACATTGTTATGAATAAATGTTTTTTAAGCTTTTTTTTACCAAGACTTTTTTTTTGAGAAATAAGAAAAGTGAAAATGTGTATATTTTTGTTTATATTTAATTTATTTTTCATATTTGTGTTATTTATTTTAATTTTACTTTTATTATATACTGACCATAATGAATGTGGTATAAATGGTCTGTATTTGTCTTGTGATTTGTCTTAAATAATAACAATAGTAATAATATTTTTGACTGACAAAAATTGCCAATAAGAATTAATGGTATCGGTATCGATGAAAATGCAAGAAAAAGTATCGGTATCGTATCGAATCCTAAAAGTGTGCTATCGCCCATCCCTACTCTACTCTCCTCTCCTCTCATTGTATGACGTTGCAATACTATGCAGTTCCACTGAGTGGCACTGTGACCATAAAATCAACATAGCGTAGGCTTTGCCTTTGATGATAATTTAACAACTTCCTCTCTCTTTAACAAACTCGTAGCAAGCCAAACATGTCGGCATCTGCACAATATACATACTAATGCAACAAAGGTTGGTTTAGAGGGATTATATTGGCACAACTGGACAGTTTACTAACCTGAATCAAAATACGGACAGACAGCAAACCATCGGTCCAACACATGTCGTTTTTCGTGCACATGGCTTCTGGCGCAAAGAGGAAACGCCCCTCGTTTTACGAACCGGCAGCAACCGGGGACACACACTCAAAGGTTCCGCCTAGTCTCTGTGCAATAAACCATACACCTGTATTTTCTTTTTTCTAAAACAAACCGTTCAGATATAAAGTATTAAAGTTTAGCGATCTCTTATTGATGTACATTTTACCCAATTTTAAACAGCAAAATAAATCGATGTGGACGCAATACATTGGGTGTGCCACAAGATGGCTTCAAATGTTGTTTGCAACTTCATCGCAGTAACATGTTTCAAAGCAAAACATACAACACCACCGGCTAACTTATGTTACCATTTAATGTTTGACAATTGTAAATATATATTTTTTTCTGCAGCTGTTACAAATACTGTAATATTGTACATGGTAATTGAGATGTTTTGCATATTGTATATGTTATAAAAAAATACAATAATATAATATATCAGTATATATTATATACTGTATATGTAATATGTAAATATTACATATATGTTATATTTCATATTGCTAATATGGTAACTTTTTAGTCTACATTACCCTTTCCATTCTTACCCTTCCCATCCTTTGAAACTGAGCTACGGTGTGGAACAATTTCCCTTGCAGATCAATAAAGTTTGTCTAAGTCAGACATGGGTATCCTTTCTCCACCCTCCTGTGACTTTGGACTTGTTTTTGTTCTTGGTATGTCTAGAATCCGTCCCTTAGGTGTGTGTGTGTGTGTGTGTGTGTGTGTGTGTGTGTGTGTGTGTGTGTGTGTGTGTGTGTGTGTGTGTGTGTGTGTGTGTGTGTGTGTGTGTGTGTGTGTGTGTGTGTGTGTGTGTGTGTGTGTGTGTGTGTGTGTGTGTGTGTGTGTGTGTGTGTGTGTGTGTCATCTACCGTCATCTTGTTTTGTGTTTTTGTTATTTGTCGCAGTTTAGTGTTGGTCCTCAGCACTGCTTCCTATGTTTACATGTATTTATTTTCCAGCGCGTTCTTCTTTTAGTTTACTTTCTTGTTGCTGGGTGCACTGATAGCCGCACATGCATTCGTTTGGTGATTAGTGTCCCCACCAGCTGTTTTCGCTAATCACGGCTCTTTTATATACCCAGCTTTGCCACTCACACAACACGGGTCCAACCTACTACCGCCAAACAGACCAAGCTCTGACACGATAATAACAAGGAGCTGACCAACACAATCAGGCGGTCAGGTTACCCATACTCAGGTTGAGCACTCCCCACAGGACGTTGCCGGGTCCTTTCTTGACCAAGATGGCCACTTGTGCGCGCGGCTCAAGTGGTGTCTGTTTTTGTCCTCACTAGATTTTGTTTCATGTTTACTCTTTTTAGTATTGCTTTTAATATTCTTATTGGAGTTTTTTTTAGTCATTTTTAATCTTTTTACAAACATTTTTGTGTGGAGGATTGTGGACGTTGTTTGGGTGCAGTGTTCAAGCTCACCGGGTCGTGTGGCTTCTGCCGCACGCAGCTGGCGTCTGGGGCCTGTCCATCTACACCTGAACACTGGTGTAGTATGGCGTTGTTGCCTACTGCTCCGACAAAGTCTGCTTCTGCGTGTCTGTTGGAGGTCGTCAGGTTGATCTGCCTGAGGGCAGTCACTGGTGTAGCATCCAAGACTCCTGAATCCTAACCTGTCCGGCGTCACGGCTTGCTGTCCTGCGCTCCTGCTCACATCGTACCTTTTGGGTGCCATCGACCCATCTGCCTGGACCGGGAAGCCCGGTGCCGACGGCTGTTGTGGCGTTCTGGGTCCTGGTCTGTCTGACGTCGCCTTTTGTTAGACTTCACATTCTTCACGTCGTGAAGTGAAGTGTATTATATTTATATATAGCTCTTTTCTCTAGTGACTCAAAGCGCTTTACATAGTGAAAACCCAATATTTAAGTTACATTTAAACCAGTGTGGGTGGCACTGGGAGCAGGTGGGTAAAGTGTCTTGCCCAAGGACACAACGGCAGTGACTAGGATGGCGGAAGCGGGGATCGGACCTGCAACCCTCAAGTTGCTGGCACGGCCGCTCTACCAACCGAGCTATACCACACCTTGCGGTATAGCTCGGTATAGCCCAATGTGCCAGTCCCTGGTAGGGACTGGCACATGCTGCCTGGACCGGGAAGTAAGGCGCTTCTTTCTTCTGGTCCGGGAATAGTTTTTCCTTTTTCCTGCTGCCTGAGACCGTGGCTGGTCTTTGTTGTTTGTCAAATTTTGTTCGCTGTGTTGCCTTGTCGGGCCTCAGTTCCTTTTTACACGTGACGTCACGCAACGTCATTGTCTAATCCAGGGACAAAAACAAAAAAACAACATGGATCTTCCTTTCTTGTGATACATTGGAATCAGCATGCCTCATTCAGTAACTATTCTCCTCTTTTTGGCTTTGCTGCACCCATTAAAGAGCTAAGGACACTTGAATAACAATCACATAATTGTGAAAAGGTTTACCACATGCCCTATAGCTTCTCTATATCCAGGGCAAACTCCAATACAATTGGAAAATGACATAAATCTGTCTCCAGTTCTGCCCAGAGACCTACCAAAACTCAAATGTTTATTTGCTTTATATAAGTATCTCTCCAATCCATAACATGGAAGTACTTCAGCATGCCAAAGAATTAAAAGTAAATCTATTGCTAAGCAGAGGTTGTTGATTGCTTTACTTCTACTTTTGTCTGGAAATGTGTAACCAAATCCTGAACCTGAGCAGACACCCTCTGATTTTAAATCACTGTCCGGGCTTAAATATGTTCATCTGAATGTACGGAGCTTACTACCAAAGATGGACATGGTCAGAATTTGGGTGAATTTAACGGGGGCAGACGTTTTGATTTCGGAAACTTGCCTAACTAAGTCGATTACAAATAAAGACATTAACATTAATGGGTATAATGTTTACCTCACCGATAGGTCAAAAAAAGGTGGGGGTGTAGCTATTTATGTAAAATCCAGATTTAATGTTTCAACTGTTCTTTCCCAGTCATCCATCCATCCATTTCCGACCGCTTATTCCCTTTGGGGTTGCGGGAGGCGCTGGAGCCTATCTCAGCTAAATCAGTAAACAAATGGAATTTTTGGCTGAGGATGTAGAAATCATAAAATCATTACATATTACTGTGGTTGGGTGTTACAGGCCTCCATCTGCTTCAAGGGAGGCGCTAGAGTCATTAAAACAGCTTTTAGATCAGTTATATTACACTGAACTACTTAAGTCAGGAGATTTTAACTGGGTCTGGTTAAATGCAGCTTCTGATTAATTTAAACAGTTTTTTGATTCTGTTAATCTCACCCAATTGGTCAACTTTCCCACCAGGCCTAATCCCAAAATTCCAGATAAATATACCTTAATTGATTTGATTTTAACTAATGTGCTTCATAAGTTCTCTTCCTTGGGTATATTCTGTAATAATTTGAGTGATCATTGTATTATTGCTGCATGTAGAAATACTAAGATTCCGAAGGGAAAACCTCGTATTGTTTGTAGAAAGAATCTTAAAAATTTCAATAAACAAGCTTTTCATCGCGATTTGTATAATGTGGACTGGGAACATACACTATATTGCCAAAAGTATTTGGCCACCTGCCATCCCATTCCTAACCCATAGGGTTCAATATGATGTCGGTCCACTTTTTGCAGCTATTACAGCTTCAACTCTTCTGGGAAGGCTGTCCACAAGGTTGCGGAGTGTGTTTATAGGAATTTTCTACCATACTTCCAAAAGCGCATTGATGAGGTCACACACTGATGTTGGTCGAGAAGGCCTGGCTCTCAGACTCCGTTCTAATTCATTCCAAAGGTGTTCTATCGGGTTCAGGCCAGTCAAGTTCATCCACACCAGACTCTGTCATCCATGTCTTTATGGACCTTACTTTGTGCACTGGTTCACAGTCATGTTGGAAGAGGGCCCGCTCCAAACTGTTACCACAAGGTTGAGAGCATGGAATAGTCCAAAATGTTTTTGGTATCCTGGAGCATTCAAAGTTCCTTTCACTGGAACTAAGGAGCCAAGCCCAACTCCTGAAAAACAACCGCACACCATAATTCCTCCTTCACCAAATTTCACACTCGGCACAATGCAGTCCAAAATGTACCGTTCTCCTGGCAACCATCAAACCCAGACTTGTCCATCAGATGGAAAAGCGTGATTCATCACTCCAGAGAACGCGTCTCCACTGCTCTAGAATCCAGTGGCGACATGCTTTACACCACTGCATGTCAGTTTACGTGGCCTACCACATGGCGGCTGACTTGCTGTTGTTCTCAAACTCTTCCATTTTCTTATAATAAAGCCTAAAGTTGACTTTAAAATATTTAGGCGCGAGGAAATTTCACCACTGGATTTTTCGCACAGGTGGGATCCTATGACAGTTCCACGCTGAAAATCACTGAGCTCCTGGGAACGGCCCATTCTTTCACAAATGTTTGTAGAAACAGTCTCCATGCCTAAGTGCTTAATTTTATACACCTGTGGCCGGGCCAAGTGATTAGGACACCTGATTCTCATCATTTGGATGGGTGGCCAAATAATTTTTGCAATATAGTGTGTAAATCTATGTAGAGCTAGTTTGGACATTTTTCAAAGGAATTTTCAAAAACATTTGTATGCAAATTATTAATAAACATGCACCTTTTAAAAAAAAACAGAGTGAAGGGACGAGAAAATCCCTGGTTTTCTCCGGAACAGGCAGATATCATTCATGAGTGTATTAAGGCATGGGATAAGGCAAGACAAAGTAACTCTGCCACTGATTGGTCATATTTTAGACAGCTTCGAAATCAATGCACTTCCCTTATCAAAAAGGCCAGATAAGAATATTTTTTTGTCGGTCACCACTGAGAACCTCAACAACCCACAGAAATTTTGGAAAGTGATCAAATCTCTGTCTGTGAATAAAAACACAGCAACTTTTCCCACATTTGTACTTCAAGAATCAGTGCCAGTTTATGATCGAACTGAAGTCTTGAATTGTTTTAACCAGCATTTTTTATTGTCCGGTTCTCTATTTGACTCAAAAGGGACAACTATAGGGAATCCTTGTACAGACTCTCCCATGTTTTCTGGAGATCCTTTTACTTTTACTTGTCTTGAAGTGCATAAATTCCCAAATACTTTAGACCACAGAAAGTCCCCCGGACCTTGATTGAGCCTTATTTTTTTAAAGCTGGCAGCGGATTTTATAGCTGAGTCACTTTCAATGATTTTTAATCAGTCAGTTAAAAACAAAGACATTCCATCAGTTTGGAAATCAGCTTTTTTTTTCTCCCTTTGTAAAAGGGAGGTGATCCAGCAATTCTTTCTAATTATAGGCCAATATCAAATTTTGTGTCTAATAAAAAATTCTGGAATCTCTTGTTTGTGATCAGTTGAAAGAGTTCCTCTCTTCAAATAAAATTATTTGTAAATATCAATCAGGCTTCAGGAAACAGCACAGCACCATCACTGCTACAATGAAGGTGGTAAATGAAATCATTGTAGCGCTTGGTAAAAAAAACAGTACTGTGCCTCACTTATTATTGATCTCTCCAAAGTGTTTGGCACAGTAGACCACGCTATTTTAAAACACAGGCTGTTTCTAATTGGACTGTCAGAACATACGGTCGCTTGGTTTTCAAATTATTTAGAAAACAGGACCCAGTGTATTAAATACGAGGGTCTTTGTTCAGAATTTGTCACTGTTCATTGGGGCCTCTCTTTTTTATTTTATACATAAATTATCTCGAACAACATTTCTCTGATGCTAATATGCATTTTATGCTGATGATACAATTATTTATTGCTCTGGATCATCTGTTGATCAGGCTGTTAATTCCCTGCAGAAAGCTTTTGTCGCTGTGCAGAATTCACTTATTGACTTAAAACTGGTTCTCAATGCTGACAAGACAAAATGTATGCTGTTTTCCAAACATAGGAAGGTGCCTCAAACTCCCCCGGTAGTGTCCACTCTAGAAGGGAATGTTATAGAAGTGGTGAATATAAATACCTTATTTTTTAATTGATGACTCTCTCACCTTTAAACCTTTTATTGATCAACCGGCGAAGAAACTAAAACTTAAATTGGGGTTTTTCTTCCATAATAAGAGATGTTTTTATTTTGGTGTAAAGTAGAACCTTGTCTCTGCCACATTTTTATTTGTGTTAGATTATGGTGATCTTTTTTATATGAATGCTATTCATTCCTGTCTTCAGATGGTCGACCCTGTTTACCATGATTCTTTGAGAATCATCACAATCTTGAGATACTGAGGGACAGACAGAAAAGCTACCACCGGGTGGTTAAAGCTGAGAGAGACAAGTTCTTTGCCAGTCTCATTGCAAATGCTCCAAACTCCAGAATTCTATTCAGAACCATCAATTCTGTGGTCCCCCCCCCCCCCTTTGAAAGACTGCTTGCGGGACATAAAGGAGTGGATGTCACAAAGCTTCCTGCAGCTCACTGACACCAAGAGTGAAATTCTTCTGTTTGGCAACTCCACCTCGGTCAGTCAGATCAGAAAGAATTTGGGAAGTTTGGCCACTCTTGAAAAACCCCATGTCAAAAACCTTGGGGTCATATTCGACCCAGACCTCACGTTTGACAAACAAGTGAAATCTGTGGTGAAATCCTGTTTTTTCCAACTACGCACCATAGCCAAGATCAAGTCTTTCCTCTCCCCCAGTGACCTACGGAGGGTCGTGTTGATGCTTATTTTTTCTAGACTGGACTATTGCAATGCCCTTTATGCTGGGGTCACCGACAAGACCATCCATAGCATGCAGCTAGTACAAAATGCGGCTGCCAGGGTGGTGACAGGCGCAAAAATGAGGGAACATATTTCTCCCATCCTCTCCTCCCTTCACTGGCTCCTAGTGAAGCGTAGAGTGAAATTTAAGATCGTCATGTTCGTCTTCAAAGCGCTCAATGGTCTCGCCCCAGCTTATATTAAAGATCTCCTGGACCAACCCACCAGCTCCAGGCTGGGTCGTTGCCTTAGATCAGACAACCAGATGACCCTGAAGGTCCCACGGTCAAACCTAGTGACAAGGGGAGACCGTGCTTTCTCAGTGATGGCACCTAGGTTGTGGAATAAGCTCCCCCTGAGTATTAAGTCCGCCACCACTCTGGACTCTTTTAGAGCACGGCTTAAAACTCACCTTTTTACCGCAGATGACTTTTAATTTATGTTTTCATTGTGAGTCTTAAATGTTTAGTTTAGATTCCTTTGTGTGTCTCAGTCTCTGTTTCTGTTTTTTTTGTTTCTCCACTCGGGCTGCGCCCCGGGCTGATGTAACAGTTGGTTGGGGGGCGCATAATAAATGAAAATAACATAACATAACATAACATAACATAACAAACTGTAGAGCAATGACACACCACTGTGACTTGTACTCCCGAGTGGGATGGCCTTCTCTGTCCACTAGGAGACAGTGTCATTGGTACACTTTTATTTACAAGGCTTTATTGGGACGGTTGCCCGATTACATTTGTACATTGATTACACAAAGAAGTACTAACTCTTATGCACTGAGATCCAACGATCAGCTGTTGCTCTCTGTCCCTTTTGCTCGCACTGAGCTAGGGAAAAAAGCTTTTGTCCATGCAGCTTCTTGTGCTTGGAACATGTTACAAAGAGACTGGAAACTGACATAATGTTTATCCTTAAATGCTTTTAAAACTAAACAGATCATTTGAAGGAACCTCAGTTATCTGCAACTGTTTTACTTGATGTCCATCCTGTCATTTTAATGTGTAATGTGAATGTAATTTTATGTGTAACTTTGCTGCCTCTTGGCCAGGACTTCCTTGAAAAATAGGCTTTTAATCTCAATGGGATTTTTTTCCTGGTTAAAGAAAGGTTAAATTACAATTTAAAAAAGCCATTTCCAAGTCCACTAAGCACATGTAATCTGGGTTGGGAAAACTCCCATGCACCCCCGAGGACCCTGCCGAGAGTAAAAAGCTGGTCCACAGTTCTACGACAAGCACAAAAACCACACTCCTTCTCTTGAATCCAAGGTTTGACTATTCGGCGTAGTCTCCTCTCCAGTACACCTATATAGACCATACCGGGAAAGCTGAGGAGTGTGATCCCACGATAGTTTCGGTTCCCCTTCTTAAAGAGAAAAAACACCAACCCGTTCTGCCAACCCAGATGTCCACGCAATGCTACAGTCTTGTCAACCAAGACAGCCCCACTGCATCCAGAGCCTTAAGATACTCTGGGTAGATCTCATCCACCCCTGCAGCCCTGCCACCAAGGAGCTTCTTAATTACCTTGACAACCTTAGCCCCAGAAATAGATCACTGGTTAAAAGTCATATTCAGTAATGAATCGCAAATCTGCATTGGACAACGTGTTGATGCTGTAAACTTTTTTTGTTGCCGTTCCAATGAGATTTATGAAGACGACTGCCTAAAAAAATAGGCACATTTCCACAGTAATTGGTGATATGAAGCTCCATGTCAGTTAATGGCACTGGGGAGATGGTTCTCATTACATCTTTAAAAAAATGCACAGGTTTACATTGACATTTTCAACACTTTTCTTATTCCATCAATCGAAACAATGTTTGGAGATGATGACTTAATTTTTCAAGATGACAATGCATCTTGATTTAGAGCACAAATTGTAAAAACTTTACTTGAAGAAAAATACATAAGGTCTAGGCCTGCAAATAATCCGGATCTCACTTCAAGTTAAAATGTATGGTGGAAATTGAAGAAAATGGTCCATGACAAGACTCCAACCTGTAAAGCTGATCTGACAACAGCAATTAGAGAAAGTTGGAGCAAGATTAATGAAGAGTACCGTTTGTCACTCGTTAAATTCATGTCTCAGAGACTGCAAACTATTATAAAAGCTACAGGTGGTGCAACGAAGTACTAGTTACATGTAGTGTTTTTGTTTGTTTTTATGATTCCCTAATTTTACTAATAATTAAGTAATTCCATAATTTTCAATCTGCTTTATCTAAAAATTTAACTGTTTGCCGACCACCACAATTTTTTGTCTTGGTTTCTTTCAGTGGTTCTCAAAGCCAGAAAGTTGCCATTTGAAATGACTATAGTTTTGTGTCATGTCTGTTATCTGCTTTTTTTCTACAACATTAAACAACTGAATGAACATCCTTCAAGGTTGATGATTCCATCATTTTTGCCAGGGGTTGCGACAATGACTTGGAATTAAGTTTGAAAAAAAAGGGCTTTGATGTATTTAAGCTATGTTTGTCATTTGATTTTAGCTTAGCTTAGCTACATTTGATGTAGAATAGCTTGTAATTTAGCTAACTACATTTTCTAAGTAGCTTGCCCAATAAGCAATAAAAAGTATTTTTTTTTACCCAATTAGCTTTCATTGGAAAAAAAGCACTTTTAAATTGTGTATTAGAGGTGACAGAAAAAATCAATTCACATTTGAATGGCAATCTATTTGACGTTTTCAAAGTTTTTAGGCCATTTTGTTGCTTACTCTCTGCAGGTATACATCATATGTCAGCAGTCAAGAGGAGCTTTTGTAACCTATAATCTGTTTTGAAAAGCTTTTATTAGAATACTGTATATAAACCAAATACTATATTGCGAGAATTAGTTTGAATAGAAAATTGTGTTGAATCGAGAATCAATTCTGAATTGAATCCATCACTCCATACATTTTTTATCGCTTGTCCCTATCGGGGTCACGGGGGTCCTGGAGCCTGGCCCAGCTGATTTTGTGCGGAAGGCAGGGTACACCCTGGACAAGTCATCACCTCTTTGCATATGACCCCAAAAATCGGAATCACAGTGAGTCGTTAGTTGTTGTAAGATTCACATTCTTATTGTATATTCTTTTTCTCTTTAGCTACAAATCCTGCCTTCCTAAGTCACACCGCCACGACATTCAGAAACGGAACCGCCTGGACCGCTATCGAATAAAAAACACCCTCAAGCGTTTTCTAAAGAAACTTGGAAACTGCTCCGTGGACGAGTGCAGCTTGAAACTGAAATACCTGGTTGAACTGGCTGGCATCGTTCCAACCTTAGGGAATGAAGTCTACTGTGTGAGCGCTGGTTCTTCCCATTCCAATGGAACGTTCACTCACTTGAGGGTCAGCGGGGAAACTGGCATTCAAACTAGTGAAAGTTCTCAGCCTGATGGCTTCCTGGTGAGACCAACATTAAGAGATGTTTATTTTTCTTATTTATTTCTTTAATGATCATTTGAAATATTGAATATAATTGAACACTTAACTGATAAGAAATAATAATAACTATTTTTTTCTAGGCGTGGCAAGCCTTCTGTGATTTCCAGGACATTGTTTCCATCAGCATCAAGAGAATATCCCATGAGCAGGTTCCCCAAGACAGCAGGATGGTGACCGTTTGTCGTCATGACGACCGATGCCTGGTAAAAGATTAGCCTTGTAGTTCTACCCTCTATATCGAAGTAACCCAAACCTTTGTTTTCATGTTTGATTTTGCTCCAAAGGAAGCCAACTTTCAAAGTCTTAGAGAAGCGCTATCATTTGTGTCGCTTGTTGATGGTTACTTCAGATTGACCACAGATTCCAGCCACTACTTCTGCCAGGACGCAGCCCCTGAAAGTATTCTGGAAGGTATCAAAAATCATTGCCATGGCCCAATCACGTGAGTTCTTTTGAAAAATAATGATTTTAACAACTCCAACAAAAACTTTGAATGACTATACAGTACATATTTGATTAGGTCAGAGTTTGCAGTCGACAAGTTGAAAAAATCCGGAGGTAAAGGTGGAACATTCCTACTCCGGCAGAGTCCCAACATCTTTGATAACTTCTTCCTCACAGTCTGTATTCAGGTAAATCTTCCTTCTATGACAATCTTCCTTTCCTACCTACCAACCACAATATTGTGACTATGTGGAGTTTTTGTGTCTTCAGACATCCCTTGGACTCGATTATAAAGACTGTCTCATCATTAGGAACGACTGTTACCGTCTTCCTGGTGTTCGGCAGTCCTTTTCCAGTTTGAGAGAGCTCACCAGTTTTTACCAACAACACAAACTGCTGCTGGATAATATTCCAGCTAAACTCGTCCATTGCTGTCCACCACGACCTAAAGGTATGTTGCTACTTCCATATCATGGTGAAGGTTTTCAAATGATTTCTAAATACAGTGATGCCTCAATTTACGAGTATTTTGAGATAGGAGAGATCTCTCTGATTTTTGTTTTGCTTTAAATTGCAATTATAATTTGAGTTATGAAATTTTTGCTTTGCTACTTGGTGGCATAGAAAATGCCACAGTGAACGTTGTTAGTTCAGCTCAAAAACATCCAGTCTTATTTGCTGGCATTTACAGCTCGAAATCGAAAGAACTTAGTTTTCAAGTCTTTGGAAACCAAATATTTAGCAGCGGCCCAGCTTTCACAGCCTATAAGCCAACATCGTCCTCATGCTGAAGGTTGCGCCTCCACCCACAGCTCGGCTTCCTGCACACGTCTGAAGCTGCTACGGGTGTCCAGGGCAGTCCTTCACTCTGACACGCTAATAACCGACGCGGTCTTCGGTCTTGCTGCTGCCCAGCCTCATGTGATAGTAACCCTCTCAGCACATCCCCTGTAAGGCGTCCACTCTTCTCCTCAACTACACTGATAGTGGGAGATAGCATACCTAGAAATATTCCCATTTTCAGCACCATTACTTGATAGAGGTGGGTTTAATGAAGGGAGCTGGATCTTGAAGAGCATTCCTGTCAAAGAGCCGCTTAAAAGACTGGCTCGTTGTTATATTTGGTTACGTATCAAGAAAACAATATCCCTGGTAGCCATAATGATATTTGTAATAGAATAATTAAAATGTATATTTCACCAAGATTAATTACATATGTGGAAATCAGTATCAAATTTGCCTTGTTGTCATATGGCCATGCTTGGATAATTAAATAATTATTTCGTATTTTCCTTTGCCTAAAAAACTTTCTGGAACAATACTAACAATGCATGTTACAGAATATTAAAATTTAACAATACAGAAAAATACTGTATATACTGTACAAATAGGAATGGTATTTATGTATGTTTAAAATACAATAAATACAACCAGAATACAAATATGCACATGATAAAATGTGAATACAAAACTGTACTACCTTACCCACTGAACTACTTTTTTTAAATAAAATGTTTTAAAATGTTTCGCCATCTACACAACTCTTAACTGGATATCAGTTCTCCTCGTTCACTTAAAAGAGTCGTTCAAAAGACTTTCATGACGTCACATCGCTAACTTGCCGTTAACCCAGCCTTATTGACCAACCAACTCTTCGGTAATGAGGCTCATTGAACATGTTGGACATAATGAGACGGGAAGACGCCAATCAGAACAGACTAAAAAGTATTTTGAAGTCCTATTTAGTGTAATGGAAAAGGAAAATGCCTTAAATTGTTATCACATTGGTTAAACTACTGTAGTTTTGTGTAGTACTATTGCTTTGTTTTTCAAAAAATTATATCTGGGGCGGTATAGCTCGGTTGGTAGAGTAGCCGTGCCAGCAACTTGAGGGTTCCAGGTTCGATCCCCGCTTCTGCCATCCTAGTCACTGCCGTTGTGTTATTGGGCAAGACACTTTACCCACCTGCTCCCAGTGCCATTCACACTGGTTTAAAAGTAATTTAGATATTGGGTTTCATTATGTAAAAAGCTCTTTGAGTCACTAGAGAAAAGCACTATATAAATATAATTCACTTCACTTCACATATCTAAAAGTTATTCTTCTTTTTAAAATGCATGTTATAGATAGAAACCATAGATAGAAACCCAAACTCTATGTTCCTAGAAGGAGTGATAAAAGAGGAAATATTCAATATTGTGAAAAAAAAGGTAAATCCAATACCTCAACTTATTGCAACGAAATTGAAAAATTACAAAATGAAAACGATAAAAAAAAAGGTTATTGAAGAGAATACAGAACCTTCAACATATTTCAGCAACCTATAATTTCAAACAGGCAAATTCCCAGATAAAATGAAAATAGCAAAAATCGTACCGATTTATAAAGACTGGAGACAAACACCAGTTTACAAACTACAGACCTGTTTCTCTACTTCCACAATTATCTAAAATCATTGAAAAACTGTTTAACAGATTAGACAAATTCATAAATAAAAATGAAACACTCACAGATAACCAATACGGCTACAGAGCCAACATCTCAACATCAATGGCATTAATCAAAATAACAGAGAGATCACAAATGCAATATATAGTAAAAAAATGTGCTGCTGCAGTGTTTATGGATTTAACAAAAGCATTTAACACAATTAATCACAGCATCTTAATAAACAAATTAGAACGGTATGGCATCAGAGGGTTGGTCTTGAACTGGGTAAGAAGCTACTTAACTAACAGGAAGCAATACGTGAAGATAGGCGAACATATTTCCATAGAGCTGAAAATATTTTGTGGCGTACCTCAGGGATCAATTCTCAGACCAAAAATTGTTCAATCTCTATATAAATTACATTTATAAGGTTACAAAGGACCTAAAGTTAGTATTATTTGCAGATGACACAACAGCATTTTGTTCAGGAGAGAACACACAGAAGATAATACAAATAATGACAGAAGAAATTAACAAATTAAAAAGATGGTTTGACAAAAACAGATGTTCTAGACCAAAAATCACTTGATATTCTTTATTGCTCGCTAGTGTTAGCATATCTGAGTTACTGTGTAGAAATATGGGGAACCAACTACAAATGTGCGCTTCATTCACTAACTGTGTTATAAAAAAGATTGATTAGAATATTACATAATGTTGGATTTAGAGAACATACAAACCCTTTATTTATTAAATCACTATTATTGAAATTCAACGATTTGGTGCATTTGCAAACAGCTAAAATTATGTATAAAGCAAACT
>NC_084749.1:22377198-22399698 GCF_033978785.1 Entelurus aequoreus
ATCGTATCCAAAATGAAAAAGATGTATTGGGACACCTCTATAATAAATAGCTCAGATAAAACAGAATTTATGATTAATTACAAATGGAGGAGACACCTGTGCAAGCCATAGCTGTCCTAACGACGAGTTTAGGTGTGGCTCGATAGACGCATATGACTAACATCCAATTTGTATAGCGGGCCATGGCGCAAAACAGAGCTTTTCCGTTTGTGTCAGAAGTAATGTGCGACGTCATCTCATGTTTTTAAACATTATTCCAAAAACAGAACATGAAGTTATTGGTTTCATTTATTTCATAACCGGCATCTTATAAATCTGACTGTGACTGTGTGTTACACCAGGGAAACTTCGGGAGTGTTGAGCTGTGTCGTTACGACCCACTGGGAGATGACACAGGTGAGATGGTTGCTGTGAAGAAGCTGCAGCCCAATAAGCATTCAACCCTGGAAGACTTTCGCAAGGAGATCAGAACCCTAAGCATGTTGAACTGCGACTATGTGGTCAAGTACAGAGGAGTCTGCTACAGCACGGGTAATACAAATGTAGCAAGTTATTCAACACAGATTTCTTTGAATTGCTCAGTATTTTCTAGTCCTTTGCCAATACTGTAACTAAGTATAGCACTTATTTGCACCTTCAAAGTATAAGAGAGCAAAATATTTTCACAGGTCGGCTCGATATGAGCTTGGTAATGGAATACTTACCCCATGGAAGTCTTATTGGGTATCTACAAAACAACAGACCCAACTTCAACATCAGGCGCATGTTACTTTTCGCATCACAGATATGTAAGGTGAGAACCAAATCAGAGATGTGCATACCAAAAGAGCATACGTCTTTGCAAGCAGTAATCAATATATTATAAATAAATAATATTATATACTGCAAATGTAGCGATTGAAATAAAACTCATACTGGAGGAAAAGTAAATAAATGATAAATGGGTTATACTTGTATAGCGCTTTTCTACCTTCAAGGTACTCAAAGCGCTTTGACAGTATTTCCACATTCACCCATTCACACACACATTCACACACTGATGGCGGGAGCTGCCATGCAAGGCGCTAACCAGCAGCCATCAGGAGCAAGGGTGAAGTGTCTTGCCCAAGGACACAACGGACGTGACTAGGATGGTAGAAGGTGGGGATTGAACCCCAGTAACCAGCAACCCTCCGATTGCTGGCCCGGCCACTCTACCAACTTCGCCACGCCAGAGTTTCTTCTTTACAAATATACTTAAGTAAAAGTAAAAAACATGTTGCATTAAAATTACTCTGACCAGTACAATTTAAACACCAAGTTACTGAAGTAAATGTAACGGAGCAAAAAATTTAACACGTTGCTACCCACTTTTGAGTATGCCTGACAGAAGGCACTTAAAAGTAAGGATCGGCTTTTCAAAATGTTCTAACTCAATGCTAAATGCTACTACATACTACTGATTAGTATTAGTGTTTTTACATGGTAATTTCAACAATTCCACATATGGTAGTGAAAACTACAACTAGGATGCACGTTACAATCAAACAACTGGTGTGTAATAAGTACAATATTTACAGAACAAACACTTTTTTGGGATCAACAAAAAACAAGACTGGCGCATTCAGCTTAATGACAAAGACTAATTCCTGACACTGTAATACACCAAAAACAAACTGAAATGTATGCATACTGGACATTGAGACTCATAAGTGTAAGAAAACTAGATATAACAACTGGACAGCACAGTTCTCATTATCAGCTCAGTGTTAAAAGACATGAAGACGGATTCATTTTTTTAATTATGCTTTCTAACTTGTAGATAAAAATAAAAGTCAGATTACAGCGGAGCCAATGGGAGCTCCTCTATTTCGCCCATAAAATCCAATAAATAACCATTTAAAAACAACAATACTCCATTTACACTTAGTGATTTGATTATTAACCAAATATTAGTGATATTGTTATTATAAGCGCTAACACAGACAAACTATTTATAGCGGTGCCGTGATCACGACCGTGTGTGTCTATATTTACATCATCGATTGGTCTGCTGCTTCCAAGCTCCTTGTAAGTTTATTCTAGATCATAAATCATGCATCTCACCTGGACAGAAGAAGTCTGACAAGATATTACAACCAGTTTGTACACTTTGACAGCCATTTAGGACCCGGAAATGGCCAGAATGGCACAAAAAGACGACTCACTGGAGGTTTGTGAAGGTCTTTGAAGGGCTTTGTAGGCAGAATTGCGCGGCTCCCATAGGCTCCATTGTAAGCGAACTTTTGATCGCATTTATTTAATATTTAGAATGAAAAAAATAAAAAATAATTCCATCGTTATGACTTTCATAATGATTGTGAACAAAAGGAAAAATTACAAAAAAAAGTGCAGTTCCCCTTTAAATAACATGTTTTTAGATTTTATCATTAAACAAAATAATATTTAATACCATATGAATACAGACAAAAATATCACAAATGAGTACCGTTGATATTGATTCCCAGGTACCGGAATTTGTACTGTATTGGTTCAAATGTGAAAGGTACCCATCTCTATGCGTGACTCATAAAATGCATGGATACTGAGACTCAGAAGTGTAACAAGATATAACAACTGGACAGCACAGTTGTCATTATCAGCTCAGTATTAAATAGCATTTGTTTTTATATTTTATTATTAGACAAAATATTTATTACCACATCAAAAAGTGAACAACATTTTTTTGGCAACTGTTATGTAAAGAAAAGGGGTAGGATTAAATAAGCTCTGCTTCTTCCTACTCCTTTTCGAACATGTTGAAAAGAGAAACTGGAAATTGTGATGTATCATGTTGTATGCTTGCATGTTCGAAATAAACTCAAACTCAAACCACATGAATGCAGACACAAATATCGAAAATTAGCACCGTTGACATCGATTCCCAGGCACCGGAAATTTGTACAGTATCTGTCCAAATGTGAAAGGTACCCACCCATATGAGTGACCCATAAGAACTTGGGCCAGCATTGTCATTTGAATTGAACTTTTTTGTGGGATTTTGCACATGCACTTCAGAGTGAGTGACCCGTAAGAACTCCAGTCAGTATCATAGGTTCAATGTAAAACCATATCTGTACATAGAGTATACTATACCCATCCTTGTTAACATAAAGATCCAGATACATGTATGTTTTAATTTTTGAAAACAGCATTCTGAAGGCAACTATGTTCACAATGAAGACAAGTTTGACACCTCTATTCAGGGCATGGCGTACCTGCAGACATTACGTTATGTGCACCGAGACCTGGCATCTAGGAACATCCTGGTGGCAAGTGAGTCATTGGTGAAAATTGCGGATTTTGGACTGACCAAGATTGTTCCTTTGGACAAGGAGTACTACAGAGTCACACAGCCTGGAGTGAGCCCTGTCTTCTGGTAGGTTTCCACATGTTTTAAACCATGCCACGTCAGCTAAAACTGAACGCACGTCATACTTGATTGTGCAAATGTCAATGTTGATGCAGGTATGCCCCAGAGTCCATCAATGAGTCCAGATTCTCCCAAAAGTCTGATGTCTGGAGTTTTGGAGTGGTTCTTCATGAGCTCTTTTCCTACTGCGATACAAACTCCACTCCCCAAAAAGTGAGGTTATCCAACTTTAATATTGTGTTATATTTAGATTCAAGCTGTTTAATATTCATGCACGTTTCAGCTGTGTATGCAGGAGCTTGGAAATAATGTGCACGGACCATCCATTTCAATGCATCTTCTAAATATCTTCAAGAATAACTGGAGGTTGCCTCCTCCTCATAACTGCCCACCAAAGGTAAATACTGCTATTTTTGCTCAATAAATAAGTGCACTTTATTTGTTTTAAACTATTGTAGTGGCGTTCTGTACAAAAAGTGCACTTTAATTTAGTGTTGTTTTGATATGTCGTCTTACTGACATCATGCACAAAAGTGCACAAATAGCTTGTTTTAAAATGTCCCTGACAATCTTGCACTTTCTGTTTTGAAATGACATGAATGTTTGTGCCACTGCTTAATAGCTGTTTGAAAAAAACAGTTTAGGTCAATTGACTTAGTTGTGATTTCCCTCTCTGCATGAAAGTTTAAAATGAGCATATATTAATGCAGTATGAACATGAATGTTTTAATGTAGACACATAGAATCATCATACTGGTGTGATTATATGCATCAAGTGTTAATTCAAGGCTAAGGCAAAATATAGAGATATCTAATTCTTGTATCTAACCATCACAGTCTTTACAGGGTAATAACCATGAATGATTTTGAAATAAATCTCTTTGACTTTGTTTGTAAGTAAATACATGTTAGGAAGAGACCATGTTTGGCCTAAAAATATTGAGATATTAAAAAAAGGCCATATCGCCCAGCCCTACACACAACCTATTTTTAGTCACAAATGTGACTAAAATGCTCACACTGTACAGTAAAGTCCACCTGTGTGCAGGGAATTATTGCCTGTGTTTGTAAAGAATAACAAAACGAGTTTGTGGAAATCAAAAATATGAATCTAATCATTGTAGTAGCGACCATATACTAAGATTGTACTCGGTATCGTTACTGTCAATATTTCTATCGATTCGGCCACCTCTGTTTGCATTCAGAGATGTAGCTTAGCGGTTCTCATGGCTTATTGTATCCTCCTACGTTGTATAGTGTAGCATGTTTAGCTTGTCCCCGTCTTCCAGTGATAATGGTACATATAAGAAGCGTATTTTATTGGCTTTGAAACAGCTTTGCACTGTGGAGGGACGTTAGCTCTGTAACTAAGTGTTTTCACTGTCACACCAGGTCTACAGTTTGATGAGTCAGTGCTGGGCTTACAACTTTGAGGAGAGGCCATGTTTCTCCTTCCTGGAGGATCAATTTGAAAGCATGATGCAAAAAGGGAGGGAAACCCTGACAAGCTAACTGTGACAGCATCTTCCACTGCTTAGCAACCTTAGAAAAATGGCACATGAGGCCAAAGCAGCAGGTTAAAAAAATATGTTTTGTGTATTGGTGATTGTAATGAAAAAATGTGTTCAAAATAAAAATGTTGTCATCTTGTAAGAAACTCTCTCGTCATTGAAAATACTTTTTAAACAAAGCACAAATATGTCATGAATATTGTCCAGGATGAAGCGACAGATGCCCTGCCATAGTGATCGAGTGCTTTCACAAGTCCAAAACAGGTGGTAAACAGTCTCTAGATGCATGTTACATAAGGTGCAGGTACCAACAATGTAATTCTTGTATCTAACCATCACAGTCTTTACAGGGTAATAACCATGAATGATTTTGAAATAAATCTCTTTGACTTTGTTTGTAAGTAAATACATGTTAGGAAGAGACCATGTTTTGACCCAGCAGATGCCATTCACAACATTATTATCACATAGGAGACAGACACACAATCATTTTGGAATAAGCTGAGAAGTTTTCTGTTATTTTTTTCCTGATTAAAACAAAGTTTCCCTAGTTTGAGTGTCAAGTGGATCATTCACCATTGTAACAGCAGAAAGAGGAAATGAGTAAAGCCCAGCTGTACATCTTTCTATGTACTTAAACACATGTTCATGCTCTACTCTAGGGATGTGCGTATCGATCCTGTGGTATCGATATATCGATACTCACACGCTACTCATTTGGCATCACTTTTCTGAAAAAAGTATCGATATAAACCAAAAAACGGCGTGTGGGGGGTGCAAGCATCACTTTCAGATGTTTTTGATGACTTACTTAACTTACTATGTGCTGGGACACCCCTGTACCTGGCAGAGTATAGAGCTGGCCCAGTCACGTCACAGGAGACAGCGAATGAGCGTCGTCAACGTGCAACACACACACAGCCAGCCGACAGCGTTGTTACTTTTCCTGAACAGCAATCTGAGACTTCAGTAAAGTGTGACGACATATCTCGAGTACACTAAAGGTGTCAGACATTTTTGTAGATAATTTTTCCAAGTTCATTTTCTCAGGGAACTGTCTTTCGTATGCAGGTTTATAGGACAAGGAAATCCTAGTTTATTGTGATAAGGAAATTATTGACTTTGCTTCAGAGAAGTGTTATAAGTTTACTTCCACAAAGATGTTTGAAACATAACATTGTTATGAATAAATGTTTTTTTAAGCTTTTTTTTACCAATACTTTTTTTTTGAGGAATAAGAAAAGTTCAAATGTGTATATTTTTGTTTATATTTAATTTATTTTTCATATTTGTGTTATTTATTTTAATTTTACTTTTATTATATACTGACCATAATGAATGTGGTATAAATGGTCTGTATTTGTCTTGTGATTCGTCTTAAATAATAACAATAGTAATAATATTTTTGACTGACAAAAATTGCCAATAAGAATTAGTGGTATCGGTATCGATGAAAATGCAAGAAAAAGTATCGGTATCGTATCGAATCCTAAAAGTGTGCTATCGCCCATCCCTACTCTACTCTCCTCTCCTCTCATTGTATGACGTTGCAATACTCTGCAGTTCCACTGAGTGGCACTGTGACCATAAAATCAACATAGCGTAGGCTTTGCCTTTGATGATAATTTAACAACTTCCTCTCTCTTTAACAAACTCGTAGCAAGCCAAACATGTCGGCATCTGCACAATATACATACTAATGCAACAAAGGTTGGTTTAGAGGGATTATATTGGCACAACTGGACAGTTTACTAACCTGAATCAAAATACGGACAGACAGCAAACCATCGGTCCAACACATGTCGTTTTTCGTGCACATGGCTTCTGGCGCAAAGAGGAAACGCCCCTCGTTTTACGAACCGGCAGCAACCGGGGACACACACTCAAAGGTTCCGCCTAGTCTCTGTGCAATAAACCATACACCTGTATTTTCTTTTTTCTAAAACAAACCGTTCAGATATAAAGTATTAAAGTTTAGCGATCTCTTATTGATGTACATTTTACCCAATTTTAAACAGCAAAATAAATCGATGTGGACGCAATACATTGGGTGTGCCACAAGATGGCTTCAAATGTTGTTTGCAACTTCATCGCAGTAACATGTTTCAAAGCAAAACATACAACACCACCGGCTAACTTATGTTACCATTTAATGTTTGACAATTGTAAATATATATTTTTTTCTGCAGCTGTTACAAATACTGTAATATTGTACATGGTAATTGAGATGTTTTGCATATTGTATATATTATAAAAAAATACAATAATATAATATATCAGTATATATTATATACTGTATACATAATATGTAAATATTACATATATGTTATATTTCATATTGCTACTATGGTAACTTTTTAGTCTACTTAATACCTGCATTATCCTTTCCATTCTTACCCTTTCCATCCTTTGAAACTGAGCTACGGTGTGGAACAATTTCCCTTGCAGATCAATAAAGTTTGTCTAAGTCAGACATGGGTAAACTACAGCCCGCGGGCCGTATACGGCCCGTTAAACGCGGAACTTGTCCAAATTATTGAAAAAAAAAAATTATGTTTTTTGTTTTTGTTTTTTTTTTACAAAAAACTCTCATCAATGTTAAGCCTTAAGCCTCCCGTATGCATTTTCAGCGCTTGACTATCATTAAGGAGGAGCCACCCATTAAATTCTATTATTAAATTACATTTCATATTATTATCGTCGGTAAACCTCGTTGGTTTCACCATATCCCTGTAATACCGCGTTTCCCCACTACATTGACCTTTTTGGCCTGTGGGATATTACTCCCTTCTTCTCTTTAGCTTTGTCCTGTAAGCCCCTCTGTAAAAATGAGCTTATCAAAGCAAAGAAAAGTGGACAGTGAGTGCCGAGTATTTAATGCAGAGTGGACAACGAAATATTTTTTTACTGCAGTCCGATCAAAGGCTGTGTGTACAATGAGCCTTGCTGCCTACTCATGATATGTTACATGTTTGTAGGCCAAATCCTCTCACGTAATGGCTTTTACATGTAATTTATATTATTTCACAAAACACTCCATCCATCTGTTCCTGGCCCGGCCCCCCTGTCAAATCTTAGAACCCAATGTGGCCCTCCTGGCAAAAAGTTTGCCCACCCCTGGTCTAAGTCTATGTCTATTTTTGGGGCAACACGATGGACAGGGGTTAGTGTGTCTGCCTCACAATACGAAGGTTCTGGGTTCGATCCTGCATTCGGGATCTTTTTGTGTGGAGTTTGCATGTTCTCCCACTGACCCCTCTCTGTCAGTTTACGTGGCCTACTACTTCGTGGTTGTGTTGTTGTTGTTCCCAAACTCTTCCATTTTCTTATAATAAAGCCGACAGTTGACTTTCGAATATTTAGAAGCGAGGACATTTCACGACTGGATTTGTTGCATAGGTGGCATCCTATGAAAGTTCAATCAATGGCAATCAAAGTTTACTTATATAGCCCTAAATCACGAGTGTCTCAAAGGGCTGCACAAGCCACAACAACATCCTCGGCTCAGATCCCACATCATGGCAAGAAAAAACTCAACCCAATGGGATGACAATGAGAAACATTGAAGGGGACCACAGATGTGGGGACCCACCACCCCTGGCAATGGACGTCGAGTGGATCGAGCATAATATTGTGAGAGTCCAGTCCATAGTAGATCTAACATAATAGTGAGAGTCCAGTCCATAGTGGATCTAACATAATAGTGAGAGTCCAGTCCATAGTGGATCTAACATAATAGTGTGAGGACCAAGTCCATAGTGGATCTAACATAATAGTGTGAGAGTCCAGTCCATAATGGATCTAACATAATAGTGGGAGTCCAGTCCATAGGGGACGGCATGGCGCCAGGGGCGCCGAAAAGGGGGGGGTAAAGGAGACGGATTCTAGGGGCCCATGATGGAGGGGGGCCCAGAGAGGCCCCTAATGATGATGAAATTATAATACAGAAAAAATAATGACACTAAGTTATTAACTAACATATAATCACACATGTTTTATTTTCCATGTCCTGGTAACAATGCCTTTATTTGTTTTGGAAGCATCAACACCCGCAGCCCCCCCCCCCCCCTCTATTTACGTAAAATGGTTCAGTCCGACTGGATCAGCTGCAGGTAGAGCACGGCGATTTGTCACACAGACAGCGCCACAGCGGGCAAAGCAGAGGAGACAGCAGTATGCCTCAAAAATCAATCAATCAATCAATCAATCAATGTTTATTTATATAGCCCTAAATCACAAGTGTCTCAAAGGGTTGTACAAGCCACAACGACATCCTCGGTACAGAGCCCACATACGGGCAAGGAAAACTCACCCCAGTGGGACGTAGGTGAATGGAGTGGGTCTGACATAATATTGTGAAAGTCCAGTCCACAGTGGATCCAACACATCAGCGAAAGTCCAGTCCATAGTGGGGCCAGCAGGAACCATCCCGAGCGGAGATGGGTCAGCAGCGTAGAGATGTCCCCAACCGATGCACAGGCTAGCGGTCCACCCCGGGCCCCGACTCTGGACAACCAGCATTTCATCCGTGGCCACCGGACCTGTGCAACTCCCCCTCCATAAGGGAGAGGGAAGCAGAGGAGAGAAAAAATCAGGCAGCCAAAAAAGAAAGGAAAAGAAAATAAGAGAGGAGAAGGAGTTGAAGGGTCGACAATATGTCACCCAATATTTCCAAAAAAAAGGTGGGTTTGTTAGTTGTGGTGGAAAGTTATGCATATTAACTTTGTCCCTGTCTGTGGTAATAAGCTAGCTCACTTTTCTCACCATGTTAGCTCAAGAAAACTCTGGATTTTTACATTTTACTGCTATATTAGTTAAATAATCAATCCAGTCAAACATTTATCAAGCTGTTCTTATTCAATAATAGTTCATCTCCCGTC
The DNA here is from genome assembly GCF_033978785.1 of Entelurus aequoreus. Classification (NCBI taxonomy): domain Eukaryota; kingdom Metazoa; phylum Chordata; class Actinopteri; order Syngnathiformes; family Syngnathidae; genus Entelurus; species Entelurus aequoreus. The sequence continues at coordinate 22,386,981 of NC_084749.1, forward strand.
TGTCAAAATGATGCCTCATTCTGAACACAGTCAAGTGCACCAGCAGCAGAAAATACCATTACTCAAAAATACCATTAAAATGCATAATTGTATGTAAAATAGCATCAAAAAATGTTGCCGCTGTGTTGGGGGCCCTGTAAAGATTCTTTTCATGGGGCCCAAAATCCCTAGCGGCGCCCCTGCATGGCGCTGTTGGGGGAGTGGCCGTGCCGGCAACCTGAGGGTTCCTGGTTCGATCCCCACCTTCTACCAACCTGGTAACTTTCGTTGTGTCCTTGAGCAAGACCCTTGTTCCTGATGGGTCGTGGTTAGGGCCTTGCATGGCAGCTTCCGCCATCAGTGTGTGAATGTGTGTGTGAATGGGTGACTGTGGAAATAGTGTCAAAGCGCTTTGAGTACCTTGAAGGTAGAAAAGCGCTATACAAGTATAACCCATTTACCATAGTGGGGCCAGCAGGAGATCCTCTTGAGTGGAGACAGGTCAGCAGCGCAGAGACGTCCCCAACTGATGCACAGATGAGTGGTCCACCCTGGGTCCCGACTTTGGACAGCTAGCGGTCACCAAATCTGTGCCCCCCCTCTCCACGAAGGAGGGCAGAGCAGAAAAGAAACGGCAGATCAACTAGTCTAAAAGGGGGGTCTATTTAAAGGCTAGCGTATACAAATGAGTTTTAAGATGGGACTTAAATGCTTCTACTGAGGTAGCATCTCTAACTGTTACCGGGAGGGCATTCCAGAGTACTGGAGCCCAAATAGAAAACGCTTTATAGCCCGCAGACTTTTTTTGGGCTCTGGGAATCACTAGTAAGCCGGAGTTCTTTGAACGCAGATTTCTGGCCGGGACATATGGTACAATACAATCAGCAAGATAGGATGGAGCTAAACCGTGTAGTATTTTATACGTAAGTAGTTAAACCTTAAAGTCACATCTTAAGTGCACAGGAAGCCAGTGCAGGTGAGCCAGTATAGGCGTAATATGATCAAACTTTCTTGTTCTTGTCAAAAGTCTAGCAGCCGCATTTTGTACCAACTGTAATCATTTAATGCTAGACATAGGGAGACCCGAAAATAATTTGTTACAGTAATCAAGACGCAACGAACGCATGAATAACGATCTCAGCCTCGCTAGTGGACAAAATGGAACGAATTTTAGCGATATTACAGAGATGAAAGGAGGCTGTTTTAGTAACACTCTTGATGTGTGACTCAAACGAGAGAGTTGGGTCGAAGATAATACCCAGATTCTTTACCGAGTCGCCTTGTGTAATTGTTTGGTTGTCAAATGTTAAGGTGGTATTATTAAATAGGTGTCAGTGTCTAGCAGGACCGATAATCAGCATTTTCGTTTTCTTAGCGTTGAGTTGCAAAAAGTTAGCGGGTATCCATTGTTTAATTTCATTAAACACAATTCCATGCTGGAAATCGCTGAGCTCTGAGAGCGGCCCATTCTTTCACAAATGTTTGTAGAAACAGTCTCCATGCCTAAGTGCTTGATTTTATACACCTGTGGCCGGGCCAAGTGATTAGGACACCTGATTCTGATCATTTGGATGGGTGGCCAAATACTTTTGGCAATATGGAAACGAGTAGCGAAGGCAGAATATTGAATTTATTGACGTGCAGTGTGAAAGCCGATGTGTTTACTTTGCAATTAAGTAAACACAGTCTCAAAGGAATATAATCTGTGGAGGCACATTCTGACAAAACATCCACATTTCGATGTCCGACCCCTGAGACCTCGGGTTCTTGAAACTTTGGCCCTTTTCAATATGTAGTTGAATAGCCCTGTCATCGACACTTTTACTGAAGTGATCTTTGATCCGAGGAAAATGTGGCAACTGTTCATTTGTAGTGAAATGAAGTCAACAAGTTAAGTCATGTCATGTTTAATCAAATAACCCAAGTGTTGCATTAATACTTGTTTTAGATTATAAAATATATTTTTAAAATGCACAATTTATGTCTCACAACAATGAAGAAACATTTTAATCTGTTTATTAATCAGCAGTTCAGCACCCATAAAAAACATATTCCTTATTTATTTTTATATGTTGTAACAGCAAAAAGCCATGAATAGATTTTTATTCTGCTGGATTACACATTGTTTAAATTGTAAATCACAGTGTAAAAAAAAAAAAGATATGAGCCCTCTTGGTTGAATAAAATCACAATTTTTTTTTATAAAACATTGAAGACCCTGAGACAATATTTACAACAATATTTTACAAAAAAAATGGGATTGTCTAACAGAATCAGTACAAGTACACAAGTAAGACAAGGACTTGTGTACACATGTGTTTAATAATTTAAATATCGATATAAAATGTTTTAGAGTTAACATTCTTCAGCTTAAAGTTCATTTGTGTTTACAATAATGGCACTGCCAAGCTTGCAGGAGAGTCTACGTAAAACAAACTCATATGTCACCAGTAAAGATAATGAAATCATTCCTGCAGCCACACCCTATCTTATCATTAACAAGTTGCATATTTTCTCAGTATAAAAAGTGATAATGGCCGCATTAGTCCTGCTTAAATTCCTAACAACTCAAATTAAACATTATGATGCCATTTCAATCATAGCATAAACAGTAAAAAAAAATCCTAATGTTATTACGGCACTATTTTTTTCATATGGCTGTAATAATAATTGCAATATGCAACAAGGATCACATTTCCATGTTTGCTCTTGCAAGCACTTGTATATGCAGTTTAACCAGATGGAAACATGCATGCTTTGTGTTTGGATGCTTGATGAACAAACTCATTTCATAGCAACAGCACAGCAACTTAGTACACAACAAACTGGAGGCAAAAATGCATTTCTGTCACGAGATGATGGAAATCTAAAAAGTAAGGCACTAAAACCTACACAGCATAACCAATAATGTCACAAAGCAACATTTTGGTTAATAAAACGAAAAATTTAGGTCCACCCATGCTGGTTATTACAATAATTTTGTAGTACAAAAACTACCGGTAGTATGGAAGTATTTGAATATTGTTGTTTATTTTACTTAATTAATGACACTTTACGTTTCACTGATAAATATTACACAAAATATCTTAACAAAAATACCCCAAAAAGGGAGTCATGAAATTGGAAGTGTGCACGAGGCAACTTTGACACATTTTGTGCATTAAAGTCGCAAACGGTAATGCTTTTTACGTGTAAATATCACAAAATACAGCACTTCTGTAAAATACAATTTTAATTTGCTGCCTTTGTGAGTGCTTTTTTTTTTTTTAGTTTTGAACAAAAAAAAAAGGATACCAGTTGTGTAAACATATTTTTGTTGTTTTCAATATCTGTGTTGGCCCTGTGATGAGGTGGCGACTTGTCCAGGGTGTATCCCGCCTTCCGCCCGAATGCAGCTGAGATAGGCTCCAGCGTCCCCCGCGACCCCGAAAGGGACAAGCGGTAGAAAATGGATGGATGGATGGAAAATTAAATGACAAAAATTGGGAGACACTGTGGGACTTAAATGTCAAACATAATCTGAAAAATCTCAGACTTCCTGTATAAAAGGAAATTAATGGGAATAATCTGTTCCAGTGATATTGTCAAAATAATGTAATAATCGTACAAGCAACATTGTAAGTACTTTAAGTTCATCAACTAGGGCTGTCAAAGTTAAAGCGTTAACGCATGCGATTACTTTCTAAATAGTGTCGCATTAATCATGTATAAACACAGATTGATCACGTCATTTATTTTGACCGCACATGCTGTTTTACCTTAAATCAAAATGTGTTTCCACAAAGTAAACTTGCAACAATGTTGTCAACAAAACGTACCAAATATAAGTTCTGCAAGTGATTGTGATTAATCATGATTAATCACCATTAAAACATGTGATTAATCTAAGTGAAAAAATAAAACGCAAACTTCCCCACTGTTTCTAATAAAAACGTACAAACAATTAAATATTGTACCTTAACTTTGTGTTATTGGTGTTGTGAGAAATCTACGAAAAGCAATGAAAAAAGCTAAAAATTTTTTTTTTGCTTCACGTTTGAGAATAATTTAGCTTTTTGATGCAGACAACAGTACTACGAATCGACTTCAGATGCTTTTCATTGACCGGCGATGCCATTCTTTTGTTGGTGGACAGAATGAAATAATGAGCCAAATATTGCTATTGACGGTCTCACAGTAGGCCCCATTCCTGGCTGGCTCTCGCCTGGGAGGGAAAGGGGGGCTTGGTCATTTTTTTTCAGGTTGAGCTGCAGTGTGCGCAAACAACCAACAGGTGGCATATGTGAGCAAATAATATCACCTATTATGTCTACTGTCCAGCAATACATCAGCGGAATCTTCGGTCAAATAAACAGACTAATATTGAGAGGTTTGTGCACGTAAATATCATATTCACACTGTCTGTGTTATGTCACCAATTAAAATACTATCTTTTAGAGATGTCCGATAATGCTTTTTTTGTCGATATCCGATATTCTGATATTGTCCAACTCTTAATTACCGATTCCGATATCAACCGATACCGATATATACAGTCGTGGCATTAACACATTATTATGCCTAATTTTGTTGTGATGCCCCGCTGGATGCATTAAACAATGTAAGAAGGTTTTCCAAAATAAATCAACTCAAGTTATGGAAAAAAAATGCCAACATGGCACTGCCATATTTATTATTGAAGTCACAAAGTGCATTATTTTTTTTAACATGCCTCAAAACAGCAGCTTGGAATTTGGGACATGCTCTCCCTAAGAGAGCATGAGGAGGTTGAGGTGGGCGGGGTTGGGGGGGCGGGGTTGAGTTGGGGGGGTGTAGGGGTAGCGGGGGGGTGTATATTGTAGTGTCCCGGAAGAGTTAGTGCTGCAAGGGGTTCTGGGTATTTGTTCTGTTGTGTTTATGTTGTGTTACGGTGCGGATTTTCCACCAAAATGTGTTTGTCATTCTTGTTTGGTGTGGGTTCACAGTGTGGCGCATATTTGTAACAGTGTTACAATGGTTGCCCCGGGAGATTTTCGGGAGGGGCACTGAAATTCGGGAGTCTCCCGGGAAAATCGGGAGCGTTGAAGTATGACTGGGAGACGCAACTGCTCTGTACCTACGTCCGTGTACCACTCCGTACAGCGGCGTTTTAAAAAGTCATAAATTTAACTTTTTAAAACCGATACCGATAATTTCCGATATTATATTTTAAAGCATTTATCAGCCGATATTATCGGCAGTCCGATATTATCGGACATCTCTACTATCTTTATATCATCGAGGCTTGTTGGTTGTTGAGTTAACAACATATTTTCAAGCTAGCCAGCTAGCTAGCTAGCCTACAGTGTCTGTACGCACATAGCACGTCATATATGTTTCTTCTGTTCTCAGCTATCAGCTATAGTATTACGGAATGAAAGTAGTTCGTAATATGCCATGGGCGTATGTTCATGTTTTTTTTATTAGTTCGCCAGCTTGTAGGGTAATTTGCTCTTTTAGCGAGCCAGTTTAAGGACATGGCATGGACATATTTATCTATAAACGTAATTGTATTTATTTGAATATGTCTCTCTGTTGCATGCATTACACCACACTGGGGTTGTCTACGACTTTGATTACAACTAACTTGTTGTTTGCTCATAATTGACGTGCAAAATGTTTTGTGTATGCTAGCTGTATTAAGCAAAGGTGCCCAAACTTCTTGCTTCCAATGGTCAAACAGCGATTTTAAGCATACACGCAGTACCATATGTGAGGAGTTTATCCTCATACCGCCATATCGTCACGTTCCATAGAAGGCGACTCGCCTTGTAGACATGCCATCAATGATCGTGTGAGCTTGAAAGATGTCATGTATTACATTTGCAAAGGGGGTCAAACAAAACAACCCGGGCACCTCTGATCTAGAGGAAATAAACATTGTAGCATTATTATCCTTGGGCTGGTTGAAGCTACAACCCGGGTCCAAGTCCAAAATGGAATTGCCTATTCGAAGACAACTTTACATTATCATGTCCCATTCAGTTGAGAGGTAACCCCAGGTCAGAAATTGGAATAGTCCAGGGTTCTATAACCCTGGAAGGGGGGAATGTAGTGGCAACATTTCTGTCCTAGGGTTACCTCTCAACTGAATGCATTGGGAGGGACATGACATGACAGGTCAGGTCACCCTGACAAAGTGCTACTTCTGTTGGTGGGGTGATAGTTGAACATTGGACAGTTACATACGTTGTTATGCTAGAATCAGACCATCAGGGAGCTTATAAATAACTGCTGTGGACCGACTCAGGTGTGCGCTCTTTCTTAATTCTTTCATAGGGTGCACCTTCTAACGTCTCCGGAGACACTGTCTGTAGTCATGACAACCCAATCCAATTTTGTACCATCTGATTATGAGTAAATAAAACTGTTGTAACAAATTCTCTTTTGTTGCTGTTTAAGATTCTGACTTTTCCACCACAACCACCTGGAGAACCAGATCACACATACAGTACACGTGTGCAGGGAAGGATAAATGCTATTGGGATGGGGGAATTATGCTACGCCCCTGTGTTTAGTCTGTTAGGGGCACTTGTTCACCCCACCAAACTCATTTCTCACAGAAAGAAGTTGACCTGATTTATTCTAGTGACAGCTGCCAGTCAACATAAAATGGCTCGGTCCATAAAAACTGTCCATGTTGATGACAATCAGCTTCACCAGCTTTAGGGCAAGCCTCTGTTTAAAGCGTCCACATGAAGATGAGGAGGCTCAGTCCTATTCACTCCTCCTTAAGTCCCAGGTTTTTATCTGGAGGTCGATTTAGGAAGCACATTTCAAAGCAGGGTCATGTGTTCTGTGCCACATCAGATACATCTGAGCTGGGAGAAATCTGTGCACCAGCAGCACGTCTTTATAGTAGCACGGGTCGTACTTATCAAGGTTGCTGGAGGGGATGTGCAGTCCTGCTGTCTTCACCCCCATATGAGAGCTTGGCGCCAGTCCCGCTTTGGCCAGACACATCCCCATGTAAACATCATCAATGGGAAGAATGGTAATCGAGCGGGACATGTTGAATATGACCAAAGCCGTGTAGCCTGAGAGAAGGAAGCCCCCACCCCCACAGTAGGGAGGGTATGAGTCTGACTCCTGCACCTGAACAGGGATGTAGTACTTGCTCCCAGGTGATCGAATAGGGCCCACATTTTGGATTAAATGACCAGTGAAGAGGTGCTTGTTTCCGTTGTTGCCTTCAAGGCTCCGGAGATACTCCACCATGTTGTCCGTGTTGGCAAAAACATCATCATCACCATTGAAAACAAAGCGAGCTTTTGGACAGTTTCTTTCCATCCACTCCAGGTAGAGAACTTGCTTCAAGGTGAGGTTGTAGAACGAGTCGGCAAAGTCCCACTGGAGGATGTCTTTGTGCTCCCTTTGCTCTATTTCCAGGAGTTTGTTCAGCCTTGTATTTTCAAAGCCTTTGTCCATCGTCCCCGAGACGAAAACCCTCCTGATCCACATCCCGTTGTGTAATCGCTCTTTGGCCCAGGTCTTACGCAGAACCTCTCGACGCTCGTAGTTCACAGGGGAGCTTTTTATGACGAGGAGAAGGAAAACGTCTTCTGATCGATCAATTCCGCCACATTTCTGAGGAAGGTCCAGTAGCATCGGGAATTTGCGACAGTGCCGAGAGTACAGAAAGTCTTTTATCAAGTCAGGAAGAGAGCTGAAGCCGGAGATATTGGCAACAGACATGTTCTGTCGACAACTTGGCCAAAGGAAATCGTAGTGTTTCGGGGCGAGTGTCGTTATTTGATCGATATCCTCTCTCATGTTAGCTTGGAAGTGAAGGGTCTTTGGGTCCATAAAATCTTTGAAGAGATGAAGGACCAGCAGACTTAGACATAGAAGCAGCAAGCAGGCTCGGAATCTGATGTGTCTCATCCTCGAAACTCTGCTGAGAGAAAGCATGAATGACATTGTTAATTATCTGCATCAACACTTTGTCTTATGAGAGCTACTTCAATGTTTGCTGTTATAAAGAACGGCCCTGAACCATACTGATATTTAGCCTCATGCTGTCATGTTAGCATGGTATCAATGACCACGCGGAGGTACTACTGTAGTGCGGCGTCGTAAAACTTTTAGTTGATTAGACTTTTTTCAAAAATATTTTATATCCTCCGCCCCTATCTGCTGTGCCAATCACGAGGCTCTGTCAGGTTCCCTGTGATTGGCTGAGAGCAGCTAATTTATCTGATTTGTAAATTGTGTTACAAGACGTTAATTGGATACTCTTGTTAAACAATGACAAAGAGTCAAACCATAAGGTTCATGCTTTTGGCCGTGAGCTTGCACCACACTGTGTTGGAAGCCTCTAAACGCTGTGTTTTGCAATCTTTTTTTAACAGATTAATGGACGTACTTATGCGGGAACTCTAGTACATGTTGTCGGTTGGCCTCCTACCCCTCTCGAGGGAAAAAAAACTAAGATCAATGACAGGACGCTGTGTCACCGTGAATTGATTAATGTGGACCCCGACTTAAACAAGTTGAAAAACTTATTCGGGTGTTACCATTTAGTGGTACGGAATATGTACTGTACTGTGCTATGTACTAATAAAAGTCTCAATCAAATCAAACCGAGTGGGAACTGAACGGAACCGCCTGCACTATCATTGACACAACAAATGTCAGCAAGATAATCGGAACTCAAGGCCACGAATATTTTTCTTTCAATGTATGACTTGTAGTGATGCTTTGTGGTTTCAAGGGGAACTGCATTTTTGGGGGGGATTTTTCCTATCATTCACAATCCCTTTTTCCTATCATTCACAATCCCTATGTGGGACAAAAACACATGTTTTTCTCTTTTTTGTGTATTCTAAATAGTAAAATACAGCTCGCACCAGATGGCGAACAATGTAGCTAACGGCAGTCATCTATTTCGCATATAAATCCCTCTATAAAAACATCTAAAAACCGCCAACAGTATTCCAAATGCATGTTGTGACCTGCATATTGACCAAGTATTAGCGACATTGTCATTACAAGAACCAAAGTCGAGGAACTACTTTTAGCGGCACCTTGATGCTGATGATTGCCAGATTTATTTTCCCATGGCACAAAATAACACGGTTCAACGTCTTATTGACTGCCTGCACGACATCAAAGCCTGGCTTTCAGCTAACTTCCTGAGCCTAAATGAAGACAAAACAGAAGTTATGTTGTTTGGTCCAAGTCGCTCTCCCCCCCCAACGTTGACCTCGGCACTCTGACCCCGTATCTCAGCGACTGTGTCACAAACCTGGGGGTAAAGTTCGACTCAGATTTTAAATTCGAAAAACAAATCAGCAGCGTCATTCAAAAAAGCTTTTATCAATTACGCCAAATAGCGAAAGTGAAACCGCTTCTATCAGGACATGATCTCGAGAAATTAATCCACGCCTTTATCTCGAATCGTTTAGACTACTGCAATGCCCTGTATGTAGGCATTAGCCAGGCCTCCCTCGCCCGCCTGCAGCTCGTGCAGAACTCTGCTGCTCGTCTGCTAACACAGACCCGCAGACGTGAGCACATCACCCCTATATTAGCGTCCCTTCACTGGCTCCCTGTGCGTTACCGAATCAACTTTAAAACTCCTTTTATTTGTTTTTAAATGTCTAAACAACCTCGCTCCAGCATATCTCTCCGACCTCCTTCAGCCTTACTGCCCCACCTGATCCCTAAGATCAGCCGATCAGCTGCTACTAACGGTCCCTGACACAAGGCTGAAGCTTAGAGGTGACAGAGCTTTCGCCGCTGCTGCTCCCAAGCTCTGGAACGACCTACCTCTGAGTGTTAGACAAGCCTCCTCTCTTCCTGTTTTTAAATCTCTCTTAAAAACATACTTTTATTCCATGGCTTTTAACACTGAGTGATATCCATCCTGCAATGGCGTCCCATAATACACCTGCTGTGAACCTGTTTTTATGTTTTTTTTATTTTATTTCATTTATTTATTTTTTATCGTGTTGTTTGTGTTGTGTTGTGTTGTGTTTGCTCGGTACTCGTATTATCTTTTAACCTGCCCATTGTACAGCACTTAGGCTACCCCTGTGGTAAATTTTAAAAGTGCTTTATAAATAAAGTTGATTTGATTTGATCACAGAGAAGTAACTAGCTTACGCAACGCCCTCTTGTTGAGGATTATGACAAATATATCATCTAACCGGGGGACGTAAGTCTTGTGCTGAAAGATAAACATCAGTTGACATCCCAGTGAGAGCAGACATTGCCCAGTAAGTAATTGTTTTACTATGTTCGTAGTTTGTATTTCCTGTTTATCTATTAATCCATCCATCTTCTTCTGCTTATCTGAGGTCAGGTCGCAGGGGCAGCAGTTTAAGCAGAGAAGCCCAGACTTCCCTCTCCCCAGCCACTTCGCTCAGCTCTTCCTGGGGGGCCCAGGGGCGTTCCTAGGCGAGCTGGGAGACATAGTCTCCCCAACGTGTCCTGGGTCTTCCCCGTGGCCTCCTACCAGTTGGACGTGCCCTAAACAACTCCCCAGGGAGGCGTCCGGGGGACACCCTGTCCAGATGCCCGAACCAACTCATCTTTTTTGTTCAGTACTTAGCAATACTGCAATATGTTACTTTGTAGGGATTGGTACCGAATTTGTAACTTTTTGCCACCCGGAAGAGTTAGGGCTGCATGGGATTCTGGGTATTTGTTCTGTTGTGTTTATGTTGTGTTACGGTGCGGATGTTCTCCCGAAATGTGTTTGTCATTCTTGTTTGGTGTGGATTCACAGTGTGGCGCATATTTCTAACAGTGTTAAAGTTATTTATATGGGCACCCTCAGTGTAACCTGTATGGCTGTTGATCAAGTATGCGTTGCATTCACATGTGTGTGCTTACAGAAGCCGCACAAATCTTGTGACTGGGTCGGCACGTTGTTAGAATGGATGGAAAGCGGACGTGACGACAGCTCGTACAGGACGTTAAAGGCAGCGCCTTTAAGGCACGCTCCCAAGACTGTGGTCCGGTTGGACTACGAGATATAATGACTGATGAACACCTTCGTGTTAAAGTTATTTATATGGGCACCCTCAGTGTAACCTGTATGGCTGTTGATCAAGTATGCGTTGCATTCACATGTGTGTGCTTACAGAAGCCGCACAAATCTTGTGACTGGGTCGGCACGTTGTTAGAATGGATGGAAAGCGGACGTGACGACAGCTCGTACAGGACGTTAAAGGCAGCGCCTTTAAGGCACGCTCCCAAGACTGTGGTCCGGTTGGACTACGAGATATAATGACTGATGAACACCTTCGTTCGATAATGAAGGTTGCCTCAGCTCAAAGCCTGAGCTCCGACATTAATGAACTAGCATCCAAGAAAAGTAGCCAGGTATCTGGCTTGGGCACATCAGATTAGATCAGTGTGTTGCAAACTGAGCAGTTTAAAGTCCTGAATGGTTGGTTTATTCAGTGTTATTTTATTTTCAAATTTATTAGCCTGTGGAAAAAGTTAATGTTGATATTTACCTCAGAAGGCTGCAAATAGAAAAGATGCATTAAATTTTTATTCAAATTGTATTTAATATGCCATTGATATTTTTTAATTATTATTATTATTATTTGAAACTCGATTTTGCATGTCACTATAAAGTTATATAAGCCTTGCTTGTTCAATATTCAATGCAAAACTTGTTTGGGTCCCTATTAAAAGGTTAATTTGTTCAACCTTGGCCCGCGGCTTTGTTCAGTTTTAAATTTTGGCCCACTCTGTATTTGAGTTTGACACCCCTGCATGTAAGAAGGTTTTCCAAAATAAATCAACTCAAGTTATGGAATAAAATGCCACCATGGCACTGCCATATTTATTATTGAAGTCACAAAGTGCATTATTTTTTTTAACATGCCTCAAAACAGCAGCTTGGAATTTGGGACATGCTCTCCCTGAGAGAGCATGGGGAGGTTGAGGTGGGCGGGGGGTTGGGGGGGGGGGGGGGTAGCGGGGGGTGTATATTGTAGCGTCCCGGAAGAGTTAGTGCTGCAAGGGGTTCTGGGTATTTGTTCTGTTGTGTTTATGTTGGGGGGACGACGTGGCAAGGTTGGGAGAGTGGCCGTGCCAGCAATCTGAGGGTAACTGGTTCAATCCCCACCTTCTACCATCCTAGTCACGTCCGTTGTGTCCTTGAGCAAGACACTTCACCCTTGCTCCTGATGGGACTGGTTAGCGCCGTGCATGGCAGCTCCCGCCATCAGTGTGTGAATGTGTGTGTGCGAATGGGTGAATGTGGAAAATAGTGTCAAAGCGCTTTGAGTTCCTTAAAAAGGTAGAAAAGCGCTATACAAGTACGACCCATTTACCATTTACCATTTATGTTGTGTTACGGTACGGATGTTCTCCCGAAATGTGTTTGTCATTCTTGTTTGGTGTGGGTTCACAGTGTGGCGCATATTTGTAACAGTTTTAAAGTTGTTTATACGGTCACCCTCAGTGTGACCTGTATGGCTGTTGACCAATTATGCCTTGCATTCACTTGTGTGTGTGAAAAGCCGTAGATATTATGTGACTGGGCCGGCACGCAGAGGCAATGTCTTTAAGGTTTATTGGTGCTCTGTACTTCTCCCTACGTCCATGTACACAGCGGCGTTTTAAAAAGTCATACATTTTACTTTTTGAAACCGATACCGATAATTTCGAAACCGATACCGATAATATCGGACTGCCGATATTATCGGACATCCCTAGGTGCCATGTTTTGGTACTTGTGTTTCACGTGACATCACGC
>NC_084749.1:22402198-22514698 GCF_033978785.1 Entelurus aequoreus
CAACAGCAGCCCTCATAACACCGCCAGCCAGTAGCCACAACAATAAAACAGTGACAGCACTTTCATTTGCACCAATGATGGTCACGGCGAGCAAACATGACTCAAATAAGTCGTTGCTTAGTTATTTAATTTATCTCATTTAAATATTTAAATTACTAGTCTCTTCACTTTCAATGTCAAACAATTCCATAAAGATAAAAAGGCTTTTTGTATTTTTTTTTTTTTTTATCTACAAAGGTTTGCATGTTTAAAATTTTCAAAGCGTCGGTTTAAGCATCCCTAATGTGCATTTGGTGTTACATCCGGTGTTCTGGTATTTAGTCTGGTACTGGGTGGATTAGGTTGAAACTTAACCATCTGAACAGTACTAGCCAAGCAAATATCCTAATTTAAAGGGGTCGTATTATGATTTTTTTTCTACATTAAAAAAACTTCCTTGTGGTCTATACATCAGTGGTCCCCAACCTTTTTGTAACTGCGGACCGGTCAACGCTTGAAAATTTGTCCCACGGACCGGGCGGGGGGGGGGGTGTTTTTTTTCATTTTTTTTTTCAGAAAGAAATACAATCATGGTAAATGGTAAATTGGTCGTACTTGTATAGCGCTTTTCTACCTTTCTAAGGAACTCAAAGCGCTTTGACACTATTTCCACATTCACCCATTCACACACACTTTCACACACTGATGGCGGGAGCTGCCATTTGTGCTTACGGACTGTATCCCTGCAGACTGCATTGATCTATATTGATATGTAATGTAGATATTGTGTTTTTTATGTTGATTTAATACATTTTTTTTTTTTTAAATTTATTTATTTATTTAGTTTCTTGTGCGGCCCGGTACCAATCGGTCCGGTGGTTGGGGACCACTGGTCTACATAACAACCACAAAACTGACCAACCACTGTTTAGGTGTAAATCTCGCACCTGCTTGAAAGACCAGTAACTGCCACTGAGATCAACACACCTAGATCATGGGATTGGAAACCATCTCTCTCCGGTATGTAGTGAGTTAATTATTAAAGACGCTGCTCTTCACTACATTATTCACAGGTGAAGAAGTTCAGTTCAGTTCAGTTCAGATTACACGATTGGAAACCAGCTCTCTCCGGTATGTAGTGAGTTAATTAATCAAGACGCTGCTCTTCACTACATTATTCACAGGTGAAGAAGTTCAGTTTTTTTTATTGAGACAAAGATTATTTATGTATTTAATATTTGTATGCTTACTATGGTATATTATTTATTTATTATTTATTTGTTCACTGTTCTGGTACAAAGAACAAGGAAATTGGATAACATTGCTATGGTATGAAAAGGGGTAGGATTAAATAAACTCTGCTTCTTCCTACTCCTTTTCGGCTGTGCTGTAACGAAACAACTGGAATTGTGTGATGCATTACATTGTATCGTATGCATGTTCGAAAAAAACTGAAACTGAACTGTTTTGTGGTTGGTCTAATCGACATGCTTATAAATTAGAACTATACGCTACTTTGTATTAGTAATGCCAACAGCGGAGGATGCATGTGCATGTCCGAACCAGTCAGCCCCACAACAAGAGGATAGAGAAAAAGTAGGATCTTATTGACTACAATGGCGTCGGACTACAATAGCGGACTCGCGCAAAACTCTTCGGGTAAATCCTTACCATGTATGGAGCTATCCGCTAACATCAGCTGCTTTATAAATATTTCCACCATGTATCTATGGTTTGATTTCAAATTTTCGAGAATTATGCAGATCTCAAATACACAAAAACAGGTACCAATAGGTAAGAAAAGTCAGTTTAATTTTTTTTTTTGATGATTTAATTTCAAACTAGGGCTGGGCGATATATCGATATACTCGATATATCGTGGGTTTGTCTCTGTGCGATATAGAAAATGACTATATCGTGATATTCGAGTACCGTATTTTTCGGACTATAAGTCGCAGTTTTTTTCATAGTTTGGCCGGGGGTGCGACTTATACTCAGGAGCGACTTATGTGGGAAGTTATTAACACATTACTGTAAAATATAAAATAATATTATTGATCTCATTCACGTAAGAGACTAGACGTATAAGATTTCATGGGATTTAGCGATTAGGAGTGACAGATTGTTTGGTAAACGTATAGCATGTTCTATATGTTATAGTTATTTGAATGACTCTTACAATAGTATGTTACGTTAACATACCAGGCATGTTCTCAGTTGGTTATTTATGCGTCATATAATGTACACTTATTCAGCCTGTTGTTCACTATTCTTTATTTATTTTAAATTGCCTTTCAAATGTCATTTCCTGGTGTTAGGTTTTATCAAATAAATTTCCCCAAAAAATGCGACTTATATATGTTTTTTTCCTTCTTTATTATGCATTTTCGGCCGGTGCGACTTATACTCCGGAGCGACTTATACTTCGAAAAATACGGTATACGTTCTCACGCAGTTGCTTTTAGCTGCGGGCATTACACTGCATGCGTTTTCCCACTCTTTCTTGCCTCTCCTTCTCCCAGAGACTTAAAACAAGCGCACCTTGTTACATACGTCACGACCAATGTTCCCTCTAATTTTTCATGTGTGTGAGCAAACGCAAAAACTCCCTGAGCATTCAGTGGAGCCCATGTGAGCAACATCAGATGTGCACACTGTGGCTACACCAGCAGCACACCTGTCCCAAACCTGACTAAATAACAAGTTCAATCTCCATCCATCCATCCATCCATCCATTTTCTACCGCTTGTCCCTTTCGGGGTCGCGGGGGGTGCTGGAGCCTATCCCAGCTGCATTCGGGCGGAAGGCGGGGTACACCCTGGACAAGTCACCACCTCATCGCAGGGCCAACACAGATAGACAGACAACATTCTCTTATTATTATAATCAAATGACAGCAGTCATTTCCCTGAGATGATTTTCTAATATAAGTGTTTAGGCCCAATTACAATGACAATTACAAAACATATTGTTTTTCATGAACTGTGTACTTGTATTGTTTGTCTGGGTGGGGGTCCTGCTTTGGAAATAGTTTGTACCCCTTTCAGAGATTGCATTTAGTTCCCATTAAAAGATTCATATGTTGCACAATGAGATGTAAGCAGGGGATCATGTGTACATTCCTGCAACTTCCTGTTTGTAAAAAATATATTTTTATTAGTATTTATTTAATATACTAACAGCATTTCATGATTAATATTCATAAATTAAGATTCCTAATAAATGACACTAGAATAAGCACACATTTGATTGGTAAATCATAGTGTAACGACCTGGAATGACACTTTATGTGTGGTGTTGGAGTTGTCTGACTTTTTGTGTGGCTGTAAACGCATCACTGGTTAAGTGCCATATGTGCATGTGTTGGCGCAAGTGAGAAAGAGCGAGCGGCTGCTGTTGATGTAACAAAGTTGCTTTTGGTCTGGTTTGTACTGCAGAAAATGACCAGTTTTGCTAGATATCATTTTTTTACTAATGTTTTGGTGATGTGTTTATGGCCGACAATAAAGAGTTTTGCTCAGTAAAGTGATCGATGGAATTCATGTCCTCAAAGCGTCTCGACAGACGTTACAATATTTGAACAATGATGACGAAAACTGTTTTCTCTGTCGTGTCCGTGTGTCGAAAATTGTTATGCACTTATTTTTTTATTTGATTTTGTGCGTGGCATAGATTTGCCGTGCGCAGAGGACGCTTGAGCAGTGCGCAATTGCACAGGCGCGCACCTTAGAGGGAACGTTGGTCACGACATGGTAACGTTAGCTGTGATGCTAACAGTGCGGTGCGGGTGGTAATACGAGAGAGAGAAGGTGCCAATCTGGTAACAAATGAAGGAAGAATTAACTCCCAAGAAAAACAGCACGGGGTCCTTCGTCTGGCGGTGGTTTGGCTTCAAGCGGGAAGATGTTGAACAATTATGCGGCAAAAGCGTTGCTACAAAAAGTAGCACCACTGCTAATGTAGCATCATTTGAAAAGTCACCCACTAGAGAATAAGGAGTGCTTGAAACTCTGCATGTCAATATTTCCGTTCGGTGCCACACCCACAAAATGCCAAAGCAACTATTTCCAGATCAACACCATATGAGAAAAATAGTCAACAACAGAAGGAGATAACGCCCGCAGGAACCTACCACATAGCGAAGGACATACTCTATTTGATTTTATGCAGCTCATTTTTATTTGACAGTTATTGAAATATCTTGTGTGACATCATGCACAAAAGTGCACTTTATTTGTTTTAAACTGTAGTGGCGTTCTTTACAAAAAGTGCACTTTAATTTAGTGTTGTTTTGGTATGTCATCTTAGTGACATCATGCACAAAAGTGCACTCATAGCTTGTTTTAAAATGCCTCTGACAATCTTGCACTTTCTGTTTTGGAAATGACATGAATGTTTGTGCCACTGCTTAATAACTGTTTAATACAGTTTTGGTAAATTGACTTAGTTGTGATTTCCCTCTCTGCATGAAAGTTTAAAATGAGCATATATTAATGAAGTATGAACAAGGTTCAAGGTTCAAGGTTCAACTTTATTGTCCCCGCGGGGAAATTTGTCTTGGGCACAGTGCATCATTGCTTTCTTAACATACACAAAAACAACAGAACAAAAACACAAGCGCAGACACAACTACAACCAGACAACTAACATTTAAACATCAGAACATGGAGCTTGATAGACATAGATGGCACTTTGATGTAGGCATAAAATCTACAGTATGGAGATAAAGATAAAGTGCCAGTGTACATTGCACTAGAGCTCATAGATAAAGTGCTTTGTGCTAAAGTGCTTAGTTCTAAGGTGCTATGTGCTAAAAAAGTGCTAACCTATGTATTAACATTCTATTGCACCTTGTTGGTCAGCTTAATGGAGGCTGGGACAAATGATAATTTAAGGCGGTTCGATTTGCATAGTGGGACCCGGAGTCTTCTCCCTGATGGCAGGGTTCTATATTCAGGGAAGAGTGGGTGTTGTGAGTTGGAAATAATTTTCAAACAAGAATGTTTTAATGTAGACACATAGAATCATCATACTGCTGTGATTATATGCATTAAGTGTTCATTCAAGGCTAAGGCAAAATATTGAGATGTATATCGTGTATCGTGACATGGCCTAAAAATATTGAGATATTAATAAAAGGCCATATCGCAAGTGTCACCGAACCCTCGGCTTGGCCGGTAGGCCCAGCTCTATTTCAAACGTACCAAAAAGGACAGATCCTCCAGGATTTTGCAATGTGTGGCGGTTGTGCTAATTTACGCAATCTGCTGTAAAATCAGACATTTTAGAGCGCAACAATTCCAATGAAGCCAGCGAAATCCTGACCCCCTGGACATACTGTACCACCCCCATTCCCCCGCCCCCGTGTCACATTAATCCTGTACCGTAAGTGGGCAGTGAGCTACAGACGTGAGCTAAAAGCAGACATGAGGTGACTCTGCAAGAACGCTCGGGTGCTCTGATGCTGCAATGGGTGTGTTGTGGAAACTCATTTCAAGCAAGCATGCCTCCGCCAGCTGCGTGGAATATGTTACATAGGTGGTCATTAGTCATTGGAATAAACTATATTCCTATAGGACACCAGCCAGTCTTGTAACATGCATGCCATGACGTGAGGGCGACCTCACCCTGTTTTCTTAACATGGCTAAAACCAACAGTGGGAAAAAAAGAAATGTGCAGAAACTCGCAGAAATGATGACTTTCTATTATTTACTTGACAGTAAAATGTGAAGGGTGATTGCACCCACAACTGCAAACAAGAAAAAGCTTTTCATGATGTTTTAGTAAAGAAAACAGTGGATAAATAGATAATAGTGGATTACAGAACATTCTTTAATTTAGATATATTGTCCATCATGAGGACGTTACGATGCATTAATAAATAATAATTAATAAACTACTGTGCTCGACAAAAGTCTTATGCCATCAGTGACCATGTGGCTTTAATAGCAGTAAACAACAGCGCAGGTACAGAAATCAGTAGTATGCAAAAAAAAAACAAAAGAAAGGTAGAATTCACTAAATCTGGATAAAGTTTTTAAATAAGATACATTTTGAAATAAATAAATGATCATTTAGAAAAATACATTAAAATGAATTACCGTATTTTTCGGATTATAAATCGCTCAGGAGTATAAATCGCACCGGCCGAAAATGCATAATAAAGAAGGAAAAAAACATATACAAGTCGCATTTTTTGGGGAAATATATTTGATAAAATCCAACACCAAGAATAGACATTTGAAAGGCAATTTAAAATAAATAAAGAATAGTGAACAACAGGCTGAATAAGTGTACGTTATATGACGCATAAATAACCAACTGAGAACGTGCCTGGTATGTTAACGTAACATATTATGGTAAGAGTCATTCAAATAACTATAACATATAGAACATGTTATACGTTTACCAAACAATCTGTCACTCCTAATCGCTAAATCCCATTAAATCTTATACGTCTAGTCTCTTACGTGAATGAGCTAAATAATATTATTTGATATTTTACGGTAATGTGTTAATAATTTCACACATAAGTCGCTCCTGAGTATAAGTCGCACCCCCGGCCAAACTATGAAAAAAAACTGCGACTTATAGTCCGAAAAATACGGTAATCGGCAATGCAGATTACATACTATTTTACTTGTGGCTGATCAATCGACACGTCCCTAATCAGAGTATTCCAAACTCCATCCATCCATTTTCTACCGCGTGTCCCTCCCAGGGGTTGCGGGGGTGGCTGGAGCCTATCCCAGCTGCATTCGGGCAGTATTTCAAACTCGCACAAATTATTCTGAAATACCGTATGTAAATATGATTTGATTTGGCTTGTGTTTTCATTGAAACCTTATTTTAGGTAATGCCATATCCTCATGGTAAAACAGTGAGATCACCATTTTTAAAACCATCATTTTCACCTATGTTAGCTACTTCTCTTTGTTTTTAATGTCTATTTCCAATTTCTGCTGTATTTACTCCCTATTTTATGCTGCAGCTGTCACATATACTGTAATATTGTACATGGTAATTGTTATATATTGTATATATGATATAGACATAATATAATATATCAGTATATATAATATACTGTACATATATTAGGTAAATATTACATATATATGTTATATTTTATATCGCTATATTTAGTCTATTTATATCTGCATTGTCCTTTCCGTCCTTACACTTTCCATCATTGTAACTGAGCTACTGTGTGGAACAATTTCCCTTGTGGATCATTAAAGTTTGTCTAAGTCTAAAAGAACGCTGTGGTACTATAAAAACTATGCACGCTCTGAATAACTTCCACGTTAAACAGTTTCACTGTCAAATGTTCCACGCAAGATCAGTTTAACAATAAAGAAACAATACTACAAATAATAAGAATAACATTTACACAAAAACATAAATACAGTGGTACCTCAACTTAAGAGTGTTTTGAGATAAAAGCTGTCTCTTGGCTAATTGTGATGCTTTAAGTTGCAAGCAAAAATTTGAGATACAAGCGAATGTCACAGTGAACCCTGTAAGATCCGCTCAAAACATCTGGTCTTACACGCTAACATTAGCTTATAGCTAGAGATCGACATAACTTTGTTATCTATCCGTGGGAAGGGAAGGAAGTGAGAAAGTGCTGAGAAGTGGATGAGATTAACAGAACTTAAAGAAATCAATCATCAAAAACATGCGCATCACTGCACCCTACCGAAGCAGAATGAGTCGAACGCCAGCCAAGGATGTTAAAATAATATCTAAACGGCAGAAAATATGGAGAAGCTGCTGATGGTGTGTTTGACAGAAAAGCAACAGGAGGGAGCTATCGTAGAAGTCTACTCTCCAAGGTAAATATAGTACATCATTATTACCTTACTTCATAAAACTACTGGAGTTGTTTACACTACATTTTATTGCAGGGGTTCCCGACCTTTTTGACCTCGGGGCCCAACTTTTCCATTAGAGAGGGGTTTGGGGCCCTCCAAATATTATCACTGAATTATTAATTACTTACTCTTGATTTTAATCATAATCACAAAGTACATTATTTATTTAACAAATAATTCTTGGGCTTAGGTCAGGCTGATTAGAAAAAATAAGTACTAACCAAAAATACTGCATAGGAAGGGATTTACAAAAAAATAACATAATAAAACATAACATAACATTAAAACATTTATGCTGTCCCAAAAAAAAAATCTAAATTAATATTGAATATATTTCTTAACTAAACTGTCGATAAAATTAAAGTGCAAATAAAAATACAGGTTCACCACTTTGGTCATAATTTTTGTACTTAAGAAACTTCTTTATGATTTTACGTCCAGACTTCTTCGGTTTGTTTGGTAATGTCATT
Organism: Entelurus aequoreus; assembly: GCF_033978785.1. Taxonomy (NCBI): domain Eukaryota; kingdom Metazoa; phylum Chordata; class Actinopteri; order Syngnathiformes; family Syngnathidae; genus Entelurus; species Entelurus aequoreus. The sequence continues at coordinate 22,410,523 of NC_084749.1, forward strand.
ACTGCCACAACTGAGTACTGCCACGGCCCATACAGACCACAGCTGTTTCCAACAATGGGCCCCATGTAGAGATGTACGATTATATCGGACTGCCGATATTATCGGCCGATAAATGCTTTAAAATGTAATATCGGAAATTTTCAGTATCGGTTTCAAAATGATCGGTATCGGTTTCAAAAAGTAAAATTTATGACTTTTTAAAACGCCGCTGTGTACACGGACGTAGGGAGAAGTACAGAGCACCAATAAACCTTAAAGGCACTGCCTTTGCGTGCCGGCCCAGTCACATAATACCTACGGCTTTTCACACACACAATTGAATGCAAGTAATACTTGATCAACAGCCATACAGGTCACAATGAGGGTGGCGTATAAACAACTTTAACACTGTTACAAATATGCGCCACACTGTGAACCCACACCAAACAAGAATGACAAACACATTTCGGGAGAACATCCGCACCGTAACACAACAGAACAAATACCCAGAACCCCTTGCAACACTAACTCTTCCGGGACGCTACAATATACACCCCCCGCTAACCCCCTCAACCCCGCTCACCTCAACCTCCTCGTGCTCTCTCAGGAAGAGCATGTCCCAAATTCCAAGCTGCTGTTTTGAGGCATGTTAAAAAAAATAATGCACTTTGTGACTTCAATAATAAATATGGCAGTGCCATGTTGGCATTTTTTTCCATAACTTGAGTTGATTTATTTTGGAAAACCTTGTTACATTGTTTAATGGCATCACAACAAAATTAGGCATAATAATGTGTTAATTCCACGACTGTATATATCGGTATCGGTCGATATCGGAATCGGTAATTAAGAGTTGGACAATATCGGAATATCGGATATCGGCAAAAAAGCCATTATCGGACATCTCTAGTTTTTTTATGTAGTTTGATGATTTTCCTCGACTGAGGTTCATTTTGTACATTTGTAGCATCATCTACAAAGATACAAAGAATTGCTATTGAGACATCCAGTGGACACATTTAGAACAGCTGTTTCTTTCATTCCAAAAATTCAGGCAAAATTTACACTTAGCAAACTCATCCCTCGGGCCGTACGTTTGACACCCCTGGTGTAGTGGGATCCTTGCATCGCACTACTGTACTAATTATGATAATCAAGCCACATGGCTGTCATCTGACGCCACACAAAGAATGTTATTCCTTACCATCCATCCATTTCCTACCGCTTGTCCCTTTCGGGGTTGCGGGGGGTGCTGGAGCCTATCCCAGCTGCATTCGGGCGGAAGGCGGTGTACACCCTGGACAAATCGCCACCTCATGGCAGGGCCAACACAGATAGACAGACAACATTCACACTCACGTTCACACAATCGGGCCCTTTTAGTGTTGCCAATCAACCTATCCCCAGGTGCATAAGAGAACATGCAAACTCCACACAGAAAGATTCCGAGCCCAGGCTCCAACCCAGGACCTTCGTATTGTGAGGCCCCCGTGCTGCCCCTTTCTTACCAAGTGTTTGATAGCATCCACTTGTTACCCTGAAGAGGAAATTTGTTGAGCTGCATTATATAGCCAACCTTTTTGGCTGAGAGAGTCATGGAAGCCAAATATTTTAAAATGTATTTCCGTGAGAGCCATATAATATTTTTTTAAACACTGAATATAAGTAAATGCGTGCATTTTTAAGTAAGACCAACGTTAGAGTATAACACGTCTGTTATTCTTTTTAATACAATTTTTATTCTGAAACTAACTAATAATGAATAAAATACTTCTTACCATTAATGCGACTTCTTGAACAGGTGCGGTAGAAAACAGATGGATGGATTAAAATGCATGAGAATGTTTTATATTTTGAACGTTATTTTTAACACTGATTGCCAGTGGAATTATTCATTACTTATCGTGTTAAGCAATGTCAGCTAAGATTAATCTGAGATGCAGTCATCAAAAGAGCCACATCTGGCTCTAGCCATATTCCCTACCCCTGACTTAATGCAATATGAGAAAGTTTACTTTCATTAGTATTTAAACGAATCCATTATTATTACATTATTAATATGGTCACTTTTGATTTTTTTAATACGTTAGTAAACATTTCAAATACATTTTTCTTCATGTTGTCCTGATAGTGGGGGTTTAGGAAAGTAGTCGAACACGCGGCTCGGGGCGAACACTTTTCATTTTGAGTATCTTCCGACCTTACTTAAAAGAATATACGAAGTCTTTCATTTCAGATCAAAATATTGTTTTTGTGCCAAAAAATACACCGATACAGCACTTAATAAAATTAAAAATGACCATCCGTTGATTTCTTACACTTGAGCGATGCGCCATTAAATAATCAATTTGCTGTTTAATAAAGAAAACAATTTACTTTTTAAAATTATTTATATATATGTATAAGAATATTTACAAGATGAAAATAGGATGAGGTTTCTTACTTTGGAAGGCAGCTTCTTTATCGTGTGCGCAGGATGATGAACACCGAATGAGGGGCAATGCAGTTGACAACGCTACAAAGGGTGGGCGAGCCGAGCCAGCCAGGGCATCGACACCGATACCAATACCGATCATCTTCGAGCCGATACCAGCATGACGAGACTGACCTTTTACAAAGTGTTGGTTTTTTTCTTCCCAGAATTATCTGCTTAAATTGTTGTTCCATTGTTATTGTTGCCCAGCACACACATATATACATATACATATGTGCGTATATAAATAAATTTATGTATATATATATACATATACATATATATATATATATATATATATATATATATATACATATATATATATACATACACACACGTGTGAATGTAAATAAATTATATATATATATATATATATTTACATACACACATGTGTGTATATAGTGTATATATATATATTTATTTATATACACACGTGTATATATTTATACATACATATATATATATATACATACATACATATATATATATATATACACATACATATATATATATATTTATTTATATACACACGTGTAATGTATATATATATATATATATATATTACACATGTGTGTATATAAATATATATATACTGTATATATACATATATATATATACACACATGTGTGTATATATATATATACAGAAATGTATACTATATACACACATATGTGTGTATGTAAATATATATATATATACATACACATATGTGTGTATATAAATACATATATATATACTATATACACACGTGTGTATGTAAATATATAATATATATATATACACATATGTGTATATATATATATATATATATATATATATATATATACATATATATATATATATATATATATATACACACATACACACATGTGTGTATATAGTATACATTTCTGTATACATACACACATATATATATATATATATATATATATATATATATATATATATATATATGTGTATGTATACAGAAATGTATACTATATACACACATGTGTGTATGTGTGTATATATATGTATATATATATATATATATATATATATATACACACATGTGTGTATATAGTATACATTTCTGTATACATACACACATATATATATATATATATATATATATATATATATATATATATATATATATATATATATATATATATATACACACACGTGTAAATGTAAATATATACATATATATATTCATTTTTTTCAAAAACCTAATCAAGGTTTTTACATGTGTTGGTTTCAACCAAATACATGCAATTATTTGATGTATTTACTTAGCTTAAACAATAAAAAGCAATTAGAATGTTACATTGCCTTATATTATTGTATGTTATATTGTATTACTATTGTAAGTGTGTTGATGCACTTATTTAACATTTTCTGTTTAAAATCATGATCAAGAAATTTAAAGGTAAAAACTAATCATTGATTCAAGCTAAAGGAGTATCAAACTGATATATATTTGGTATGGAGTTGATACCAAAATGTGCAGTATCACATAAAATAACTGCTATCTGCTGATTGTGAGGTTGTAGCAAGCATCTCTCTCAACTCTACCTGGGCCAACACAGATAGACCACTCAAATAAATACTTTATCTCCCCAGAACACAATGGGAAAGGGTCAATGCTCAGCTAAAGTACTACAATGTCATGCAAAAAGTATATTCAAATATTTGTACTTTTGGTATGAATAGTGCAAGGTCATTCCCTTCAGACTTGGCAAAGATACTTTAAACATTTCCTTTTGTAATACATTTTTAAGAGAATAAAACAACTGTTTAAAACTGTTTTTAACCAGAAAAGTAGTATCAGAAGTATTATTACTGTACTGTACTATCAGTGAAAATAACATAATGAGATGACATAGGCCTTCTGTAATCCTGAAATGACGAATTAAATGTTTCAATATATGTACTGTAATAATTTACAGCGGTGTAGTGCAATCTTTATTGAGCCACCATACAAATGTTTACATTAGAAAAATCTCCCACCACAACTTCGAACCAGAAAATGTCACAAAAAGTATACGATATAGTGGATTCCTGCAAATTTACAATTTTTTAAAAAAATAGGCTGTTTTTTTTTTTTAGGGTTGTCAAATGTATCGAGTTAACACATTATTATTACGGCTGCAGCTATTGATTATTTTAGTAATAGTAAAACCCATCAAGAGTTTGTTCGATAAATTGAGTCATCGGATAAAACACACTTCATAACCTTTTTGCGCATTTTAGGGAAAATTGTAAACAAAAAACAGAGATTTTTCTGCTCGCCATAACTTTCATTCTTTTTTTTCCTAAATAAATGCATGTCATCAACATTGAAATTGCACTTTTAACATGTGTGCATTAATAATAATTAAAAAAAAAAAAAATCAAAGATCATGGCACTCACACACACGATTGCAGGGCCCTGCGGAAACTATCATCTGTGTATTTTTATAGTTTCAGGCTCTCCATGCAGCCCGGATTTTATCAGTTTTTATCATTTACACTCATTTATTTATCGAAGCAACAGAATAAAAATCTAAGCTTTTTTCTAATCGACGAAATCGATTAATCGTTGCAGCCCTATGGATCGTTCAATAGTGTGAAACAAGAATATTAAATGTCTAAATACAAAAGTATTGCAATGACATTTTCCTATCCCTTGGATTCAAGGGGGTGCATGATTTCTAATTCTAACACCGGTGGTCTCGTAATGTAACCGCTGCGAATGTAACCAGTGCAAGATCGACTGTCCCGAACATTCACAGATAGCAGATGTGTACCCTCACACCCTGGAACACACCAATGAGAGAGGTTACTAGGTTGTGTCATGACGAGCAAATACGTTTAAGCCATAAAATGACTTACGGGCCATTCACAGGAAGTGAAACATGTGCGCTTAAAGTGGAAGGCACAGGCTGAGTCATTGCGGGTAAGCGGAAACTGAGTGCGGAACTTGTGCAACATCATGACACCACTCTTAGAATCAATCTGGCAACTTCCTGGTATTGTCTACTGGACTATAAGACCCTGATAGTTTTACTGGCTGATAAAATGTGTGTTGAGCAAAAGTACCAGTAAAAGTGACATGTTTTCAAAGGTCTGACAATGATGCATTGTGAAGCAGTGTTACAGGTTAAGATAATCATTTACGATTGTTATTAGTTATTAACTTATGTGATTAATCACCAGGGATTGGTCCGTGTTGTTGATGAAACAGTTACCAAATTTTGAGCATGTGCATTCAAGTAAGATATATATTTTTTAAATGGTCCTGGAAGGACATTGTCACTATAAAATTGCATTTGTGTCTAAATATTGGCGTCTGTTTTAAGGAAATTAAAATCATGCAAGCGAGTAAATAACTAGAGATGTCCGATAATGGCCTTTTTTCCGATATCCGATATTGTCCAACTCTTAATTACCGATTCCGATATAAACCGATACCGATATATACAGTCGTGGAATTAACACATTATGCCTAATTTTGTTGTGATGCCCCGCTGGATGCATTAAACAATGTAACAAGGTTTTACAAAATAAATCAACTCAAGTTATGGAAAAAAATGCCGACATGGCACTGCCATATTTATTATTGAAGTCACAAAGTGCATTATTTTTTTTAACATGCCTCAAAACAGCAGCTTGGAATTTGGGACATGCTCTCCCTGAGAGAGCATGAGGAGGTTGAGGTGGGCGGGGTTGGGGTGGGCGGGGTTGAGTTGGGGGGGTGTAGGGGTAGCGGGGGGTGTATATTGTAGCGTCCCGGAAGAGTTAGTGCTGCAAGGGGATCTGGGTATTTGTTCTGTTGTGTTTATGTTGTGTTACGGTGCGGATGTTCTCCCGAAATGTGTTTGTCATTCTTGTTTGGTGTGGGTTCACAGTGTGGCGCATATTTGTAACAGTGTTAAAGTTGTTTATACGGTCACCCTCAGTGTGACCTGTATGGCTGTTGACCAAAATTTAGCATTTCAATGCAAACATTTTTCTTTTTAAATGTGGTGAAATATGGTCTTTTCCATGTCCTGTTCAAATTTAGGAGGGTCAAGTCAACTTTTCTACAGTCGTCCTTTGTTTATCGCTTTTAATCGGTTCCGAACATGCCCGTGATGAATGAATATCCGCACAATCGGAATCATTAATTATGAATCCAGTTTTCATAGCTAGAGCATAAAAAAACAGTTTACTGCATTTTAAATACATTTCAACATTATGAGAGAACCCCAGAAATGAAATAACACCCTTCAGTCACCCTTAGACTCTTTTATTCCAACATAGTAATGCTGCCTGAGGCTGAGCCAATCACTGCCCATGATACTGAACGGAACGCTCTGATTGGTTAGGTCTCACCTAGTGGCCAATACCACTGTAGTATTGATAATGTTAATTTATTTAGCCATGTGTGTGTGTTTGAAGAGTCTTAATTTATTACCAAAAATTGAAGAATATACTTTAAAATAATATATTAAAAAAGTCCACAAAGTGGTGAAGCCGCAATATTTAAAGATAATTATTTATTTAAAAAAAGGGGAACATTACAAGAAAATAAGGAAAATACAACAACTTCTGTTGTCTTATGTAGAAAACCCTAAACCAGTGAAGTTGGCACGTTGTGTTAATCGTAAATAAAAACAGAATACAATGATATGCAAATTCTTTTCAACCTATATTCAATTGAATAGACTGCAAAGACAAGATACTTAACGTTCGAACTGGTAAACTTTGTTAATTTTTGCAAATATTAGCTCATTTGGAATTTGATGCCTGCAACATGTTTCAAAAAAGCTGGCACAAGTAGCAAAAAAAGACTGAGAAAGTTGAGGAACGCTCATCAAACACTTATTTGGAACATATGTTGCCATCTAAGCAACGTCTTTTTCATGGACGCCCCTGCTTATTTCAGCAAGACAATGTCAAGCCACATTCTGCATGTGTTACAACAGTGTGGCTTCATAGTAAAGGAGTGCGGGTACTAGACTGGCCTGCCTGTAGTCCAGACCTGTCACCGATTGAAAATGTGTGGCGCATTATGAAGCCTAAAATACCACAACGGACTGTTGAACAACTTAAGCTGTACATCAAGCAAGAATGGGAACGAATTCCACCTGAAAAGCTTCAAAAATTGGTATCCTCAGTTCCCAAATGTTTACTGAGTGTTGTTAAAAGGAAAGGCCATGTAACACAGTGGTAAAAATGCCCCTGTGCCAATTTTTTTGCAATGTGTGGCTGCCATTAAATTCTAAGTTAATGATTATTTGCAAAAAAAAAAAGTTTCTCAGTTCGAACATTAAATATCTTGTCTTTGCAGTTTACGTTATTCTATTCAATATAAGTTGAAAAGGATTAGCAAATCATTGTATTCTGTTTTTAATTATGATTTACACAACGTGCCAACTTCACTGGTTTTGGGTTTTGTATGTCCGCCTGCACTTGAAAAGGCTGGAAAAGATCATAGAGGACGTTTTGTCAACCCAATGCACGCGCCCCCGGAAACACAATTTCCCCAGTAAAAAGCTGCTTCTCCGCACATGTCTTTCATGGTAAGAAACATTGTGGCGTTTAAGTTTTACGACTTTTAATGACTTTTTTTTTTTTTTACCAATAGTTTCGCATAACAAAAAATAGCAATAAAGTTGCCATTTTTCTTTGGTACTTTTCATATCCTTTGAAGTTTGGATACATTTGGTGAATAATTACAACCCTTTAAGCCCGTAATGTATTTGAAAACAAGGTAACATTTCAAGAAAATAAGAAAATAATACAAGCATTTCTAATCTATCTACGGAGCCCCTAAAGGGACATGGGGGAAACATTTTTTTTTTTTATAATTTTGACTTTTGATTTTGATTTTTTTTCAGACATCTCGTGCGCACCAGAAAGTTTCTCGTCTGCACGAGAAACTTTTTTATAAAAAAAATAAATACAAAATTATAATTTATTTTTCTTTTTTAATAAAATGTTTCTCGTGTGCACGAGAAACTTTTTATTAAAAAAATAAAATAAAAAATTATAAATTTTTCTGGACTCTCACTTTTATGTTAGATCCACTATGGACTGGACTTTCACTATTATGTTAGATCCACTATGGACTGGACTCTCACACTATTATGTTAGATCCACTATGGACTGAACTCTCACTATTATGTTAGATCCACTATGGACTGAACTCTCACTATTATGTTAGATCCACTATGGACTGGACTTTCACAATATTATGTTAGATCCACTATGGACTGAACTCTCACTATTATGTTAGATCCACTATGGACTGAACTCTCACTATTATGTTAGATCCACTATGGACTGGACTTTCACAATATTATGTTAGATCCACTATGGACTGAACTCTCACTATTATGTTAGATCCACTATGGACTGAACTCTCACTATTATGTTAGATCCACTATGGACTGGACTTTCACAATATTATGTTAGATCCACTATGTACTGGACTCTCACTATTATGTTAGACCCACTATGGACTGGACTCTCACTATTGTGTTAGATCCACTATGGACTGGACTTTTACAATATTATGCAAGATCCACTCGATGTCCATTGCACCGGTCGCCCTTGAGGGGGCGGGGGGTCACCCACATCTGCGGTCCTCTCCAAGGGTTCTCATTGTCATCCCACTGGGTTGAGTTTTTCCTTGCCCTAATGTGGGATCTGAACCGAGGATGTCGTTGTGGCTTGTGCAGCCCTTTGAGACACTTGTGATTTAGGGCTATATAAATAAACATTGATTGATTGATTGATTGATTGATGAATTTGGGGCGTGCACAACCTACTTTAGCCTCCAGATGGCAGTAGGCTTTGGAATTTCTTAAACTGTGTTTTGTGGCAATCCCAACTTAGCGTCAGTTGCTACGCAGAGTGGCGCTTTCAATCATTTTCAGCAGACTGCGTTGCAAAATGATTACCCCCCTCTCTTCATCTCACGCGAGGTCCATCCAGGAGTAGGGCCGTATGAATCCCTTCCCTACTGCACGGGGAAAATTACAGGGAACTAAACGGGAAAGAGGGGCAAAATACGTCAGTTTCCAGGGGAAATGTGCAGGCACTGATAGTTAAAATCTCAAGTATTTTATGACTCGGCTATGTCTGTGGGATGAGGAATGTCAGCGGAGGCTTGGGAATGACCGCCGTCTTCCACTGCGGGACGAAAACGCGTGTCCATTCTGTGTCGGAGGCGCCTCTTGAGCTGCAGGCGGCGTTGGACCGAGATAGTCTTGTACTCCTGCGTCTTCAGCTTGGCGTAGTAATCGGAGAACTTGTTAAAGAGGAAGGAGATGGGCATTCCGTTCAGGATGATTCCAAACGAGATGCAGCCAAAAGCTACGATGCGGCCCAGGATGGTCACAGGAACCACATCCCCATAGCCCACAGTGGAAATGCTGACCTAGGAAAGTAAAGAGTACAGTTATTGTTACCTACTCAGAAAGTAGCCATTAAAAACGCGCCGGAAGTCACTTATTACATTTCCTAGTCAAAATAGTGATTATCTTGTGTGGTAAGAATCACTTGCTTGAAAAGTCCTTGATACGATGTAAACCTCGGTTTTCCTACGAGTGAAAAAAAGCCTAAATTTAGTCCCGTTTATTGCGTAATGTCTCGGCTACCATACGGCCAAACATTACGCAAAAACACAATGTATCATTCCGCAAAAATTGTCCAAACAAAGAATTCCATTTGTAGTTTGACCTTGCTTTTTTTCCCCCTCTTTGTTTTGTAAAAAGGCTAAAAAATATTTTATAAATATTGAAAGACTTTGTGCCTTTTTCATCTATTTTTGCTGTTTTTTTTGTTTCATTTTATTTCTACACTTTGTTCATTAAATCACCTTCTAATTTGTGTCAAAAATGTTTGCCCTTTTAGAGGCGGTTTCTTTCAGAGGACCAAATGGGACAAAATTAAATATATTAAAAAAGTAATCACGCATGCGTTATTAAGTAATTTTAATTGGAATCAAATACATAATTTATTAAATGTCAAATACAATATGATTTAAGCATCTAATTAATTAATCAAATATACATTTATAATTAAATTATTTCATTTTTTTATGATTTAATTAATACATGATTTAAATAATTGTTGATTTTATAAAAAAAATGATTTAAAAAGGTATTTATCTATTACCTTAATGTTGTCCCATTTGGCACTTGACAATTTATTGTCATTAAATAAACTAATCATTCTAAAAAAAAAAATACTTAAATGTGTCAATAATTAAACACTTAAGAGATTAAATCAGTAATTAAATCGTGGGATACAAATAAAAATGTATTGTTATTAATGACACATTTAATTAGACATTTATGTATTTCATTTCAGTTACATAAATGACACATTTAAGTAATTGTTTAAGATTTATTTAACTTTGTCACTTTTGGACCTCCATATTTCACTACATCACCAAACCTTTTCTACCAGGGGCCGCATACTAAAAAAACAAAACATAGATTTTGTGCATTTAAGATGCTGAAATTAATCTAAGGTATGTCAATAGTGTATATCTTAAGCTATATCTTGGCTTTGTTTTAGAGGTGACATTAATTAATATAATATATGATTTTTAGAATATGCTGACAATCAATTCAAACGAGCTGCGGGGCCAAAAAGGCCTACATGGATTAGATACACAAAACTACACACAACCGTGCCAGGTTAGTAGTAGTTGATCTTAATTGTTACAGGGGCCAAACAATCCTATTTTACACTAATTAAAGATCATTTATATCAGTGTTTTTCAACCATTTTTGAGCCAAAGCACATTTTTTGCGTTGAAAAAATCCGGAGGCACACCACCAGCAAAAATCATAAACTCAGTTAAAAGTCATTGTCGCAATTGTTGGATATGACTTTAAAACATAACCAAGAATGCATTAATATAGCTCTTGTCTCAAAGTAGGTGTACTGTCACCACCTGTCACATCACGCCCTGACTTATTTGGAGTTTTTTGCTGTTTTCCTGTGTGTAGTCTTTTACTTCTTGTCTTGCGCTCCTATTTTGGTGTCTTTTTCTCTTTTGTTGGTGTTTTCCTGTAGCAGTTTCATGTCTTATATTTCCCGCATCTATAGGATAGGATATAGTATCCGAGGTGGTTTAAAATACAAATCCGTGATCCACAATAGAAAAAGGAGAGAGTGTGGAATCCAATGAGCCAGCTTGTACCTAAGTTATGGTCAGAGCGAAAAAAGATGCGTCCTGCACTGCACTCTCATCCACAAATCTTTCATCCTCGCTCAAACTAATGGGGTAATCGTCGCTTTCTCGGTCCGAATCGCTCTCGCTGCATTGAAAACAATGAGGAAATGTGAGGAGCCTTTCAACCTGTGACGTCACGCTTCTTCCGGTACAGGCAAGGCTTTTTTTAATCAGCGACCAAAAGTTGCGAAATTTATCGTTGATGTTCTCTACTAAATCCTTTCAGCGAAAATATGGCAATATCGCGAAATGATCAAGTATGACACATAGAATGGATCTGCTATCCCCGTTTAAATAAAAAAAATTCATTTCAGTAGGCCTTTAAGTAAATGCTAGTGCCATTATCTTGACATAATGATATGCGCTCGACATTACATTTCTTGAAACCAGCAAACTTATACTAAAAACTAGTTTATTGTTCTTAATGGAAAGGCAACAAGGCAACCGCTTGTTACTCTCGGGGTCTACTAGCCGCTCAGGCAAATAATATTGTCTAAAAATGGATTTTTCCATCGATAACATGACATCATCGCGCCAAGTGCGTGCTCTTTCAGTCATTAGTGCGCAAGGAATATGTATGTATATATATATATATATATATATATATATATATATATATATATATATATATATATATATATATATATATATATATATATATATGTGCATGAACTATTTCTGTTCAAAATTGTTTGAAATGTCACATGTAAATGTTTAAACATTAACTGTCAGTTTACTGTACTATGCCAACTGTAATACTATATGAGTACATATTTTCGATTGTTTCATTGAAAATAAAACAGCAAAGTCCATTTGGCTGTCATCTGTTTTAATTATGAGACACAATTGTGTCAAAGTCATGATTTTTTTATTTCATGCTTGAAATAAGAAATTTTTACTTTAAAAAAGTAGTTTTATACTTGTGAGTGTTGATGACACGGCTTTACATCAGTTGATATTCTAGTTTCAAGCATGTTTTACTCAATATAGGTCATCAAATCTCAGCAACAAGCTGTAATATCTTACTGAGATCATTTAGGACCAAAACACTTAAAACAAGTAAAACACTCTAACATAAAATCTGCTTAGAGAGAAGAATTATCTTATCAGACAGAAAATAAGCAAATATCACCCTTATTTGAGATATTTCATCTTACTTAGATTTCAGTTTTTGCAGTGCACACTTACCGCAGCCCACCACCAGGCGTAAGGAATGCTGCTGATGGGAGAGCCCTCGGTCTCCCTCTCAGCGGAATGCAGGAGAGCGGAGAAAGTGAAGATCCCCATGGCGATGAAGAGCAATATGCAAGAGGCCTGCTGGTAGCACTGGCGCAGGGTGAAGCCGAACGCCCTCATGCCGGTGGAGTGGCGGGCCAGTTTTAAGACGCGGAATATCCTCAGCAGTTTGACTACTTTCAGGACGTGGCTGAACTTGCTGACGCTGGCCAGCGTCCTGAGGTCCTCCTGCGCGTTCCCTTCCTCGCTGCCCACGGCGGCTTCCAGGACGATCTGGACAAGATAAGGCATGACGGCCACCATGTCCACAAAGTTGAGTCCGCTCTTCAAAAACAGTTTGACGTTGGGAGTGGTGGCGAGGCGGATGAGGTACTCGCACGCGAAGAACACAATGGTGAAGATCTCCACCCACTCCATGTAGGTTTTGCCGCAGACTTGGTAGTTCTCAAGCTCCTCTACGGTGTTGAGAGACATCGCCACTATGGAGAAGAGGACAAAGAGGTTAGAGAAGACGCTGAACGCCTTCGCCGGGGTCGACGAGTAGGGGTTCTCCACGATGTTCCACAAGGTCCTCCGTACGCTCCCGAACGCCATGTCGGCGAATAGCTCGTCGTCGTACTTCACCTCGATCTCGGCCATGAGTTCCCTCTCCACTTTCAGGTTGTCCCTCATCTCGTCCACCTTTTCCTCAAACACCATCCAGCAGCAGCGCTTGGCGTCCTTCAGGCTCAGGCCCCAGTAGGCCATCTCCTCCTCGAAGTGGATCGGACACATTTCCCGGATGACCCACAGCTCGCCGCTGGCGTAGAAATGGCAGATGTGGTGGAAAAAGGCGGGGTCGCGGTCAAAGAAGAACTCGTTCTTTTTGACGGAGTAGTCGTCGCAGAGGGCGAAGAGGCGGCTTCGGTCTGCGCAGGCAGCCAGCGAGCCGATACGGGTGTGAGGGTAGTTCATGGCACACTTTTTGGGGATGTGGAAAACCTTCCCGCCAATGTTGACCGTGACGTCGTGCGGTTTGGGTTTCTCCTCACCTGCGGGGCACTCGGGCCCGTCCAGGTTCTCCAGAGAGCTCCACGCTTTCACCGCGTCCTGCTGAGAAAAGGGAAAGCTCTTTTTGTCCCGGCCACCCTTCGACAGGCAGTTGATGGTGCTGCGGCGACTTTGCAGACATCTGGACAGATCGCGGCTGCCGTCAGCCGCCATTGCACCTGCGGTTTAAAAAAAAAGAAAGAAAAAAAAAAGGCAGGAAAGCAGTCGTGACCCAGAACAAAAAGAGGAAAAAAGTCAAAGAGGAAACGCGGCAGGAAAAGGACTCTCACGGCACATGCTGACTCATCAAAGCGCTGATATCCCCGTGAATGGCAGGCTTTCCTGTTTTGGAAGGGATTCCTCCCGTGGTCACCACACCGACGACACAAAGGCGTCTGACCCGCTAGATGAGGAGCAGGCAGCCAGTAATTGATCCACTTGATCTCATTGGTGGATCTCCAAGTTTCCTTAAGAAGTTGTAAATATAGTGAGGGTGGCGGGGATTAGGAAACAAAGTTGATTTAAGGATTTTGGATAAGACAAAGGGCAAGTTAAGGACCTGTCGGGAGTTCCTGTGCGAGCTTGTCCCGCTATTACTACTATACTTCCTGTAAAACTACACACCATGGGGGTCCAAACTTTTCCCACTGAGGGCCGCACACTGAAAAAATCAAAAGGAAGCAGGGGCCATTTTGATGTATCTCATTTTCCAAGCTGATGTAATCTATCAGGGGTCTTTCACGTTTTAGGTGAAGAACCCCCAAACTGAAGGACAGAAGGAGCGGGGACCCCCTAATTATATATCTTGTAGAAAATTATGATTGTATTTTACAAACCCCGTTTCCATATGAGTTGGGAAATTGTGTTAGATGTAAATATAAACGGAATACAATGATTTGCAAATCCTTTTCAATCCATATTCAATTGAATATGCTACAAAGACAAGATATTTGATGTTCAAACTCATTAACTTTTTTTTTTTTTTTTGCAAATAATAATTAACTTGCCAAAGTAGTTGGGAAAGGGCATGTTCACCACTGTGTTACATGGCCTTTCCTTTTAACAACACTCAGTAAACGTTTGGGAACTGAGGAAACACATTTTTGAAGCTTCTCAGGTGGAATTCTTTCCCATTCCTGCTTGATGTACAGCTTAAGTTGTTCAACAGTCCGAGGGTCTCTGTTGTGGTATTTTAGGCTTCATAATGCGCCACACATTTTCAATGAGAGACAGGTCTGGACTACAAGCAGGCCAGTCTAGTACCCGCACTCTTTTACTATGAAGCCACATTGATGTAACACGTGGCTTGGCATTGTCTTGCTGAAATAAGCAGGGGCGTCCATGGTAACGTTGCTTGGATGGCAACATATGTTGCTCCAAAACCTGTATGTACCTTTCAGCATTAATGGCGCCTTCACAGATGTGTAAGTTAACCATGTCTTGAGCACTAATACACCCCCATACCATCACAGATGCTGGCTTTTCAACTTTGCACCTATAACAATCCGGATGGTTGTTTTCCTCTTTGGTTCGGAGGACACGGCGTCCACAGTTTCCAAAAACAATTTGAAATGTAGACTCGTCAGACCACAGAACACTTTTCCACTTTGTATCAGTCCATCTTAGATGAGCTCAGGCCCAGCGAAGCCGACGGCGTTTCTGGGTGTTGTTGATAAACGGTTTTCGCCTTGCATAGGAGAGTTTTAACTTGCACTTACAGATGTAGCGACCAACTGTAGTTACTGACAGTGGGTTTCTGAAGTGTTCCTGAGCCCATGTGGTGATATCCTTTACACACTGATGTCGCTTGCTGATGCAGTACAGCCTGAGGGATCCAAGGTCACAGGCTTAGCTGCTTACGTGCAGTGATTTCTCCAGATTCTCTGAACCCTTTGATGATATTACGGACCGTAGATGGTGAAATCCCTAAATTCCTTGCAATAGCTGGTTGAGAAAGGTTTTTCTTAAACTGTTCAACAATTTGCTCACACATTTGTTGACAAAGTGGTGACCCTCGCCCCATCCTTGTTTGTGAATGACTGAGCATTTCATGGAATCTACTTTTATACCCAATCATGGCACCCACCTGTTCCCAATTTGCCTGTTCACCTGTGGGATGTTCTAAATAAGTCTTTGATGAGCATTCCTCAACTTTATCAGTAGTTATTGCCACCTTTCCCAACTTCTTTGTCACGTGTTGCTGGCATCAAATTCTAAAGTTAATGATTATTTGCACAAAAAAAAATGTTTATCAGTTTGAACATCAAATATGTTGTCTTTGTAGCATATTCAACTGAATATGGGTTGAAAATGATTTGCAAATCATTGTATTCCGTTTATATTTACATCTAACACAATTTCCCAACTCATATGGAAACGGGGTTTGTACAATAAACTGGTCGTCGAGGTACCTCGTTATTGTGCAATACCAACGCAGGGTTTTCGCCAGGTTGCCGCCATACTTGTGGTGGTGGGGGCGTGGCTAGAGGCATGACGTCATCATATAATTGGCATAATTTGCAATGATGCATATACATACATATATGTATACACTTGAAAAAAAAATGGGCTGCATGGTCAAGTGGCCAGAAGAAAGCCATTTCTGCGCAAATGTCACAAAGTATCCCGCTTACATTACGCCAAACAGTACAGAGACGAGCCTCAAAACTTCTGGAACAAAGTAATTTGGAGTGATGAGACCAAAATTTTACTTTTTGGCGACTCGACCATGCAGGCCATTTTTCTTCAAGTGCCTCTTTATTGTGCATCTTGAAACAGCCACAACACAATTTTTCCAGAGAGTCCTGACTTTCTGAGACCTCAACATCCGCTGACCCCTCTCTGTCAGTTTACGTGGCCTACCACTTCGCGGCTGAGTTGCTGTTGTTCCCAAACTCTTCCATTCTCTTACAATAAAATTTCACGACTGGATTTGTTGCACAGGTGGCATCCTATGACAGTTCCACGCTGGAAATCACTGAGAGCGGCCCACTCTTTCACAAATGTTTGTAGAAACAGTCTCCATGCCTAAGTGCTTGATTTTATACACCTGTGGCCGGGCCAAGTGATTATGACACCTGATTCTCATCATTTGGATGGCTGGCCAAATACTTTTGGCAATATAATTCCTGCGCGGCTAAAATTTGGAAGGCGTAATATTTGAATTACCGACATATGCGTACGGTACTTGATTGTCACGGTATCAACAGGACTACCTCAGTTCATCTACACGTGTTGCTTGTCATCAACTAAATGCCGAAAAAAAAAAAACAGACACCGCCGGCAAAGAAACGTCAACTGGAACCAGAGCAATATGTTATATGAACGGATATACAGCCTATATTATTCACGCACTATTGACTAGTGATGTGCATAAAATGTGGCCACTGAAAAACTTTGATGAACCGTAAGCAAGACGTCTGGAGCCTCCGCACGTTTGCTCCGGTCGCTGTCAGATTCAAACACTGATGACATCTATTAAACAGACGAGAAGCAAGGAATCATGCAGAGACAGAGCTACATTTTGCTCAATTGAGGAGAGACGTGTTTTGTGCTGTACTCTATTTACAGATCCAAACTACGTTCTAAAAGTCCAGCCCCCGTGCTTCCTCTATTTATTTGGGAGGTCCCTGGTTACATCACTGAAGCTGTCGCTGAGGGAAGGGGGTAATCTCGACAGCTCCGGTTAGACACAATATATGATTATACAAAATGTAAATGTGCTGACAGTCGTGATATCGCCTTGTCTCTGCTCTGTCTGCGTCACGGTACTCGATGTTCGGCCTTGGCAGTCAGCAGGCCGATTCTGGAAACAAACACTGATACGAGACTGGCTTGCAATCTTTTGGATTGCCAGCTTTGCACAGACAAAGAAAGATACAATTTCAGCACATTTGATAATAACTATAGCAACGGCCCTTAAGCATAAGAGTTGTGTGATAATATATACAAATTTATTGTAACAGTCGCTCAACGCATTACTTTGCACTCCAGCCAGCCCTTAGACCCAATCCTTGTCCTGAAGTTATGGATCTGACTTGCCGACTTCTCTCACCCGCATTGTTTTAATATGTGATGCCAGATACACAGTAGGGGCGATTGCTGAAGACGACATAAGTGAAGTGAAAAATAAAGCTATTGTAGATCCACCCTGATGTCTGTATCTCCTATACTTAACAGCCATTAAAAACAGAAACCCACCCACCCCAAATTATGCGGCGGGCCGCCCTTTGGACACCCCTGCTATGGACAATAGAATACTTTAGAGTGGGTGACGTACAGCTAATAATATGCTGGGTACTACTCATCTGCCTCAATATGTCATTGTAACAACTTGGCAGATGGAAACATGCAGTGCGGTCACATGGGCATTCTTTAAAGGGGGGGGGGGGTGTAGCGGCGCATACCCTCTTGTGCCAAGTGCCTGGTGACACTCCCAACCCCTTCCCCCACACATACCATCCATCCATCCATCGAGAGGTTAAAACCAAACCAGTGATAAATGATTGGCCCAAGTCAACAACTCTGTCAATGTAAACAAGGAAGTGAGGGGAAAGCAGTGTCAATAGGTTAAGGGTTGTGCATTCAGGGAAAAGTGCAACATTTTAACGCTTGATAAAAAAAAAAATAAAAAAAAAAGGTCATACTGAGGTAGGAAAACAAGGCCCGAAGCTTTTTGGATTGTGGGGCTGAGGGGGAAAACGGACTACTTCCTGGTAACCTCTCCGAGAAGTCACCTTTAACACCTTGTAGGTAGGTAGATGTTTATTGTCATTGCACAAGTACAATGAAACCTTGTTTTCAGCACAAACCCGTTCAAGATTAGACAAACAAACAGTGTACAGGGTTGCAGAACAGGAACGCTGATGGGTCACCACAAGGTGACCCGTAAAAGATGGGAAAAAGGTCAACGCTGGAGAAGGATGAGTAAAAAAAATACAATCTAGACGGAGCTCCTAAGAGGGCCTAGTCTGGAGTGGGAAAAAAACCTCCATAGCAAAGCACGTATACATATTACAACGTACATCTCGAGATATCTAGCAACAGAGGGGAGGGAGTGGGGGGCCATGGTGGCAGGCTGCAGCTCTCAGGCGCTGCCCAGCCGTCCATCACCCCTATGGGATTTGCGTCAAGGGCGTTGGATTGAGGGTGGGGTATGTGTGTGTGGCGTATATTTTTTATGGATGCATGTGTGTGTGTAAGCCTGCAGTGTGTCTCTGTTCCGCGGCCTTGATGTTGTGCAGCTGATAAGTCCAAAGTCAACAACAACAACAACAACAGGTGTGTGTCCATGAGAGACAAGAAGGGAGTTTGTTGTGTCTTCGCCGCACTGTCCTTCGGGAGAGTCTCGAAGCCAGGGAAACAATCCAAGTTAGAATGTTAAAATTAAATTTGCTTTTCACTCTAAATTGTCCATGACTGATCCTTATGTGTGAATTGCCTCTTAAAGAACATTATAAATTATTTTAAAAAATAAGTCTACTTCCTGATTTAATGAAGATGGAACAATACAAAGATCCATATTATCGATAAAGGGTAGTATCGTGATATGGTCGATGTTTCAGTTAATGTTTTTCAGCAGTGGGAACTGGGAGACTCGTCCAGA
The DNA here is from genome assembly GCF_033978785.1 of Entelurus aequoreus. Lineage (NCBI taxonomy): Eukaryota > Metazoa > Chordata > Actinopteri > Syngnathiformes > Syngnathidae > Entelurus > Entelurus aequoreus. The sequence goes on from NC_084749.1 coordinate 22,430,044, forward strand.
TAGAGGGAAAGATGAATGCAGCAATACAATAGGTACCACTGTATTTTTTGCCTCATTGCTGTGAGATTCTTGCGTGTGAACGAAGCATTAGGAGTGGGACTATCCAGGACTAGCTGTGCTCAATCAACCACCAGATACCATCTGTGAGCAGATAATACTGTATGATCTTTGTCTTTTGGACTTATCAGTTCTTCACTCACGCTTTAAGTGAAGGATGAGACAAAGTCACATTGATACCTCGTGTAGACAGAGACATCCTGGATGAAAACCAACACTTCCCGTCCAACCTGATAGAGCTTGAGAGGTGCTCAAAAGGTTAAGGGTTGTGCATTCAGGAACAAGAGCAACAATTTAACGCTTGATAAAAAAAAATATCAAAGAAACACCAAAAAAAAACCTGGTCATACTGAGGTAGGATAACAAGGCCCGAAGCTTTTTGGATTGTGGGGCTGAGGGGGAAAACAGACTACTTCCTGGTAACCTCTCTGAGAAGTCACCTTTAACACCTTGTAGGTAGGTAGGTCTTTATTGTAGCACAAGTACAACGGAACTTTGTTTTCAGCACAAACCCGTTCAAGATTAGACAAACAAAAAATGTACAGGGTTGCAGAACAGGAACGCTGATGGGTCACCACAAGGTGACCCGTAAAAGATGGGAAAAAGGTCAACGCTGGGGAAGGATGAGTAAAAAAAATACAATCTAGACTGGGCTCCTAAGGGGGCCCAGTCTGGAGTGGGAAACAAAACCTCCATCGCAAAGCTCATATACACATTACAAACCCCGTTTCCATATGAGTTGGGAAATTGTGTTAGATGTAAATATAAACGGAATACAATGATTTTCAAAACCTTTTCAACCCATATTCAATTGAATGCACTACAAAAACAAGATATTTAATGTTCAAACTCATAAACTTTTTTTTTTGTTGCAAATAATTAACTTAGAATTTCATGGCTGCAACACGTGCCAAAGTAGTTGGGAAAGGGCATGTTCACCACTGTGTTACATGGCCTTTCCTTTTAACAACACTCAGTAAACGTTTGGGAACTGAGGAGACACATTTTTTAAGCTTCTCAGGTGGAATTCTTTCCCATTCTTGCTTGATGTACAGCTTAAGTTGTTCAACAGTCCGGGGGTCTCCGTTGTGGTATTTTAGGCTTCATAATGCGCCACACATTTTCAATGGGACACAGGTCTGGACTACAGGCAGGCCAGTCTAGTACCCGCACTCTTTTACTATGAAGCCACGTTGATGTAACACATGGCTTGGCATTGTCTTGCTGAAATAAGTAGGGGCGTCCATGGTAACGTTGCTTGGATGGCAACATATGTTGCTCCAAAACCTGTATGTACCTTTCAGCTTTAATGGCGCTTTCACAGATGTGTAAGTTACCCATGTCTTGGGCACTAATACACCCCCATACCATCACAGATGCTGGCTTTTCAACTTTGCGCCTATAACAATCCGGATGTTTTTTTTCCTCTTTGGTCCGGAGGACAGGACGTCCACAGTTTCCAAAAACAAATTTGAAATGTGGACTCGTCAGACCACAGAACACTTTTCCACTTTGAATCAGTCCATCTTAGATGAGCTCAGGCCCAGCGAAGCCGACGGCGTTTCTGGGTGTTGTTGATAAACGGATTTCGCCTTGCATAGGAGAGTTTTAACTTGCACTTACAGATGTAGCGACCAACTGTAGTTACTGACAGTGGGTTTCTGAAGTGTTCCTGAGCCCATGTGGTGATATCCTTTACACACTGATGTCGCTTGCTGATGCAGTACAGCCTGAGGGACCCAAGGTCACGGGCTTAGCTGCTTACGTGCAGTGACTTCTCCAGATTCTCTGAACCCTTTGATGATATTACGGACCGTAAATGGTGAAATCCCTAAATTCCTTGCAATAGCTGGTTGAGAAAGGTTTTTCTTAAACTGTTCAACAATTTGCTCATGCATTTGTTGCCAAAGTGGTGACCCTCGCCCCATCCTTGTTTGTGAATGACTGAGCATTTCATGGAATCTACTTTTATACCCAATCATGGCACCCACCCACTGTTCCCAATTTGCCTGTTCACCTGTGGGATGTTCCAAATAAGTGTTGGATGAGCATTCCTCAACTTTATCAGTATTTATTGCCACCTTTTCCAACTTCTTTGTCACGTGTTGCTGGCATCAAATTCTTAATTTAATGATTATTTGCAAAAAAAAAAGTTTATCAGTTTGAACATCAAATATGTTGTCTTTGTAGCATATTCAACTGAATATGGATTGAAAATGATTTGCAAATCATTGTATTCCGTTTATATTTACATCTAACACAATTTCCCAACTCATATGGAAACGGGGTTTGTACAACGTATATCTCGAGATATCTAGCAACAGAGGGGAGGGAGTGGGGGGCCATGGTGGCTGGCTGCAGCTCTCAGGCGCTTCCCAGCCGTCCATCACCCCTATGGGATTTGCGTCAAGGCCGTTGGATTGGGGGTGGGGTATGTGTGTGTGTGGCGTATATTTTTTGTGGATGCATGTGTGTGTGTAAGCCTGCAGTGTGTCTCTGTTCCGCGGCCTTGATGTTGTGCAGCCGCTAATCAGTCCAAAGTCAACAACAACAACAACAGGTGTGTGTCCATGAGAGACAAGAAAGGAGTTTGTTGTGTCTTCGCCGCACTGTCCTTCGGGAGAGTCTCGAAGCCAGGGAAACAATCCAAGTTAGAATGTTAAAATTAAATTTGCTTTTCACTCTAAATTGTCCATGACTGATCCTTGTGTGTGAATTGCCTCTTAAAGAAAATTATAAATTATTTAAAAAAATAAGTCTACTTCCTGATTTAATGAAGATGGAACAATACAAAGATCCATATTATCAATAAAGGGTAGTATCGTGATATGGTCGACGTTTCAGTTAGTGTTATTCAGCGGTGGGAACTGGGAGACTCGTCCGGATAGAGGGAAAGATGAATGCAGCAATACAGTGGGTACCACTGTATTTTTTGCCTCATTGCTGTGAGATTCTTGCGTGTGACCGAAGCATTAGGAGTGGGACTATCCAGGACTAGCTGTGCTCAATCAACCACCAGATACCATCTGTGAGCAGATAATACTGTATGATCTTTGTCTTTTGGACTTATCAGGTCAGTAGTGCATTCTTCAAACATTCTTCACTCACGCGTTAAGTGAAGGATGAGGCAAAAGTCACATTGGTACCTCGTGTATACAGAGACATCCTGGATGAAAACAAACACTTCCCGTCCAACCTGATAGAGCTTGAGAGGTGCTGCAAAGAGGAATGGGCGAAACTGCCCAAAAATAGGTGCGCCAAGCTTGTGGCATCGTATTCGATAAGTAATTGCTGCCAAAAGGTGCATCGACAAAATATCGAGCAAAGGCTGTGAATACTTATTTACATTCTTTTTTTAGTTTACTTTTAATAAATTTGCAAAAAATGTTTAAAAAAAACCTGTGATTCTTGAACCCTTATTTTTCCCTTTTTTTTTTATTGAGACAAAGATTATTTATGTATTTAATATTTTTATGTTTACTTTGGTAAAATGTTTTATTATTATTTATCTGTTCACTGTTCTGTTACAGAGAACAAGGAAATTGAATAAAATTGTTATGGCATGAAAATGGGTAGGGTTAAATAAGCTCTGCTTCTTCCTACTCCTTTTCGGACGTGCTGTAATGAAACGACCGGAACTGTGCGATGCATTACATTGTATTGTATGCACGTTCCAAATAAACTGAAACTGAAATTATAGGCTATTGTGTGTAGAATTTTGAGGACAAAAAATGTATTTATTCAATTTCGGAACATAAAATGTGGAAAAAGTGAAGCACTGTATTTTCACAAATATCCCTGTATTTATTTGGTGTCAGATAAAAAACAAAATGTACGATATCACCCAACTTGAGGGAGAAGTAGGCCAGCTGGACTACGTTAGCATTTTTAGGAGGTTGGATTTGAAGCGTGATTTAATCGGATCCTTCATTTCGCCACAAAAGGTAACAAACCGCACCATGACCTCTTGCCTCACACTTACTAACATTAAAGTAATGTAAAATATTAATAGGAATCAAAGTGTACAGGCCTGGACGAGGTTCATGGGGACATTTGCTGGTTAAAAAAATGCCGTAACTGATTAAACGGACTATTGGTTAAACATTTCAAATTAAGGAAAAAATGTGAAAGTCCCGACATGTGAACCACAGTCATGTTTGTTGGCCATCTGAGAAACTACAGTGTGTCTATTTCACCAGCTCTTATGTGATTAAAGTTGTCATATAATAGCTGACAATCTTAATATAAACATTAATTTTCCCTCCTAAAATGAAAGCGTTAGTTATCAACAGGAAATATGCCTCAATTTGCTGACCGGAAACCGGGTTAAAGCAAACAAACATGGCCCCGCCTCCAAACCCTGAGGCACCCGACCCCATGTAAAGGACATTTCCTATCTGACAGATAAGATGCGCTGCAGATTCAGCTCACATGATGTTCCAGGAAGTCAGGAGGGAACTTTAACGACCCAGAATAAAACTAGACAACTAAGAAGAAAGAAAAAAAACTTTAATCGATTGATGATTTCCAGTCAGTTTTGGCCATGGTGCAAATACAAAAGTGCCATCATAAATAAAACCCTTATTTAATAAATACAAAACACAGCAGTTTGTACCAGACTTAAATAAGTTCCTCTGCATGTCATGTTAAATTCACAAAAGGAGGCTTTCACGGTCAAATGCGCAACGTTCACACAAAAACAAACCCCAGACACAAAAAAAAAAAACCCAGAAGCCTTTGCGCTTGTCAAATGACCTAAAAAACAACAACAGGAAGACTTCTTTCACTGCATTATTCAGAGTAAATACCAAGTATAAGTCACAAGACTCACAAACGTGATGACGTTGTGCATCAGACCACCATGCACACAAAATAGTTCTTTAAAAGGGGACCTGCACTTTTTTTTTGTCTAACACCCACAATCTCTGTATGGGACAAGAACACACATCTTTCTAGTAAAAAAAACAAAACAAAAAAAGTCCAACAAGAGGCAGCTATTAATTAAGTCAAGTAATTGGGGTATTCTGCCTATAAAGCCCTCACAAAAACATACAGAAGATGAGTTCCAACTTTTAGAAGGTGGGTGCTAAGCAGATCCAGTTATATGAAACGCTAATCCATCATGTAGCAGTAATGCTAAGTGCTAACAAGAAATCCGAAACACAAACATAAAACTGACTTACAATGTCCGCTCTCACTGGGATGGCTGTATCTTTCAGCACGGGTCTTGCGCTCCCCGTTTAGATGACCAACTCAACATAATTCTCACCCGAGCATCAACTTTAACCAACTTCGGAGGCAATTCAGCAGCAGTGGCTCAGTAGCCAGCTTACCTCTCACTAATGGCCAGAGGAGCAGAGTGTCGGTTACTAAAAGTAGTTCCTCTGCATTAGCTTTTATAATAATGTTGCTATGGCTTGGTTAATATGCAGGTCACGGCATGTAAATGGAGCATTGTTGGCGGTTTTTGGATGTTTTTTAAAAAAGGGCTTTATAGGCGCAATAGAGGACACACCATTACTTGCATTGTTAGCCACCTCTTTCTAGCAGTTTTGCATGGTTTAGAACGCACAGAAAAAAGAAAGGTGTGTTCTTGTCTCACATTAGGATCGTGAATGATAGGAAAAGTGCACTTCCACTTTAAGAGACAACTAAAGAGTGTCCGGTTTAAAGGCACGACTGCTTCGTTGGATGCATTCAAATAATGAAGCATTTGAAAAACATCCTAAATGGAAGCTTTTTCCAGCCAGTTTTTCTTCCAAAACGGTACTGGACTTGAGAAGGTTTTGTGTAACTTAAAACTTCAAAAAATGAGAACTCTCAGCTGAAGCTCTGCCATCAAAGTCTGACGGGAGAATAGAGAAAATGTGAAAGGAAGCTGCGAGGTACCGTCTACGACTATTGCAAGCTGAAGGACATAGCGCGCTCCACTTCTAGAAAATACAATCCAAAAAACTAGGTAGAGTCACAAGTGCTGAACTAACTCGGCTAATCGTTCAAAAAAATCAAAGCAGCAATGAACTACAAGCTAGTCTGCAACCCACCGAGGGAACTGGGACACGTCTGGTGGCCGCAGCACGTCACCAGGGGGATTGTGAGCGTGTGTGGCGAAGGCGTCCGGCTATCTGTGTCACGCCGTCTTCATTCCCCGTCCAAGTCCAGCTTAAGAGTTTCCTGGCGGAGGAGAGCACATGGCTTAGTTGACACACTGAACAACATTAAGCCTTGGAGGCGGCAGGGGAGGAGTTAGGGCTGAACTGCTGAAGAATAATAGTACTTCAGAGAGGGATCCTCTTTTTAGACACTCTGGGCCGGCTCTATCTATGGTTTAAAAACTAAAACAAATCCTAGAAAATGTCCATTTTGTCTAGGATCTGTTTATCATTTTGCCACTTTGGACACCCCTGCTGTGTTTCCCACACCACTGCAATCCATATGTGGGAAGAGATAAATAACTCCCGTCTAATTGACATAATTGGCCATGACGCATGTTAAAGGCCTACTGAAACCCACTACTACCGACCACGCAGTCTGATAGTTTATATATCAATGATGAAATCCTAACATTGCAACACATGCCAATACGGCCGGGTTAACTTATAAAGTGCAATTTTAAATTTCTCGCGAAACTTCCGGTTGAAAACGTCTATGTATGATGACGTATGCGTGTGACGTCAATTGTTGAAACGGAAGTATTCGGACACTATTGTATCCAATACAAAAAGCTCTGTTTTCATCGCAAAATTCCACAGTATTCTGTACATCTGTGTTGGTGAATCTTTTACAATTTGTTTAATGAACAATGAAGACTGCAAAGAAGAAAGTTGTAGGTGGGTTCTGTGTATTAGCGGCGGACTACAACAACACAATCAGGAGGACTTTATGAGTTGGATAGCAGACGCGCTATCCGACGCTAGCCGCCGACCGCATCGATAATCGGGTGAAGTCCTTCGTCGCTCCGTCGATCGCTGGAACGCAGGTGAGCACGGGTGTTGATGAGCAGATGAGGGCTGGCTGGCGTAGGTGGATAGCTAATGTTTTTAGCATAACTCTGTGAGGTCCGGTTGCTAAGTTAGCTTCAATGGCGTCGTTAGCAACAGCATTGTTAAGCTTCGCCAGGCTGGAAAGCATTAACCGTGTAGTTACATGTCCATGGTTTAATAGTATTGTTGATTTTCTGTCTATCCTTCCAGTCAGGGGTTTATTTCTTTTGTTTCTATCTGCAGTTAAGCCCGATGCTATCACGTTAGCTCCGTAGCTAAAGTGCTTCGCCGAGGTATTGTCGTGGAGATAAAAGTCACTGTGAATGTCCATTTCGCGCTCTCGACTCTCATTTTCAAGAGGATATAGTATCCGAGGTGGTTTAAAATATAAATCCATGATCCACAATAGAAAAATGAGAAAGTGTGGAATCCAATGAGCCAGCTTGTACCTAAGTTACAGTCAGAGCGAAAAAAGATATGTCCTGCATTGCACTCTAGTCCTTCACTCTCACGTACCTCATCCACTAATCTTTCATCCTCGCTCAAATTAATGGGGTAATCGTCGCTTTCTCGGTCCGAATCGCTCTCGTTGCTGGTGTAAACAATGGGGAAATGTGAGGAGCCCTTCAACCTGTAACGTCACGCTACTTCCGGTACAGGCAAGGCTTTTTTATCAGCGACCAAAACTTTATCGTCGATGTTCTCTACTAAATCCTTTCAGCAAAAATATGGCAATATCGCGAAATGATCAAGTATGACACATAGAATGGATCTGCTATCCCCGTTTAAATAAAACAAATTCATTTCAGTAGGCCTTTAATAGTCATGGAAAGGAATAAAAAAAAGTGAGCAAAAAACACGACAAGCAAAACAAATATATGTTAAACAACAAAAATAACTAGAGATGTCCGATAATATCGGACTGCCGATATTATTGGCCGATAAAGGCTTTAAAATGTAATATCGTAAATTATCGGTATCGGTTTCAAAAAGTACAATTTATGACTTTTTAAAACGCCGCTGTGTCAACAGCCATACATGTCACACTAAGGGTGGCAGTATGAACAACGCCAACACTGTCATAAACATGTGCCATATAGTGAAACCACACTAAACAACGACGACAAACACATTTTGGAAGAATATTTGCACCGCACCGCAACACAACATTAACACTACAGAACAAATTCCCTGCAGCACCAACTCTTCCGGGACGCTACAATATATACAAACGCCATTGGTGGATCTACACCTAACATCCACTGTAATGATACCACGTACAATAGCGTGTCTAGTCGATACTACTTTGATTGCATCTATATTTTTTAACATCACAAAATCTATTTTAATTTATATTATGTTTATAAAGTCAGGAAACATGTCCCTGGACACATGAGCACTTTGAATATGACCAATGTATGATCCTGTAACTACTTGGTATCGGATCGATACCCAAATTTGTGGTATCATCCAAAACTAATGTAAAGTATCAAACAACAGAAGAATAAGTGATTATTACATTTTAACAAAAGTGAAGATGGAACATGTTAAAAGAGAAAGTAAGCAGATATTAACAGTAAATGAACAAGTAGATTAATAATTAATTTTCTACCACTTGTCCTTAATAATTTTGACAAAATAATAGAATGGAAAATGACACAATATGTTACTGCATATGTCAGCAGATAAATTAGGAGCCTTTGTTTGTTTACTTACTAAAAGAAAAGTTGTCTTGTATGTTCACTATTTTATATAAGGACAAAATTGCAATAATAAACATATGTTTAATGTACTGAAAGATTTTTTTGTTAAAATAAAGCCAATACTTACATTTTTTGTGGTCCCCTTTATTTAGAAAAGTACCAAAATATTGGTATCGGGACAACACTATTACACACACACACACCGAGCACCTTCTGGCAGAAATGTAGATCGGCACCGATGCTCCCAATTTACATTAAATGTGTGTAATTTACAACACAACGATACACACTGCAGCCTGATTTAGAGTTACATGTGAAAATTATGTAATATTTGGTTTGAAATCTTTTAATTTTAAACATGCCAGCATATCAAAAAGGATATGAAAGACTTTGGCCTTGTTTACCCTGCACACCAAATCTGATTATTTTGCCCTCAAGTGACAACGATCTGATTTTTGTTGCCAGTCTAAATGCTCTAAAGTGCTTCAAATCTGATACAGTCGCCAGGGGAAGTGGATACTTCATCGCAACATCTGGTTTCGGTGAGCAAACATCAAACAATAAGGTTCAAACATCTTGAACCTTATTGAAAATATTATTATATATTATTATTAAAGATGTCCGATAATATCGGACTGCCGATATTATCGGCCGATAAATGCTTTAAAAATGTGATATCGGAAATTATCGGTATCAGTTTCAAAAAGTAAAATGTATGACTTTTTAAAACGCCGCTGTACGGAGTGGTACACGGACGTAGGGAGAAATACAGAGCGCCAATAATCCTTAAAGGCACTGCCTTTGCGTGCCGGCCCAATCACATAATATCTACGGCTTTTCACACACACAAGTGAATGCATGCATACTTGGTCAACAGCCATACGGGTCACACTGAGGGTAGCCGTATAAACAACTTTAACACTGTTACAAATATGCGCCACACTGTGAACCCACACCAAACAAGAATGACAAACACATTTCGGGAGAACATTCGCACCGTAACACAACAAACACAACAGAACAAATACCCAGAACCCCTTGCAGCACTAACTCTTCCGGGACGCTACAATATACACCCCCGCTACCCTCTACCCCCCCACCTCAACCTCCTCATGCTCTCTCAGGGAGAGCATGTCCCAAATTCCAAGCTGCTGTTTTGAGGCATGTCAAAAAAAATAATGCACTTTGTGACTTCAATAATAAATATGGCAGTGCCATGTTGGCATTTTTTTCCATAACTTAAGTTGATTTATTTTGGACATTGCTTAATGCATCCAGCGGGGCATCACAACAAAATTAGGCATAATAATGTGTTAATTCCACGACTGTATAAATCGGTATCGGTTGATATCGGAATCTGTAATTAAGAGTTGGACAATATCGGAATATCGGAAAAAAAGCCATTATCGGACATCTCTATTATGAACCATAACTGACTTCACTATTATTAAGAGAACGGTTGTATTCATTGATGTACATTGTGTTACAAAATGAGTACAGGAAGTGAATATGTGCTATTAAATTGCAAAAAGGGTAGGATTAAATAAGCTTGGCTTCTTCCTAGTCCTTTTCGAACATGTAAAGAGAAATGTAAATATGTAAACTATATGATTAATCACTTGTAATTGCATACATGATCAAACCAATGTCGAAAAAGGGAATTTTGTGTCCTTGCCTTGAAATTTTACATTGTTGAAATCAAATTATGGCAAAGCCTGAACAATCACTTCTGTGTGTCGCCAAAGTATGCACAGCATGTAGAAATGTGTGCACGTGAAGCATGAAGTTTCCATATTCAGTTCACTCTCGATGCATTTTGACGCGAAGGACGACCTCCAGGTTTTTGTGCGCATGCAGGCTTAAATACATGAGGCCCCAGGTGCATATGAGGTGTGATAAAAAGTGGAGGTACAGTACAATAGCATACCACTGCTTACTGTACGAAAATGTGATAAGCTACATTCACAGACATTCCCCGTTAAATCTGTTGATTAGCGAGGACAAACGGGCAGCACCCAATCTATTTGTGGCGGTCCAAATGTATTAGTGGCGGGCTTCCAGTAGGGAAACACTGCCTGCCTTTGTCAGAGCGGCGTTAACGGAATCATCTTTATTATAATGCTTGTAGAGTGCAGTGCTGTAGAGCTGCACAGAATGACATTGAGAGCAGTTTTCAGATTTTATTATTTCTCAGACGTCAACTCCCCCTCCTCATAAAAAACAGTTTCAGGAAACACCTGGAAGCTGGGCTAGAAAACAATGGCAGCGCTAACGTAGGAGAAGCACAATCGACATCACTCCTTGCCTGACAACATGTTTGTGCATTAAGAGCTCCCTACGCACTTTTACGCCGTACTGTTATTAAAAAAAAAAGTCATAACACCGAGTTTTGACTGACACGATCAGAGAGGTATTCATAATATCATATTACATGTAATTTTCTACATGAAGCTTAGTGGGAACAGCGTTTGTATGCTGCGGCCATGTTCCCTGTCAATCATAAAGAAGTACTGTAACTGCTGTCATGGCATGTCTTTCAAAAATAGTCACAAGGTGTAACTGAACACTCCAGCACTTATAAATATCTTCTTGATGATGGATGGATGATGCCGAGTATGTGTGTGTGTGTGTGTGATCCTCATATTTAATTTGAACTTTGTTTTTTTTTTTTAAGCCTCAGTAGTCACGTACAAATTTGTGTGAATTATGCAAAATTATTTAAATGTGGTCCCCATGAACCATATTAACTCTTTTTCCCCAGGGTCCCCAGTAAGAATGATCAGCACATTACTTCATCAATCCAGAGATTTAAAGACGTGTAAGAGCTAACTGGGCAGTGGCCATTTTACCTAGTTTTTTTTTATGCCTCCACAACCTGTAGAAAGGGTGGTCCCCACAAGTGATGATCAAAAACTTGGTCCCCATTCCAAATGATAACCAGTATGTGTGTGTGTGTGTGTGTGTGTGTGTGTGTGTCTCAACATGTCTTGCCTTGTTGAGGCATGCGTATGGACCCTTGATGAGCGGGTCCCGGGACTCTTTGAGGGACAAGCTCTGCGTAGTCATATTCCTGGTGGGCTGGAACTCCTCTCTCCACCACCACAGGACCATTCCCACCAGCAGCACACAGAGGAACACTGGGAGAAACGCACATGACCGTTAACACGCATCAAGGAGGTTGGAGTACGAATAGAATAAGTTATATTCGGAATTTTTTTCGGGCGCCCTCTCGAAGTCGTGCTCAAAAGACTCCGAAAGGCATGATGTCATACATGTAATACAGATATCTTCAACATTTCATAATTTAGCAACTAATTGCCCACAAATCATTGGCCATTTTGCTTTACAGACAAATGGTCAAAGTTTAGGGTTTAATAACCAGGTAGAGTATTTCTCAGAAAAAAAATAACACAGGCAACACAGAGTAGATGTTTGGCTAAGTATTCACCCTTTTGTGTGCGTCGGATCAGCAGAAGCATTGCATCATGGGATGTCGTCACATGACTAAGTGTATTACAAAAAGTGCTAAAACACCACAGGCAGTATTGAATCTCATTTCATTTCCTATGTTTAGTCTCTAATGGCGTCCGCGGCGAATGTTTAGGACTCAAGGTAATGTTTGAGTAATGTTTGTGTGACTAGTCACACAAACATGACCTTATACTGGGGCTATTTAACTGGCAGCCAAGGGGCCAAAACCGGCCTGGGAATGACACCATACCGGCCCCCGAGTTGAGTTCAAAGTTTAGCAGAAATTCCTAAAATCACTGGAGTGCTCCTGTTCTATATAGAAGAACTAGGACCATGTAAACACAATGGCAGATCCTGGCATTGACATTTTAACCTGGCTAGTAAACATAGAACACTGGGGTCCAAACTTTTGATGTGCATACAGTCGCGGTCAAAAGTTTACATACACTTGTAAAGAACATAATGTCATGGCTGTCTTGAGTTTCCAACAATTTCAACAACTCATATTTTTTTGTGATAGTGATTGGAGCACATACTTGTTGGTCACAAAAAACAATCATGAAGTTTGGTTATTTTATGAATTTATTACGGGTCTCACTGAAAATGTGACCAAATCTGCTGGGTCAAAAGTATACATACAGCAATGTTAATATTTGGTTAAAATGTCCCTTGGAAACTTTCACTGCTATAAGGTGCTTTTGGTAGCCATCCACAAGCTTCTGGTTGAATTTTTGACCACTCCTTTTGACAAAATTGGTGCAGTTCAGCTAAATTTGTTGTTTTTCTGACATGGACTTGTTTCTTCAGCATTGTCCACATGTTTAAGTCAAGACTTTGGGATTTGGAGGTAATCCTCCTTGTTTACTGTCCCATTTACTCTCTGTAAAGCACCAGTTCTATTGGCAGCAAAACAGGACCAGAGCATAATACTACCACCACCATGCTTGACGGTAGGAATGGTGTCTTGGGACTAAAGGCCTCACCTTTTCTCCTCCAAACATATTGCTGGGCATTGGCGTTGTTAGGCCTATTTTAGGGGGGCTCAAGCCCCCCTAAAATGTTCTTAAGCCCCCCTAAATAATTTGGTGTTAAAAAAATAAAATAATAAAAAAATATATATATATATTTTTTTACAAATACTTGCCGACATATTCGTTATAAAGTGGCCCGGATATGAGTCTAAATAAATAATCATATAACTTGTCATTATTCACTCAGTTTACCCTCACTTCATAGTGTAAGGTAGAGAGCCCCTTTAGTGCGTCGGTATCCAATCCATTCCACTTGTTCATATAGAAAATGCCCACATCACTCAAAATCCAGTCCTCATTTTCTCTGCGACCTTGCTTGCGGTCCTTGGACTTGTTCATATAGAAAATGCCCACATCACTCAAAATCCAGTCCGCATTTTCTCTGCGACCTTGCTTGCGGTCCTTGGACTTGTTCATATAGAAAATGCCCACATCACTCAAAATCCAGTCCGCATTTTCTCTGCGACCTTGCTTGCGGTCCTGCAGGTGTACGAAGCACATTAGCACACAGCACTGCAGAACAAGAACCTTGTGTCTGCAATTGTAAATAATTTAGTTTTTAAATTTTGTGTTTCTTGTAGAATCTATATAAAGTAATATACATTAGCCTATTGTTAAAATAATGAAAAAAACATCATTAAATATATTTGTTTTATTGTATTGTTACATTAATAGCTGTTGTATTATTATAGGATGGCTTGTTAAACATTTCATAGGATTTTCAGAGGGTGGAAAAACCAAGACATTTAATATAAAATATAAAATGAATAAATACATAAAAAGAAAAAAAAATGGTTAAAAGCCATCGTCCCGGGGAGCATTTCATTTTGTTCCGTGCATTTTTTTTTACCGTACCCGGGACGACGTGACTACATTAGTCTCAAGCCCTGGAAGTTACATTTTATTGTTTGCATTATTTGTTTCAGCATTGCACTTTGAAGACGGTCCCTCAGCTCTTTGACAGCTTTGGCTCTTTTTCAGATCAGCAGACTAAGTCTTTCTTATTTACAGTATATATAAAAGTTTCTCATTTCTATTCAGACTTCCATATATATTTAATTTCCAGGGCTTGAATTTACAACCATTTTAGTCACATATGTGCCCAAAATGTAATCTGTGCAACTTCAAAATATTTGGGAACAAACAATTATTGTATTGTGAGCTAAATTGGTGGCATTAGCTTCTATGTTGTGAAGTAATAACATAGAGGCTAATGCCATGACTTTCATTGTGTTTCAGTGTATCTTGAAGGATCATGCAAGTCAATGTTTCTTGTTGATGCTGTAAACAAAATGTCACTGTGCTGACCCATGTTTGTTGTTGTACTGAACACACATTGAAAATAAACCCACTGAAATAATAATAATAACAATGATTAATTTCTAAGTCTTTGTTAGCCGTTTGTGAAGTTTTGTGCTCGTGCGCTACGTTTGCTCGCATCCTGTGCATCTCCTGGGGGCTAAGCCCCCCCTGTCCTTAAAAGCTAGTGACGCCCCTGTTGCTGGGTATTGTGGCCAAACAGCAACATTTTTGTTTCATCTGACATCACATGGACAAAGATAAGACCGTCTGGAGGAAAGTTCTGTGGTCAGATGAAACAAAAATTGAGTTGTTTGGCAACGATACCCAGCAATATGTTTGGAGGAGAACAGGTGAGGCCTTTAATCCCAAGCACACCATTCCTACCCATTCCTACCGTTAAGCATGGTGGTGGTAGTATTATGCTCTGGGCCTGTTTTGCTGCCAATGGAACTGGTGCTTTAAATAGGACAATGAAAAAGGAGGCTTATCTCCAAATTCTTCAGGACAACCTAAAATCATCAGCCCGGAGGTTGGGTCTTGGGCGCAGTTGGGTGTTCCAACAGGACAATGACCCCAAACACACCTCAAAAGTCCATGTCAGAAAACCAACAAATTTAGCTGAACTGCACCAATTTTGTCAAGAGGAGTGGTCAAAAATTCAACCAGAAGCTAGCCAGAAGCTTGTGGATGGCTACCAAAAGCGCCTTATTGCAGTGAAACTTGCCAAAGGACATGTAACCAAATATTAACATTGCTGTATGTATACTTTTGACCCAGCAGATTTGGTCACATTTTCAGTAGACCCATAATAAATTCATAAAAGAACCAAACTTCATGAATGTTTTTTGTGACCAACAAGTATGTGCTCCAATCACTCTATCACAAAAAAATAAGAGTTGTAGAAAGTATTGGAAACTCAAGACAGCCATGACATGATGTTCTTTACAAGTGTATGTTAACTTTTGATCGCAACTGTAACTGAGGCGTTCCTCAAGGCACCACTTTAAGTCCTCTCCTTTTTGGCAGTAATAGACTTTTCCGCAGTGTAATTTATGTAACTAAGGTGTTGCTGCTGCTTGTTTACTTCAGATGCAGTCAGTAGTCATTGGTTTACCTATACTAGTGGTGTTTCTCAAAGTTCTATTTTAGGTCCTTTCTTTTTCATCATTTGGGCTATTCAACTTGTGGCCTGTGAGTTTGGTTAAAAAAACTTGCAAGAGACTCACAATTTTGCAGCAGATTTTTAAAAACACTAGAGTGCTGTCATATAGATGACCTTTGATTATCTTTTTCAGTGTCATGTCTGTTTATCATGTTTTGTTTTGACCATGTGTTTGTTTTTTGGACTCTTTTTAGTTCCTGGTTGCACTTCCTTGTTTGTTTGTTTCCATAGCAACTCATTAGTTTTCACCTGTCTTGTCACGCACCTGTTTCACGTTTTGAGTCACGCACCTGTTTTCACTGATCATGTCACTATTTAATTTGTCTGTTTCTGTTGTTCGTCCTGGCGACCTCGCACTTTTTCATCCCTCTACTTCATGTCATGTTCACAGTTCTTTGCCAAGTAAGTTTTTGTTTAATAATGCCACAGTTTGTGTTTTTGTTTTATTGTTCATAGTTTCTGCCTTTGTGCAAGTTTTGTTTTCATAGTCAAGTTTTTATCTCCGCTGTGAGCGCTTTTTGTTTATTCCTTTTTTATTGTTAAAATTAAACATGTATTTAAATTCACGTCTTGCACGCGCCAATTTTCCGTTGCCTTCTGGGAGAACAAACCACGCCATAGACCCAATCATGACATTCAGAAAGTCCTTAAAAACAGCAGAGCGCTCCTGTAACGCTAACAAAGTAGACCAAAATCAAAAGGTCTACTGTAGGGGATGCTGTTTTTTGGAATATACTAAATAAGGCTAATAGTGAAGGGAGAAGCAAGGCCCCCCCCCCATCCTTTGCTTTCAGGAAATGTGG
Organism: Entelurus aequoreus; assembly: GCF_033978785.1. NCBI lineage: Eukaryota > Metazoa > Chordata > Actinopteri > Syngnathiformes > Syngnathidae > Entelurus > Entelurus aequoreus. The sequence continues at coordinate 22,446,556 of NC_084749.1, forward strand.
CCCCCAAAATAATTTGACTATTATACTTTACTTCAAATAAAACCACTTAAACAAAACCCAAAACCAGTGAAGTTGGCACGTTGTGTAAATTGTAAATAAAAACAGAATACAATGATTTGCAAATCCTTTCCAACCTATATTCAATTGAATAGACTGCAAAGACAAGATACTTAACGTTCGAACTGGTAAACTTTATTTTTTGCAAATATTATCTCATTTGGTATTTGATGCCTGCAACATGTTTCAAAAAAGCTGGCACAAGTGGCAAAAAAGACTGAGAAAGTTGAGAAATGCTCATCAAATACTTATTTGGAACATCCCACAGGTGAACAGGCTAATTAGGAACAGGTGGGTGCCATGATTGGGTATAAAAGCAGCGTCCGTGAAATGCTCAGTCATTCACAAACAAGGATGGGGCGAGGGTCACCACTTTGTGAACAAATGTGTGAGCAAATTGTCGAACAGTTTAAGAACAACATTTCTCAACAAGCTATTGCGAGGAATTTAGGGATATGTACTCCATAAAACAAATTGCTGTCTTAAAATAGCTCCTCTAGAACCCTTTTGATGTCAAACCAGCTTGTGTTAAGGAGAATAGTGGCTCAGTTGTCGCCATGGTGACCGCGAATGACTAGTTTATGGTAGTCTTCGAGACTGGTGGACCAGCCAGGACACCCCTGTGTTTGCATTATTTTGTTGCCAACATAACTTTTCAATACAAAGCCAAATTTATTAAAACCGTTGCATTTTATCTCATCACTCTAGCACGTAAATAACAAATAATGAGTGGTTACTCCAGGACAGGGGTGCCCACACTTTTTCTGCAGGCGAGCTACTTTTCAATTGATCAAGTCGTGGGGATCTACCTCATTCATATATATAATTTAGATTTACTTATTTATGAAAGATATGTTTTTGTTAACAAGTTAAAGGTGTTTAATGATAAGACAAGCATGTTTAACACATATAGTTAATATTGTTAACAAGTTAAAGGTGTTTAAAGATAATGCAAGCATGTTTAACACATATAGATTCTTTCTTTCATGAAGACAAGAATATAAGTTGGTGTATTACCTGATTCTGATGACTTGCAATGATTGGAATCAGACAGTAGTGCTGATAACGTCCGCATTTTCAAATGGAGGAGAAAAAAAGTCCTCCTATCTGTCCAATACCACATGACAGTGGTTGATTTTTGGCATTTTATTTGTCCAGCTTCCACACTCGTTTTCATACACTTTACAAGAAATACATTGGCGGCAAACTCCATAGCTTGATAGCTTGTGCACGCCAGCTTTCTGAGACTCTTATTTTGTTAGCGCAGGCAGGATGAAGCAGAGCTTTTATTGTGCAACTGTGCAGTCAGTCTTTGGAGTTTGGACGTCAGGTACGGCGCGACAGTCTGTTGAAATAAAAAGTGTTTCTCGCCTTCCTGTCTGTAATTTTTTCTTAATAATGAGCTGGCAGCAGCCTGCGTCATCTCAGAAGACCCTCGGGTGCCGTGAATGTCAATCAAGTGACGAAAGTGACGTCATAGTGAAGATTTATGATCGCTCATTTTTAGGACTATTTCTTTAATGCCTGGCTGGCGATCGACTGACACACCCTCCGCGATCGACCGGTAATGTGCACCCCTGCTCTAGGAGGTGCTTGGGAGCAGAAAAATAATTGTTCATTGTTGTCAAATAGTTTGTAATAAAAACGAAAGAACACAACAAACAAAGCTACACTTACCGATAAGAGCGAGAATTCCGGCATATGCAGGATCAGATAAACGTGTTGCAGAAAAAGTGTGAGAAACAGCAGGAATGTTTTGTAATCGGTTGTCCGTCATATCATGTGGCGTGCATCGGAAGTTTGGAGTCTGGGAAATGAGGTCGACAGCACACCCGTGCTTGCACACCAACCCCGGACGGCCGCACGCAGCTTTGCCTACAGTAGAACACGCTGATCGTTAAAAAGAAACTCCTTTGGATATGGAAACTTGTTTAGTGTTACTGCTCATACCGTTGGGTTGAAGGACAGGGTGAAAGATGGCAACACCGCCTGGTGAAGTGACGTTGGTCGGAAGTATTTGGAAGTCGTTGCCATTATGCTTGCTGGCTCTACAGATGGAATGTGTGTCTTGGTCACTCCAGTATAAGAAACCCTGAAGCAGAAGAAACACTTGTTTTTGGTAAACCATGATGCAAGAATTATACTCTTGCAGACAAACAATAACAGTTAATACAAGCCTGCCATTGTTGGCACGCAAGCTATATTGTAAATCAACCAGACGATATTGTTTAATGTTAAGTTTTTGATTAGCTAGACTTTTAGGTCATGTTATGAATGGTACAGTCAGATTGTGAACCTCATAAAATACTGTAACTGTCAGAAGAATTGCAATACAATGCAGTGAAAATTGGCATATTTCAGACATAACTGCAAAAAATAATAAGGATTCATTCATTTCTAAGATGTGAATGATGTGATTAAATTATTTGACAGCCTTATAATATTGATATAAAATTAGGGGTACGATAATAAAATTATTATCAGGCCGATAAGGGATTATGACATCACGTCAATATAAAAAAATAGCTGATTACAAAAAATGCTCCAATGAGGTGAGATTACCTGTTTGGTGCTATAAGTAGGTTACAATGAGCAAATCAAGACCTTTTCTGCCATGCTATAAGCCTGTTGTAAACTAACTGTAAACATGGCATTACAAAGAAAGACATTTTGCGTACTATTTGCTCCAAATGTCCAGCAAATATTAGGCAAAAAAAATAGCGCTTCAACACATCAGACCTTAACAGCCACCTGACATGCCAGCATCGCTACGAAAGTGTTTTGAAAGTCCTAGAAGGCGCCCGCTGTGAAAGAAGCTGCCCCAAAGCCAGCCGCAAAAAAAGGTGGCTGTTGCTTGTTTCAGCGTTTGAAAAGTGCAAAAAGTTTGTCAGAGACGAATATGTACACGTGAAACTCTTAAATATTTTATTAACGTGCAAAGGTTTTTTCCAGCAATGAGATTAACAAGTTGAAGCTAATTTTTGATTTAGGCTCGTAACATGACACTCAAGATATTTCAAGCCTTCTTTTGATAATATTTTGGTGATTGTGGCTTGCAGCTTATAGAAAGTACCGTATTTTTCGGACTATAAATCGCTCCGGAGTATGAATCGCACCGGCCGAAAATGCATAATAAAGAAGGAAAAAAAACATATATAAGTCGCACTGGAGTATAAGTCGCATTTTTTGGGGAAATTTATTTGATAAAACCCAACACCAAGAATAGACATTTGAAAGGCAATTTAAAATAAATAAATAAAAGTGAACAGGCTGAATAAGTGTACGTTATATGACGCATAAATAACCAACTGAGAACGTGCCTGGTATGTTAACGTAACATATTATGGTAAAAGTCATTCAAATAACTATAACATATAGAACATGCTATACGTTTACCAAACAATCTGTCACTCCTAATCGCTAAATCCAATGAAATCTTATACGTCTAGTCTCTTACGTGAATGAGCTAAATAATATTATTTGATATTTTACAGTAACGTGTTAATAATTTCACACATAAGTCGCTCCTGAGTATGAGTCACACCCCCGGCCAAACTATGAAAAAAACTGCGACTTATAGTCCGAAAAATACGGTCATTAATTCAGAAAAGTTGGTGTTTTCAAAAACTGAAAGTCATAAGTTTATATTAGTTCCACATTTGAAGTTGAATTGCTGACATGAATGAACTTTTTAATGATTTAAACATTTTGAGTTTCATTTGTATATGTGACTATTATTGTACTTTTTTTTTTTTTTAACAGTTACCCAGGAAAGTCCCATTGTGATAAAGAATCTATTTCGCAAGGGAGCGCTTCATAGATAGATGCTAGATAAAGTAACAGATTTGTGCTTTGCACATGAATGCCATACATAAATATTATTTCCAGCCGAGTGTAACTTAGAAAGACAATGATGAATCTGTGTTTTCTTTACAAGATAACATAACTGCATTGCACCTTGCACTGTAAACATAGTTGACTTGTTTAAGACTTAAAAAGCTGTGTGATGTTACACAATGTTGCTGGTTTACAAACTCTTGTGCTAATAAACATTTAAAACTTTTCAAATCTTTATTCAAACCAATTTTATATAGTGCAGATAAGCACCGGTATCGATAAGGAATGTCGATATTGGTATCAATAAAATCCTAACCATAAATATCCCTAGATATAGGTCTTTAGAAGCAGGAAGTTATCGGTATCATCTTGAATAAAAAAAATATTGTGCATGAACTAGATATTAAATCTAAAAACACTTAATGATTAAAGCAGACATAATAGAGGTCCAATTATGTGTGATGTTTTGGACACAATGTTCTAAGAAGTGTTTATCTCTTTGTTTGTTCTGTCCTCATTTAATCGCTGAGTGACGTCACCACTTTACCTCAAACACCGCCAGACCAAACGGACGATCCAAGTAACCGTTTGATTCGACCACCGTTTTACGATGTCGCCCATCCAGATTGACTCTGGAGATGCTTCTCATTCCCTGGTCGAGCCAGTACAACAACTGGCGAGGCGTATCTAGGCAGGAGGAACCATGATATAGTAAATATGAGGAATTTAGGGCTACATGAGAAAATTCAAACTTCAAAATAAGAACCTGCTTGTGCTGAGGCATAAAAAAACCTACCCAGAGAAAGAGCAACTGGTTGACGTATAAGAGAATTGACTAGAGTCAATCTGTGCTCAACATCCAAGCTCACCCTCTCAATCCTGGGTGAGCTGCCACACTCTGCCCAAAAAAGCAGCCTGGAAAACATTAACAGTTCAGTTGTTGTAGTTGAGCTATTATTATTAATGCAATGTAAGATGAGTCAGTGCGTAGTAACAGTGTTACATCAGAATACATAAATGGCCCTCCCACCCGTGCAGAGGGTCCACTGTGAGTGCACAAGGCGTGTCCAGTCCTGTGATGAGCGAACGCTGAGTGGATCCATCCAGCAGGCCGACATTGATGGAATCGCTCTTTAAGCTGGTCCAGAACAGAAGTTGATGGATCCAATCCACTGTCAGACCTGAAACTGGGCTGGGAGCATCCAGAACCAACTCAGCCTCTGACGTCTCTCCATTTACGTTGACCCTGTAAAAAAAGAGTTTTGTGTTTTCATTCAGACTGGCCGCCAATCGTCTAATTTGTAGGGATTTTCCCATCAGGGATTTCTGCTGCTGATTCCAATATCAATGATCGATGAATGAGATCAGCCGATACTAATACCGATCAAATGTAAAAATGTAAAATATATGATTAGTGCTATTGACAGTTTAACAATATCAACACAATATTTAAAATTGTTCCTTAATCTATTTTATAACATACAATTTTGTGAGCAAAACAAAGTCAATAGCACACAATAACTAAAAAGTACAAACTACTCTCTACTACTCAATTAAATAATTTGTTTTTTACCCTCAATGTGATTCTTTGTGTAGGGAATTATTCTCTGAATTTGTAAACATTAACAAAAATAACACAAAATATTCTAAGAAAATAAAAATATCAACTTAATCACAAGTATCGATCATAAACTGATTTTACCCTTAGTGTCGACACCACCAATTTATGGATGGATCCACCCTCCTTGGTGTTAAGCACTTCTAGCAGAGACAATGCTGACACATCAACTGTTAGTTCTCTCTCAACTTCTAATATTCTACTTATTCATTTCCTGTTAATCATTTATTTCTTCCTACTGTAACATGGTTGCATCTGCACTTCTTAAACTTCACTGTGCAATTAAATTTTCTGTTGTTTCATGCTAGTTTAGCAGCGAGCATGCCTGCTCACTCTCGGTGTGTAACATGTTTAACCTCGTCCTCCAGTGATGACCTAAGGTACTAAGATATGCAGTAGTTTTTTTCTGTGGTGATCATTATTAACTTGGGAGAGTGTCTCCACATTGTGTATGGAGATACATAATTAATTGGACTAAAAATAAATACATTATTAGCCAGAGAGGATCAGAGTTTGAGATTAGGGATAGCATATTTTTTCATGAAAATAGACCGATACTGCTAATACCGAAGCACGCCGATGTGTTACTATGCTAGAGAGAAAAAAAAAGACTTGCTCTGTGTATGCTCTTACAAGAACAATGTCGCTACAGTTTGGTTGTTATACAGGTTACGGAACGTAAATGAAGTACAGGTGAGGGTTTTTGAATACATTTTTAAAGTGATTCAGTGGTAGAATTGATTGCTCCTATTAGCTGCATTGCTCGCAACCAAGAACGAGCCTATTTTTATATGTTAGAAAGCGAACAAAAACCTTTTGTCTTTCTGTCTCTCGTAATTGTGAACAAAAGGCAAAATTCCCCCTAAAAGTGCAGTTCCCCTTTAAATATTTTTATTTGAACAAAAAAGTGTTTTGGGGAATATAAGATAAAATATGTTTGTTACAGTAGATAATGCAGTACAGTCGGTAAGGTTATATTTTTGCCTCATTCTTGTGAGAATCCCGCAAGTGACTGAATCATTAGGAAGTGGGACTATCCAGGACTAGCTGCACTGTGCTCAAACAACACCCGGGTAGATATGTGAGCAGATAATAGTATATTATCTCTCTCTCTTTCAAACTTATCAAGTCTTATGAGGTCGCTGGTGCACTCTTCACTCACGCTTTAAGTGAGGGATGAGGCAAAAATAACCCAAACCTACTGTACATGTCCAAATGGAAAGAATGAATACATTTATTATAAGCATAAAACCCTGATCGAAACATGCCAAAAAAATTTGTGCAACATTTTTAGAGATATTTTGTAATAAATATTTTTAGAATGTGCAAAACACTGAGAATGGCCCCAGGATCGCACTTTGGACACAGCTGACTAAAGCCGGACAAACAAATATTTTCCCCACGACTGTTATTAGTGTTGTTCTAGTTTTGTTTGGGGAAGAAAATCTAAACCTGCACCCTCACATGACCAAACACAGAGAGGAGTCAAGGACAATGACCGCAATTTCTTTGGCTCAACAAAGTGTTCATTTGATCATTCAATCTGGACTACAATTATTATGTGATATTTGAAATAATTGTATCCTAATAAGTCCTTCAGTGACAAGTAAATTCATAAATTTGGGATATTCCTGATTTAATTTTGCCATCGACCTTGTGAACTCTCAAATTAGTCTACTTCGATTTCACTCATTCCAAGTGTTCTGACTTACAAGGAAAAAATAACTAAGATAAGTTTCATTTTCCAGTAAGCTCTCCGACAGACTGGCTATGAAAACAATGGAGGGTGGAGCAGTGACAATTCAGGGATTAGTTACTGTCCAGCTGGGCATGTTTTAAAGGATCATAAATATAATAAAAACTTACCATACGTTCCGGGCTATGCGGCACACACCAAATTTTAGAAGAAAATAATATTTTTACATATATTGCACCGGACTATAAGCCGCAGATATATAGCATATTCACTAATGCTAACAACGTTAGCTTCATCACATTACAATAGCACATACAAACATGCATGAAAACACTCCTACAGACTTCACACATGGGACAGTTTAGTAAGTATGAATTGTTTTAGTTGTATTGTAAAACTTATAAACATTGCTTAGAGTGATGAATGAAGAATCTTTTCGAGCAAAGACGCTATAGACCAGGGGTCCCCAAACTACGGCCCGCGGGCCGGATACGGCCCCCCAGCGTCCAAAATGCGACCCGCGGGAAGTCCCAAGTTTAAAAAAATATATATATTTTTTTATTTTATTTATTTATTTATTTTTTAATTTGTCCTTACTAGTCCATTTTCTACCGTCTTCTAGCCACTCAGGCAAATCATATTGGCTAAAAATGCATTTTACCATCGATAACGTGACATGCAGCAAGTGTGCTCTTTAAGTCAATTAGTGCGCGAGGAATATATCAATCAATCAATGTTTATTTATACAGCCCTAAATCACAAGTGTCTCAAAGGGCTGTACAAGCCACAACGACATCCTCGGTACAGAGCCCACATACGGGCAAGGAAAACTCACCCCAGTGGGACGTCAATGTGAATGACTATAAGAAACCTTGGAGAGGACCGCATATGTGGGTAACCCCCCCCCCCCCCCCTCTAGGGGAGACCGAAAGCAATGGATGTCGAGTGGGTCTGACATAATATTGTGAAAGTCCAACACATCAGCGAAAGTCCAGTCCATAGTGGGGCCAGCAGGAACCATCCCGAGCGGAGACGGGTCAGCAGCGTAGAGATGTCCCCATCCGATGGACAGGCTAGTGGTCCACCCCGGGTTGGGAGCAGAGTAGAAAAGAAAAGAAAAGAAACGGCAGATCAACTGGTCTAAAAAGGGAGTCTATTTAAAGGCTAGAGTATACAAATGAGTTTTAAGATGAGACTTAAATGCTTCTACTGAGGTAGCATCTCTAACTTTTACCGGGAGGGCATTCCATAGTATTGGAGCCCGAATAGAAAACGCTCTATAGCCCGCAGACTTTTTTTGGGCTCTGGGAATCACTAATAAGCCGGAGTTCTTTGAACGCAGATTTCTTGCCGGGACATATGGTACAATACAATCGGCAAGATAGGCAGGAGCTTGACCGTGTAGTATTTTATACGTAAGTAGTAAAACCTTAAAGTCGCATCTTAGGTGCACAGGAAGCCAGTGCAAGTGAGCCAGTATAGGCGTAATATGATCAAACTTTCTTGTTTTTGTCAAAAGTCTAGCAGCCGCATTTTGTACCATCTGTAATCTTTTAATGCTAGACATAGGGAGGCCCGAAAATAAAACGTTACAGTAATCGAGACGAGACGTAACGAACGCATGGATAATGATCTCAGCATCGTTTGTGGACAAAATGGAACGAATTTTAGCGATATTACGGAGATGAAAGAAGGCCGTTTTAGTAACACTCTTAATGTGTGACTCAAACGAGAGAGTTGGGTCGAAGATAATACCCAGATTCTTTACCGAGTCGCCTTGTTTAATTGTTTGGTTGTCAAATGTTAAGGTGGTATTATTAAATAGATGTCGGTGTTGAGCAGGACCGATAATCAGCATTTCCGTTTTCTTAGCATTGAGTTGCAAAAAGTTAGCGGACATCCATTGTTTAATTTCATTAAGACACGCCTCCAGCTGACTACAATCCGGCGTGTTGGTCAGCTTTAGGGGCATGTAGAGTTGAGTGTCATCAGCATAACAGGGAAAGCTGCGTATGATGTCACCTAGCGGCAGCATGTAAATACTAAAGAGTGCCGGGCCAAGTACCGAACCCTGGGGAACTCCGCAAGTTACCTTAACATAGTCCGAGGTCACATTGTTATGGGAGACACACTGCATCCTGTCAGTAAGATAAGAGTTAAACCAAGACAAGGCTAAGTCTGTCATCCCAATACGCGTTTTGATACGCTCTAATAAAATATTATGATCAACAGTATCGAAAGCGGCGCTAAGATCAAGAAGCAGCAACATAGATGAAGCATCAGAATCCATCGTTAGCAATAGATCATTAGTCATTTTTGCGAGGGCTGTCTCCGTAGAGTGATTTGCCCTGAAACCGGATTGAAAAGGTTCACAGAGATTGTTAGACGCTAAGTGTTCATTTAGCTGCTGTGCGACAATTTTTTCGAGGATTTTCGAGATAAACGGAAGGTGGGACACCGGCCGGTAGTTTACCAAGAGATCAGGATCGAGGTTAGGTCTTTTGAGTAGAGGATGAATAACCGCTTTTTTGAATGCTAGGGGAACAGTGCCAGAGGAAAGTGATAAGTTTATAATATTTAACACTGATGGACCTAATAATACAAAAAGCTCTTTGATAAGTTTCCCAGGAATTGGGTCAAGTAAACATGTTGTTTGTTTTGTCCCATTTACACATTTTGACAATTCCTCCAATGTTATTTCATCAAAGAGAGAGAAACTATTTTGGAGGGCGGTATCCGTCGTATATACAGTCGTATTTGTGTTAATAGAACCCAGTTGTAGCTGAGATGCATTGTCTTTAATCTCTTTTCTAATGACTTCAATTTTCTTATTAAAGAAATTCATAAAGTCATCTGCTGAGTGGGTGGAGCTACTGGGAGGAGTCCCTTGTTGGGTTAGCGATGCTACTGTACTAAACAAAAATCTAGGATCATTTTTGTTGAGGTGGATGAGATTTGAGTAATATTTAGCTTTAGCTGAGGTAAGCATGCATTTATAAGTTATTAAACTATCACACCATGCTTGATGGAAAACCTCAAGTTTAGTCGCACGCCATTTGCGTTCCAGCTTTCTACATGATAATTTCTGGGCTTTAGTTTCTTCTGTAAACCTTGGAGTACGCCTTTTAGGGGCCCTTTTTAGCTTTAGCGGTGCTACACTATCAATGATGTCGCGCAGGGCGTTGTTAAAGTTGTTAGTGAGGTTATCAATAGAGCCCACATAATTTAGGAATGGTGCCATTACCAAAGGCAGTAGGTCAGTAAGAGTCGTCGTTGTGGCAGCATTAATGTTGCGGCTGCTATAGTAGTTATTATTATTATTATTAGTTTGTTGACAATGAGTCAGAACTTCGAATTTTATAAGGTAATGATCGGTGTAATGTTCTTGCATTTGAGACTGCAGAAATAATGACAGTTGATTCCTTGAACTCGTAACTTTTAATACTCGCGTATCGGCGGCATATCATAACTGGCATATGTACATAGTCCAATAGTCACCTCCGCTCCGCTTCTTCCTGTCTCGCAACGGGACTTCAAAATAAAATACCTTACGTTCGGGTGAACATCACATCTGCCCTTTTTTTTCTTCTTTTTTTTTTTTAAACAAAAGAAGCGTGCCTATAGCTTTTATCAAATGGCACTCATATGCAAATACGACAGCCTGGTTTCAAAGAAAATGTCATCTGTGAACATTAAAGTTATTTTTACTGAACATTGTGCTTACTTGAAAAAATAGTAAATGTAAATAGTAAACAGTAAATGGTCAATGTAGTATTTAACGTAAATTGTCACTCGTATAGTTAAACACAAAATCAAAACATTGCTCACATGACCAATAATTATTACACCGACTCAATGAGCGATCAGATTCTAGTCAGCGTAATCCTTTAAATAAGTAGGTGGACGTTTATTGTCTCTTGATGGGTACCGGGATGCAGCAGTAGATAAAGTGCTGTCCTGGTGCTGTGTAGAGACCTTTTCAAGTTCAGGTGTAATCCTTTTCAAGAAGGATGCATTCCTGACAATAGAGTGTCCATTCCTGGAGGCTGTGACCGTAGAGCCCCTCACGTTGGTCACTTTGTAAGGTTTGGTGTTGTAAGGTGTTGACAGTTTGTTGTGCTTGGGCTGGCGGTGTAGTACAGTGTCACCCGGAATGAGTGAATGAGGTTTTGCATGACGTTTAGCATCTGCAGCGGTTTTCATTTTGGACCTTGCATTGCTGTCTCTTGTTCTCACGTCAGCATCTGAACTGTGTTTAGCAGCGTTACTGAAAGAAGGAACTTTTGTGTACATTTTGCGTTGAAACAAAAGTTCAGCTGGTGAACACTCTGTAGTGCTATGAGGCGTAGATCGATATTCACGTAGAAAGATGTTAAGTTGTTGTTTCCAAGGAATACCTTCTGTTCGAGCCACACGCAGAGCTTTGCTTAGGGTTCGCATGAATCTTTCAGCTGTGGCGTTCGCTTGAGGCCACAGGGGTGTTGTTCTGTGATGGTGAAAACCTAGGTAGTCTGCAAACTGTGAGAAAGAGTTACTGTTAAATGGTGGGCCATTGTCAGTCTTTACAACCCTGGGAATGCCAAACATAGAGAACACTTTGTCCATTAATGGAATGACTGTGTTAGCTGATGTTGATCTCACGCTTTCAACAATCGGGTATCTGGAGTAATCATCTACAATCACGAGGAGATATTCTCCAGTGGGTAGTGGTCTATAAAAGTCTGCACTCACACTGTGCCATGGTGCTTCAGGTAGGGGTGACATTTTTAATGGCTCGTTGTGTGTGACTGGTGTAGTAGCTTGACATGCCAGACAGTTACGAACTGCTGCTTCCGCTTTGCGATCAATGTCTGGAAACCATAATTTAGTTCTGAGTAGTGCTTTGGTCTTGACGATGCCCTGGTGTCCTTCATGGGCAAGTTGTATTGCTCTGTCCTGCAAAACAGCCGGAACAACAATCCTAGTGTCTCTCAGTAAGATGTCTGATGTATGCGTTGTTGTTAGCTCACTCCAAACATGTTTAAACTGCTTTAATGTGTCAGCGTATTGTGACTTGTCAGTTAGATGCCACGTGTTATTCCTGATATGGCTTATGACTTCCTGTAGAATGGGGTCTTTCAGAGTCCCTGTTTTTATCTCTTGCAGTGTCATGGCTTTCGGTGTGGAGTGATGTGCAAAGAAATTCACATACTCTTCTGCTACTTTACCTGCACGAGTGCTTTCGCTGGTTGATGATGGCAGGGGGTGACGAGACATGAAATCAGCTGGGTTGTCGGCACCTTTTCTGTATTCGATTTTGAAGTTGTAAGGTTGAAGCCTGAGTCCCCACCTCTGGATTCGGGCAGGTGGTTTTGACCTTGGGTTACTCCATATGATTTCAAGTGCTTTGTGATCAGTCACAAGTGTGAAAGGATGTCCATAAATGTATAAGTGAAAGTGCTCACAGCTCCACACAATGGCAAGCCCTTCCTTTTCAGTTTGCGAGTATCTCCTTTCCACATCGCTGAGAAATCGACTTGCATATGCTATGATATGTTTCATCCCTTTTTCATCATGTTGACACAGGATCGCACCTAATCCCACTGGACTAGCATCCACGATCAGTTCAGTTTGTCTGTTAGGATAGAAGCATGACATTGTGGTGTCACTGGTAAGATAGTCTTTGAGTGCCTGTAATGCATCCTGCTGTGCTTGTCCCCATGTCCACAGTGTGTCTTTCCTGGTCAGGTTGCGCAGTGGCTCTGAAATGGATGAAAAGTCTTTAATGAATCTGGAGCAGTAGTTAGCCATACCTAGCAGGCTTTTGATGTCAGCAGGCGTTGTAGGGTCAGGGGCGTGTTGAACAGCTGCGACCTTTTTTGGATCAGCTGAGACACCGTCTGCGGAAAAGATGAATCCAAAGAATTCCAGTCTTCTCTTGTTGAATTCACATTTTTCACGATTCATAGTGAGCCCAGTCTCTTTGAGTCTTGGAAATAGGGCCCGAAGGTTATTGTCATGTTCTGTTTGGTTTGTGCCAAACACAATGATGTCATCACTGAGGTTTTTGACTCCTTGTAGTCCTTGTAAGGACTGTTGAATTGCATTTTGAAACACTTCTGCTGCAGAGGAAATGCCAAAACTTAGGCGTTTGTACCGTCTCAGGCCAAGATGAGTAGTGAACGTTGTTATGTATCGGCTGTCCGGGTGTAGCTCCAGTTGATGGTATCCAGCTCTAAGATCCAGTTTGGAGAACACAGTTGCACCATTTAACTCATGAATAACATCATCAATGGTCGGAGTGATATGACGTTCTCTTTCAATGGCTGTGTTTGCTTGTCTCATGTCGACACAAAGCCTTACTTTGTCAGGATCTTTTGGTTTGGGAGGTTTCACTATGGGTGAAACCCACGGTGTCGGTCCAGTGATTTCTTCAATGATATCATCTGCTTCAAGCTTGTGAAGTTCATCCTCCACTTTCTGACGTAGGTGAAAAGGAACACGTCTGTGAGGTTGACAGGTAGGCTTAATGTCAGTATTCATGTGCAGTTTTACTTGGAAGTTTTGGAGTTTTCCGATCCCTTTGAATAACTCTGGGTGGTTTTCAACCAACTCATCTGCTACTGAGCGTGGTATTTGGCCTGTTACTGTTGTAACAATGTGGATCAGTCCTAAGTCTTTGGATGTTTCATAGCTCAAGATGTTAAATCCATCACCTTTGATAACAAAGACTGTGCATGTTGCTTTTTTGTTGTATTTTTCCACACAGCATTCAAACTCACCGCACACTGGAAGAGATTTTGTTGATCGGTATGGGTAGATCTTAACATCGGTTGGGTATAGTGTGGGATGTGGCATCAGTTCGTTATAAGTGGCTTCACTTATGCAGTTGACTGTAGCCTCGGAGTCAAGTAGGACATGTATCTGGGTGTCATTCATTGTGACCTTGGTTTGTGGAAGCTTTGCAGGTTTAGCAGCATTAACTACATAAACATAAGCTTCATCACTGCTAGATGTGTGTCCTGTTTTCTCACCTGAGGCACTGTCAGTCATCTGATGCACACTTTTAGATGTTTGTTGAGTTTTCCTGTATGGCTGTTTGTAGTTGATCTCTTTAGCTTTTGATCGGCATTGTTGTGCAAAATGATTTAGTTTGCCACATGCTCTGCATTGTTTGTCCTTGGCTGGGCATTCATTTTCATGAGGGTAGTTACCTCCACAGTTTCTGCAGCGGTTGTTGGGTTGCTTCTTTATTGACCAGGTGCTTTTGTTTGGGGTTCTATGTGTAGTTTTGTGATACACTTTGTTTACTGTTGCTGCATTGCCACTTTCCATGCCTGATGCTTGCATTTCAGACAGTTCACATGTGCGCCCATGGTTCAGAATGTCTTCTAGGGTCTGCTCAGGTTCTCTTAGTGCTTTTCTGCGCAGTCTTGATGATGTGCAACTTTGTATTATTTGTGTTTTGATCTCTGCATTAATGTCTGCAAACTCACAGTTTTTTGCTAACATCCTCAGTCTGGTGTGAAAGGTGTCCAGGTTTTCTCCAGGCTCCTGCACCGATTTTCTGAAGAGATACACTTGGTATTGGACGTTTTTCTTGGGTGTGAAATATGCTGATAATTTCTGTTTTACATCGGCATATTTGTCTCCATCAGCTGCGAATGTGTCGTAAATATCATGCACTCTCTCTCCGGCAACGTGCAGTAACAGTGCTTTCAATCTCGCGTCGCCATTAATATTCATTGCTATGGTGTAGTTTTCAAACCTTTGCAGCCATTTAGTCCAGCGAGGCCCAACGGAACCAGGTTCGGTCTCCGTATCAAACGGTGGAAGCGGAGAAGTGTGTCCAGCCATGCTTGCCGGTGCGTCACGTTTCTTGCCTTGCTCCGATTAGCTGTTTTGATTAGCTTAGCTTCTGCTGTGGGCTAACTAGTTTCGCCGCTTTCCCTCCTCTCCTTGGAGAGAAACAGTTGTCTTACTTGCACTGTCCTCGTCTTTATCCTCGTCGCCAATGTAATGTTCTTGCATTTGGGACTGCAGAAATAATGAGAGTTGATTCCTTGAACTCGTAACTTTTAATACTCGAGCATCGGCGGCATATCATAACTGGCATACATACATAGTCCAATAGTCACCTCCGCTCCGCTGCTTCCTGTCTCGCAACGGGACTTCAAAATAAAATACCTTACGTTCGGGTGAACATCACAATCGGACATTACTTTAGTGTACGGGAGTATCGTAACTTTAGAGGTGGTGACACCCCTGACAAGCACTAGATCTATCGTATTACCTTTGCGATGCGTGGGTTCATTTATTATTTGTGTAAGACCACAGCTATCAATTATAGTCTGGAGCACCACGCATGGAGGGTCCGATGGGGTATTCATATGGATATTAAAGTCCCCCATTATGATTATATTGTCGGCGTGCGTCACTAGATCAGCAACAAACTCTGAGAATTCACTGATGAAGTCCGAATAGGGCCCAGGGGGGCGGTAGATAACAGCCAGGTGGAGAGGCAGCGGTGTGACAAACCTCAAAGTGAGCACCTCAAACGAGTTATATTTACTATTTAGGTTAGGTGTAAAATTATAGTTTTCATTGTATATTAGTGCGACACCCCCTCCCCTTTTAAGAGGTCGGGCAACATGTGCATTGGTATAGTTAAGAGGAGATGCCTCATTTAGCGCAAAAAAATCGTCTGGTTTGAGCCAGGTCTCGGCGAGACCAACGACGTCAAGTTTGTTGTCTCTAATGACCTCATTAACTAATAACGTTTTGGAAGATAATGATCTTATGTTTAAAAAGCCCATATTATAGGAAGTGGGCTGTTTTGAGGATTGTTTGTTGAAATTATCCGAAGTAGCAATATTAATAATGTTGCGTTTATTATGCGTAGTGCACTTTAAATAGTTTTGACCATATCTAGGAATTGATACGACGGGAATTGTCCGATTGTTTGCTAGATGTTGCGATAAACTGAACGCATCATAGTTAGCCACCTCAGTACATTGCATGTCTGCCTCTGACACGGTCACAAAAGAAAAAACATTATGTGAGTTGTGTTTTATTCTAAGAGAATTGCTATGTGTGCAGGGATTATCCAGCCTGGCGCCGGCTATTTCTAGTTTAAATGGCTTCTTACCCGGAGACTCCCCGCTTCTTTGGTTAGCTTTTCCCTTTGTTGTTAGCCCCGCTCGGCATCCCCGCTTCTGCTTCCGCTCACACCGCTTACGTCGTCTCCATTGGCGGTCACCGCTAGCACTTGACTCCGCTGCTACAAAGGCCGCTCGATGTAGCCCGCGAAGTATTCCCATGCTAGCGAGGAGGTCCACCGTACATGCATCTTTCAGTCTATAACGACCCGATCCATCCACATCCAGAATTGTCTGTCGGTCGTATGTGATCGCAGAGTGTTCACGCTTTGAGCCAGCCATGAAATTGACAGAAATGACGGGTGTTATAGGTATTAAAATATATATATATATATATACATATACACACATATACATATATACACATATACATATATACATATATATTTATACATATATACATGGACATATACATAGACATCATCGGCGGTCACTCGTGGTCGAGTATGACTGTCCTCCTTCCTGGTCCTTGTGGGTCTTCAGGTGGGCGTAGAGGCCGATTCTGGACCCGATTATTCTGGGGCAATGTGGACAAGGGAATGTAGTGGTGGTGGGCTTGGGTTGGGCCTGCTTGGTGGATGCTCTCTCCTTTCTTAGTCTGCGCTTGTCTTGTGCAGCATGGCGGAGGTCGTCATTATATTGCGCGGCACCCTCACGGACAAGGTTTCTCCACATCGTCCTGTCTGTTGCCTTGACTTCCCAAGACTTAAGGTCTATGTGACACTTTGTCAGGTTTGCTTTGATGTTATCCTTGAATCTCTTCTTTTGACCTCCCGGGGCCCGTTTCCCTTCAACAAGCTGTGAATAAAGAACTTGTTCTGGGAGGCGAGAGTCAGGCATGCGGACTACATGGCCAGTCCATCTAAGTTGGTTTTGGGCAATCGTGGCAGTGATGGTGGGCAAGCCAGCCTCCTCCAGGACGCTGGTGTTGGTGCGTCGGTCCTCCCAGATGATCCTGAGGATTTTTCTGAGACATCGATGATGGTAGGTCTCGAGTGCCTTTAAGTGCCTGCTGTAGGTGGTCCAGGCTTCTGACCCATACAGAAGGGTGGGGAGCACGACTGCTTTGTAGACCAGGATTTTGGTCTTTGCTTGGAGGTCACGGTTCTCGAAGACTCGCTTCCTCAGCCTCGAGAAGGCCCCACTGGCACAGCTGAGGCGGTGGTGAATTTCATCGTCAATGACAGCTTTAGATGACAGGAGGCTCCCGAGATATTGGAAGTGGTCCACATTTTCCAGTCGGATTTTGTCAATTGAGAGGTTTGGGGGCAGGACAGGCGCACTACAGTTTGGTGGTAATTGGTGGAGGATTTGGGTTTTCTTTATATTGATGGCAAGACCAAGCTGTTTGTATGCCTTCGCAAAAGCAGACAGAGTGCACTGTAGGTCCTCTTCTGAGAGGGCTACGAGGGCATTATCGTCTGCATACTGCAGCTCCATGATGGATATGGTGGTGGTTTGACCTTTAGCCCTGAAACGGTTGATGTTGAGGAGTTGACCGTCGGTTCTGTACATTATTTTGACTCCCTGGGGCAGATGTATGTTTGTGAGATGGAGGATAGCAGCAACAAAGATGGAAAATAGTGTTGGAGCGATGACACATCCCTGTTTTACACCTGTGTCTACCCTAAAGGGTTCCGTTTCATCTCCACTGCCACTGAGCACTGTGGCTGACATGTTATCATGCAGTAGTCTCAGTACCCGGATGTATTTGTCTGGGCAGCCAATCTTGGACAGAACCAGCCAAAGGGCCTGACGGTTAACCGAGTCGAAGGCTTTGGTGAGGTCTATGAAGGCCATGTATAATGATTGGTTTTGTTCCCGGCATTTTTCTTGCAGTTGTCGTGCGATGAAAATCTTGTCTGTGGTGCCTCTGCTTGGGCGAAATCCACTCTGAGACTCAGGAAGCACGCTTTCTGACAGGGGGGTGAGTCTGTTGGCCAAAACCCGAGCGAGGGCTTTCCCTATGGTGGACAGGAGAGAGATGCCACGGTAATTCCCACAGTCTGCCTTGTCTCCTTTCTTAAATATGGAGACAATTAGGGCATCTCTGAGCTGTGCAGGGATTTCCTCTTCTTCCCATATTTTGAGAAGCAGGGCATGGATGTGCTTGGTAAGAGCGGGTCCGCCTTTCTTCAGGACCTCTGCTGGAATGCCGTCGGGCCCAGCAGCCTTGTTGTTCCTCATCTTTCCAATGGCATCCTGCAGCTCATCCAAGGTAGGTGGTTCTCCCATGCTTTCATCTGTGGGTTGTTGTGAGAGTTGGTCAAGAGCCTCCATCTCAGGTATAGTGTCCCTGTTTAAGAGGTCCTCATAGTGTTCTTTCCACCTGTTTGAAATTGTGTCCTTGTCCTTCAGCAGCAGCAGACCATCCTTTGAGCGAAGGGGTGTTAGGCAGCGGTGGCTGGCACCATACACCACTCTTGTGGCATCGAAGAAGCCTCTCGTGTCTCCAGAGTCAGCAAGCTGCTCGATCTCCAGAGCCTTCTTTGTCCACCACTGGTTCTTCAGTTTCCTAACCTGTGTTTGGACAGCTGCCTTCGCTTTGGCGTGGGCTACTCTTTTCACTTTGCAGTGGATGTCGTTTTGCCAAGTGATGAAAGCTTGCCGCTTGTTGTCAATTAGTTGCAGGATCTCAGTGTCGTTCTCATCAAACCAGTCTTGATGTTTTCGCTTTTTGAGACCAAGGATATTTTTGCAGGATTTCATTATGGCAGTCGAAAGTGTGCTCCAGTGTGTTTCCGTATTATCTGGGTACTGTTTGGGCAACGCTGCGCTAAAGGCCTCCTGCAGCTGTTGTTGGTAGGTGGTGTCACTCAACAGCTCGATGTTAATTCTTGGCCGGCACTGTCTTTTCTGCATCCGTCTTTTCCGCATTAAGGGGATGGACATGATGGAGCGAATGAGGCGGTGGTCGGTCCAGCAGTCGTCTGCACTGGTCATTGCTCTGGTGTTTAGGACGTCGCAACGGTCTTTAGAGCGGACAATGACATAGTCAATGAGATGCCACAGTTTGGAGCGAGGGTGCATCCATGATGTTTTGAACTTGGTTTTCTGACGGAAAAGTGTGTTAGTGATAACCAGGTTGTGCTCCGAGCACTTAGTTAGCAGTAGTGTGCCATTAGAGTTTGTATTTCCGACCCCTTCTCTCCCCAGCGTACCCCTCCATAGGTGGTGGTTTCGTCCCACTCTGGCGTTGAAGTCTCCGAGCAGGATTAACTTGTCCTCCTTGGGGACTTCAGATAGAACTTTGTCCAGGTCAGCATAAAAGGCCTCCTTAACTTCATCCTGTGCATCAAGGGTTGGTGCATAGGCACTAACGACCGTGGCCATATGACTGCTAGCAAGCATAAGGCGTAAGGTCATTAGGCGCTCGTTGATGCCCACAGGAAGTTCATGGAGGTGGTTGATGAGGCAGTTCTTAATAGCAAAACCCACACCGTGGATTCGTGGCTCATTTGCAGGCTTTCCTTTCCAAAAGAAAGTATATCCGCCTTTTTCTTCCTTCAGCTGCCCTTCGTCGGCCAGTCGGGTCTCGGAGAGTGCTGCGATGTCGATCTGGAACTTCCTTAGCTCTCTGGAGATGATGGCAGTTCGCCTTTCAGTCGATCGCTGGCTTGGTTGTCCGTGAGGGTTCGCACGTTCCAGGCTCCAATGTGTAGTTTTTGTTTTCTTTGTTTCTGACCGCGTGGTGGTGATCCCTCTGGATGCGGTATTCCAGACAGGATGTTGCGAGGCAGGCTATTATTGGGGTACCTTTTCTAACCCCCTCCCCTACTGGGGTGAGCAGAGTGGATCCTGAATAGGGCTGCTCAGTCATGGGTGCAGCTGCCAAAAAGCTCTTCTGCCTCAGTCCATGAGCTTAACGACTGAATCTAACACCCACCGCCTGTGTGCCAGGTTGTGGCTAGGGACTGCCAGACTTCACTGTCCTGCCCCCGTTACCACTTCCCGGTCGCCAAAGGACTTTGAAGTATCCGGGATGTAAAATGGATGGGTTCCCATTCGGGAGGACGCCTGCGCGTGACGTCTTTTAGCGTGGGGAGACTGATGCGCCTGCAGCCACCACACGGTCCTTGGCAGAGAGGGGCCTTGATCCAGTGGCATGGATCCATGACGACTAGAGACCACCCTCTGTTGCAGCCTTCATCCGCCTTCATTGCCGTTGTGACATGCAGTGTCATCCTCCGCCACTTCCACCGTTGAGGTCTTATATCTATTTAACCCATAGATGGGGCAGTGGTTGGCGGACGTCAGGGCGTGTCCACACACTGGTGGGCCTGCACGCCTCGCCTCTGGGGCCCACTGCTGCTCCGAGATCCCCTACAGTTTAGCCTGTGTCCGCAAAGACGCAGTTTACCGTGTGTGGCCACGAGGAGGCACCCCAGGGGTCTTGGTGGTGGAGAGGCTTTGTACCAGCAGGAGGAGACTTACGCACTCGGCTCCTCTTTTCACCCACCCAGGGGCTAGCTGGCGGCGATAGCTGTAAGCAGAGAGTAGCAAGCAGGGGCAGCATGCAGCATGCACTAACTACAAGCACTTCTGCCACAAATCTAACGCACCCTGTGCGCGAGCACTCACACACATAGACATAGACATATACATATATACACACACATATATATATATATATATATATATATATATATATATATATATATATATATATATATATATATATATATATATATATATATATATATATATATATATATATATATATATATATATATATATATATATATATATATATATATATATACAAACCCCGTTTCCATATGAGTTGGGAAATTGTGTTAGATGTAAATATAAACGGAATACAATGATTTGCAAATCATTTTCAACCCATATTCAGTTGAATATGCTACAAAGACAACATATTTGATGTTCAAACTCATAAACATTTTTTTGTGTGCAAATAATCATTAACTTTAGAATTTGATGCCAGCAACACGTGACAAAGAAGTTGGAAAAGGTGGCAATAAATACTGATAAAGTTGAAGAATGCTCATCAAACACTTATTTGGAACATCCCACAGGTGAACATGCAAATTGGGAACAGGTGGGTGCCATGATTGGGTATAAAAGTAGATTCAATGAAATGCTCAGTCATTCACAAACAAGGATGGAGCGAGGGTCACTACTTTGTCAACAAATGCGTGAGCAAATTGTTGAACAGTTTAAGAAATTTAGGAATTTAGGGATTTCACCATTTACGGTCCGTAATATCATCAAAGGGTTCAGAGAATCTGGAGAAATAACTGAACGTGAGCAGCTAAGCCCGTGACCTTCGATCCCTAAGGCTGTACTGCATCAACAAGCGACATCAGTGTGTAAAGGATATCACCACATGGGCTCAGGAACACTTCAGAAACCCACTGTCAGTAACTACAGTTGGTCGCTACATCTGTAAGTGCAAGTTAAAACTCTACTATGCAAGGCGAAATCCGTTTATCAACAACACCCAGAAATGCCGTCAGCTTCGCTGGGCCTGAGCTCATCTAAGATGGACAGATACAAAGTGGAAAAGTGTTCTGTGGTCTGACGAGTCCACATTTCAAATTGTTTTTGGAAACTGTGGACGTCGTGTCCTCCGGACCAAAGAGGAAAAGAACCATCCGGATTGTTATAGGCGCAAAGTTGAAAAGCCAGCATCTGTGATGGTATGGGGGTGTATTAGTGCCCAAGACATGGGTAACTTACACATCTGTGAAGGCGTCATTAATGCTGAAAGGTCCATACAGGTTTTTGAGCAACATATGTTGCCATCCAAGCAACGTTACCATGGACGCCCCTGCTTATTTCAGCATGACAATGTCAAGCCACGTGTTACATCAACGTGGCTTCATATTAAGAGTGCGGGTACTAGACTGGCCTGCCTGTAGTCCAGACCTGTCTCCCATTGAAAATGTGTGGCGCATTATGAAGCCTAAAATACCACAATGGAGACCCCCGGACTTTTGAACAACTTAAGCTGTACATCAAGCAAGAATGGGAAAGAATTCCACCTGAGAAGCTTAAAAAATGTGTCTCCTCAGTTCCCAAACGTTTACTGAGTGTTGTTAAAAGGAAAGGCCATGTAACACAGTGGTGAACATGCCTTTTCCCAACTACCTTGGCACGTGTTGCAGCCATGAAATTCTAAGTTAATTATTATTTGCTAAAAAAAATAAAGTTCATGAGTTTGAACATCAAATATGTTGTCTTTGTAGTGCATTCAATTGAATATGGGTTGAAAAGGATTTGAAAATCATTGTATTCCGTTTATATTTACATCTAACACAATTTCCCAACTCATATGGAAACGGGGTTTGTGTGTGTATATGTATATATATATATATATATATATATATATATATATATATATATATATATATATATATATATATATATATATATATATATATATATATATATATAGCGCGGCCCCCAGCCAAATTGTTTTACCCCAATGCGGCCTCGTAGTCTAAAAGTTTGGGGACCCCTGCTATAGACGGTTATACTTCCTGTTTAAAGGGGAACTGCACTTTTTTAAAAATTTTGCCTAGGAGTGACAAGAAGACAACATTTTAGTTTTTTTCGCTATCTAACATATAAAAAATAGGCTCGTTCTCGGTGGCTAGCAATGCAGCTCATTGGAGCAATCATTTTCTACCTCTAAATCGCTTTAAAAATGCATTCAAAAACCACCAACAATACTTCTTTTACATTCCCTAACCTGAATAATAACCAAGCTGTAGCGACATTGTTATTGTAAGAGCGAACACTGAGGACCTCTTTTTCTAGCATATTAGCACATCGGCGTGCTACGGTATTAGCCCTAAAGCAAGCTTCTACGTCAACACGAAACGCGTTTGAGTTTGTAATGCACATTACAAGGCGATAAGACACCAATCTGTACTGACTGAAAAACACAAACAATCATTTTACAGTATCTGTAAAGTATTAGCCCATATCTCATGTTTTGTTTTGTCTCTAGCCAGACAGTGTATGTACTATAGTGTATGGTGATGGGCTGCATGTGTTATGAACAATAATATAGTGATTTACTCAAGTGTTTTTCAACCTTTTTTGAGGCGAGGCACATTTTTCTCATTAAAAAATCCGGAGGCACACCACCAGCAGAAAACGTTAAAAAATGAAACTCCACCAGGTCGTCGTGCCTTATTTTGAGTTTGTTGGTGTTTTCCTGTGTGTAGTGTTTTAGTTCTTGTCTTGCGCTGTCATTTTGGTGGCCCTTCCTGTTTTGGTGGTGTTTTCCTGTAGCAGTTTCATGTCTTCCTTTGAGCGCTATCCCGCACACCTGGTTTGGGTTAGCAAGCAAGACTATTTACATTGTTGCTATCCTTCTTTGTGTGGACATTGTTGATTGTCATGTCAAGAACGGATGTACTTTGTGGACGTTGTAAGTTTTTGCTGTCGTCCAGCATTCTGTTTCTGTTTACTTTGTAGCCAGTTCAGTTTTACTTTCGTTTTGCATAGCCATTGCCTTTCCCTTTTGTTAATTTTTGGTTCAAGCATTACATACCTTTTTACCTGCACACTGCCTCCCGATGTGGTCTGCATATTGGGATCACAATAAACCATCCTCGTCTCACCCGACACATTCCGACTTTTACAAAGCAATTAACTACCTGCTGCCACCTACTGACATGGAGTATTACGTGGTTACCCTGCCGAGTTTTACACAGCACAGACACTAAGCAACGGCACATTATTTGCAGATTATAATTATTGATTTGCAAAAAATATTTTTTGGACCAATTAGGTGAAGTTGCATAATTTCCCACGGCACACCAGACAATATCTCACGGCACACTACTGTGCCGCGGCACAGTGGTTGAAAAGCACTGATTTACTCGATGGCCGGGGACGTTTCCAGTTGATTTGAGCACTCCAATAATTCGGCACAGCTTGGCTCAAAAGTTCCAGATTTGCAGAGTGACCAAATAGAACCGACTTCACTCTCTCGGCTTCCATCTGCTCCAACTTTTCACCCTCTTCTTCGTGCTCGCTTCTATAAGCAGCAGTTCATCCGCCGTTTGTATATTCGGCTTCAGAAAGATAAGGTTGTGAATCCTCAATTGTGCAAAAATAGTCGTCTTCATTGTCTGTTACCAAGTCTGCCATGATTACAACACACACATGCGTTTTGTATCCGGAAGTAGGAACACACCGTAGATGCCGGAAGTCAGGTGTGTGCTGCAAAGGAAACGAAAATAAATGTGCAAGAAAAGAAAGTCCCGCTATTGATTAAAATGATCAAAATACAGTAAAATATTGTACATATTACATATTGTTATGAACGTGTCCGTTACTACATTATATATAGACTTGCAGCGTGTATACAAAACGTTAGAGGGTTTTGAAGTTGTTTTAGAGGGCTTTCAAGACTACAACGGTGGCTCCCAATAGCTGCATATTGGAAAGCATTTTTTATCATCATTAACCCCCCCCCCAAAAAAAAGATGTGGGTTCTTGTTTCTCATAGTGATTGTGAACGATAAGCTAATTCTAAAAAAAAAAGGGCCGTTTCCCTTTTCGGTTTAAGTCATGAAACAGAAAGTACATTAACCCGCAGCACCTGCGGTGAGTGAACTAATTCAAAAGTTGGCGCCATAACACAAGCATACTTTTTCAGTGTCTGTTGGTGTAATATGAAATGTATTTGTTGAATACAAAACATTATGTCCATAAATTATCCGCACCGTTTTTTATAAGCCGCAGGGTTTAAAGTAGGGCTGTGAATCTTTGGGTGTCCCACGATTCGATTCAATATCGATTCTTGGGGTCACGAGTCGATTCAAAATCGATTTTTTTTCAATTCAACACGATTCTCGATTCAAAAACGATTTTTTTCCCGATTCAAAAGGATTCTCTATTCATTCAATACATAGGATTTCAGCAGGATCTACCCCAGTCTGCTGACATGGAAGCAGAGTAGTAGATTTTGGTAAAAAGCTTTTATAATTGTAAAGGACAATGTTTTATCAACTGATTGCAATAATGTATATTTGTTTTAACTATTAAATGAACCAAAAATATGACTTATTTTATCTTTGTGAAAATATTGGACACAGTGTGTTGCCAAGCTTATGAGATGCGATGCAAGTGTAAGCCACTGTGACACTATTGTTCATTTTTTAAATTTTTTATAAATGTCTAATGATAATGTCAATGAGGGATTTTTAATCACTGCTATGTTGAAATTGTAACTAATATTGATACTGTTGTTGATAATATTCATTTTTGTTTCACTACTTTTGGTTTGTTCTGTGTCGTGTTTGTGTCTCCTCTCAATTGCTCTGTTTATTGCAGTTCTGAGTGTTGCTGGGTCGGGTTTGGTTTTGGAATTGGATTGCATTGTTATGGTATTGCTATGTATTGTTTTGTTGGATTGATTAATTAAAAAAAAAAAAAAAAAAACACAACAAAATTTTTTTATTAAAAAAAAACAAAAAGATTTTTTAAAAATGAGAATCGATTCTGAATCGCACAACGTGGGAATCGCGATTCGAATTTGAATCGATTTTTTCCCCACACCCCTAGTTTAAAGCATTGGAAAAAAGTAGCGGGTTAAAGTCTCTTGTGATGTACCCAAAGGTAGCAGGGATGGGCCCCTGCTTCCTTTAAACCCCTTGATAATAAACGGCTTGGGTTACATTACTTTTATACATTACTGGCCAGACTGGAAGCTGATACTTGGGAATTAATGTCAGGGTCGTGGTTAGGAGTTTTTACACGAGGGCCTACAGTGGACAGGTTCATTCAGCCAAATAGATCCTGGATCGTGAAAGAAGGCACAAACATGTCTAGGATATTTGCTTTGCCTCTATGGCGGATATGCACCGGAAAATAGATTTGAGAGACCTCCCAGAGTGTTGACATTTGGATCTGACGTGTTGTCCTTATCTAAGAGGTTTTTTATAAGTTTTTTTTTACTATCACCACACACCGGTGTCCCCTGGGTCATGGCTGTAACTACCATTGATGACACAGAGGTCATGTCCTCTGTATTGTTTTCAAGTGCAAAAAGAAGATGATATGACTGACTGCAATTATACTTTGTGTAGGAGATTGTGTGCGCTGTACATAACCATGCGGTAGATCATCCTCCCCAATATACGATCTTTGGTCATGCACAGCCTGCTTCAACTCCAGACAACGTAACGCAATGAAGTCCACTTTTACTTTAAACATCATCTAAAACGAAATGTGCTGTCAATGTAACGTTAACATTAAATTATACTGACGTAACTATAGTGTTGGTTTCACGTGAATTGAATTGATGTGGTCGGTATAATACCGTTGCAGACGCGTTTATCCAACTCTGCGCCAACTAAATTGCCACTTGTCATGTCAGTCAGGTGATATCAATGCTGCCACGCCCTAAACCAGCTCTGTTACGCCCGCCCCAGAAAAAAGAAAATATTTTGCAACCCTCATTCTCAACCTATAAATAGTCTCAATTGTCTATAAAATTGTTATAAGTGCACCTCTGCATAACAATGTATCCTTAATTAACATTAAAGAAAACAACAAACCACCCTTCCCTCTTCTCCCACCAGTCACAGTAAGTGTTACATACGTTTGCCATATTCTAGTACGGCATGTTCCCTGAAGTCTCACCATCCCCCAGCCCACCCAGGGGGACCGCCCCACTATTTGAGAAGGACTGCTCTAAAGTAGGGCCTTGTGGTCCCGTTTTGCGCAAAGAAGCGCATGTCAAATGTCAAATACTGAATGACACAACGCTTGATGTAAAATTTTACCGCAAACGTATTCATGTCTTTGGAGGTAGGAGGAAGCCGGAGTACCCGGAAGGAACCCACACAGTCACGGGGAGAACATGCAAACTCCACACAAAAAGACCCTGAGCCCGGGTATCGAACCCGGGACCTTCTTATTGTAAGGCACATGCGCTAACCTCTCGTCCACCGGTCTGCCCGAGGTTGTAGCAAAGTTTATTAGTTCACTCTTTTAATTATATTAAACTTGTTTAGTACGCTCAACTTGAGCATTTTAATTTAAAAAAGCGGACTGTTACAAAATCATGCTGATTGTCGAAGATTTTAGATAACATAACAGGAAAAATGATGTTGCTCAATATAATATTATTCATATGGCCCTGGGATACCCATGATTCAAGCCTTTCAAAGCTCCTCTTGGACCACCAATTTTTGACCTCAGTACTTGTCAAATCCTAGTTACGGCCCTGCTCTGGGTTACCTGTAAATGGATGTTCCTTGGCAGGCGAGGTACAGTGTGTTGTTGGAAGCCAAGGCTGCAACAGGTCCAGGTCCGGCTACATGCGCTGCCACTGTTCTGTGTGCTACACCGCCGAGACCAATCTGAACAAGTCCTTCATGTGTGGAGACGAGGAGCTGGGCTTCCACCCCTGGGGGGACACACATTAATGAGATGAAGCCTTACAAGCATAGTGGCTACTACAGTGGGCATCTATTTAAAAGCTCTTAACGACAAAGTTGTACATCGGCCACTACGTTGGACGCCGTCGCATCATGCCATAAACTGCCAGAGCTGTTGCGAGTGTACCCAAAAACACCCAAGATGGCCGACAGATGTGTAAAAGTGCAGTGCAGGAGACGGATAGGTAGTCATTCCTTCCGTTCTAGGAGATACTTGCAGGTATAAAAAAATGGGGGATATCAAGCAGGTATGTGAGCACCCTTTAAGAAAAAAAAGAGGAAAATTGAAGTGCACGAAGTGCTGCCACGCAAACCCCAAAATACATTTTTGAAAATCAAGACTACATTTCCTGCAATTGGGTGAATTTATACACTATATTTACATCTAGATTTATTCTCATCTACCAGCCTTTTTTGGCGGTCTTTTTGACACTTACATGTCCCACGTAATGTACCACAAAATGTTTTGTTTTTTTAGTAAATAATTTACTAACATTATTATCGTTGGAAATGTAATGTAAAATTATACAACATGCATGCAAAAAAATCAGAAAATGTTTCTCATTTGGCAACTCTATTCTGTAGCCACGCCCCCTCAGGTAATAGACTTTCGATGTTGTGACCTCCGTTTATATCCGTCACGCCAAAAATATAACTTCTCGCTGTCTACTAATAAATACTCTAGAAGTACAACCGGCTCGGAACTAACAGTGTTCGGATTGTAATCATCCAAATATGATTAGCAGCAAAAGTCAACGTTGTGGCGTGATGGCGTGAATTTATTTTCTTTAAAAGAGTCCATATGTAATTGCGCAGCTCTGTAGAGTTCTTGAGTTGGGGCCTGCGGAATGATGCTTCAATAGGCCCCAACTCAAGAACTCTACAGAGCTGAGCAAATACATATGGACTCTTAAAGACAATAAAATTGATCACGCCATTACATGGCGAATTGTCGCATCTAGCTCACCATACAACAGTGCAGCCAAAATATATATATATATTTTTTATTATATACCACCCCAGCATGTCCACATTAAACAAACGCAACGAACTGGTCTCACCATGTCGGCACAGAAGCAAGGCACTACTGTGTAACAATGGCCACACCTCCATATAATGTACCCTATATATGTAACAACCACAGACGCTTCAATAAACTCCCCTGAAGAGCAGGGAAACCTGCGAAACAGGCTAGAAGAGATGAAATAGCCTCTGGGTTTTTTCCTGACTTAATGCATGCATACATGCATGTATGCATACATACATGCATGTATGCATACATACATACATACATATTCATCGTCGGCATCGCAGTCTCGGAAGATCATTGATTTCCTGTGCCTCGGAGTCAGGTCTTGTCGCAGCGTCTCCTGTGGCTGTGTAGGCCACTTCGTGAGAGACATTCCCGGCCGCAGATGTCACATATCCAGACCGGTCCCATAGATGTTGCCGGTGTCGCAGAGCCCTGTTTCTTTCTCTTTGCCCTCTTAGCCTCATGGTGTTGGGCCAGGGTGGTTTCTGACTTGAGCAGCCCGCTGCGGAGGGCCTGCTGCCACTGAAGGCGGTCCTGGGCTGCATCTTCCCAGCTGTCGGGGCTGATGTCAAAAGACTTAAGGTGTTGTTTGCAGACGTCCTTATAACGCAGCTGGGGACGGCCAATCTGCCTCTTGCCAGTTGTGAGTTCAACATAGAGGATGTCCTTTGGGATTCGCCCATCGTCCATCCGCCGGACATGGCCCAGCCAGCGGAGACGTCGCTGCCTCAGTAGGGAGCACATGCTGGGAAGCTGTGCTCTTTCCAGGACTGATTGGTTTGTGATCCTGTCCCTCCAGGTGATGCCCAGTAGACGCTTAAGGCAGCGAAGATGGAAGATGTTTAGCTGCCGCTCTTGGTGGGAGTATAGGGTCCAGGTTTCACTACCGTACAGTAGAGTGCTGGTGACACAGGCTCTGTACACCTGCACCTTAGTGTGGATAGTGAGCTTGCGGTTTTCCCATACTCTCGCTGTAAGCTTCCCAAAAGTTGAGGCAGCTTTTCCGATGCGGCCACTGAGTTCGGCATCGAGTGACAGGTTGTCGGTGATGGTGGAACCGAGGTAGGTGAAGGTGTTTACGACTTCCAGGGTGTAGTTGTTGATGGTGATAGAGGGGGGTGGTTCAGTTCCCTGTCCCATCGTCTTGGTTTTGCTCAGACTGATGGTCAGGCTGAAGTCCTGACAGGCTTTGGTGAACTGGTCCATTAGGGTTTGCAGGTGCTCCTGGGAGTGTGCTACCACTGCTGCGTCGTCAGCAAACAGCATGTCCCGGATGACGAGTGGCCTGACCTTTGTTTTGGCTTTCAGACGGGCATGGTTGAACAGTTTACCGTCTGTCCTTGTGTGAAGGTAGACTCCTTCAGTTGCTGTACCAAATGCTTGGCGCAGGAGGAGGGAAAAGAAGATCCCAAACAGGGTGGGCGCCAGCACGCATCCCTGCTTGACACCACAGCAGATTTTGAAGGGGTCTGATGTGGACCCATCGAACTGGATGGTGCCATGCATGTCGGTGTGAAAGGACTGGAGGATGCAAAGGAGTTTGGGGGGACAGCCTATTCGTTCAACCAGCTGAAAGAGGCCACTCCTGCTCACAAGGTCGAAAGCTTTCGTAAGGTCAATAAATGCCATGTAGAGTGGTTTTCTCTGCTCTCTACACTTCTCCTGCAGCTGTCTCAGAGAGAAAATCATGTCAGTAGTAGACCTTCCTGCTCTGAACCCTGCCTGAGATTCTGGGTATATTTTCTCAGCGAGAACCTGGAGTCTATTCAGTGCAACTCTGGCAAAGAGTTTTCCGGTAGTGCTGAGTAGAGAGATACCACGGTAGTTGTTACAATCACTCCTGTCTCCCTTATTCTTGTACAGGGTTATGATGGTAGCATCCCTCATGTCCTGTGGGACAGCACCTTCACTCCAGCACAGACAGAGGAGCTTGTGAAGTTGGTCGAGGAGAGCAGGCTTTCAACATTTGAGGATTTCAGCTGCGATTCCGTCACTGCCAGGTGATTTACCACATGCTAGGCTGTCAATCGCTTTGCTTAGCTCCTCAGTTGTTGGTTCCATGTCCAGTTCTTCCATTACAGGTTGACACTCAACATGGCGGAGGGCTGCATCGGAGACAGTGTTGTCGCTGGCGTAGAGTTCGGAGTAGTGCTCTACCCAGCGGTCGAGTTGTTTAGAGCGGTCAGTGATGATTTCTCCCAGTGCCGATTTCAGCGGAGCAGTTGTGTGGTGTAATGGTCCAAGCGCCTTTTTGATGCCGTCGTACATGCCTTTGATGTTACCGGAGTCAGCGGCTGATTGGATGTTGCTGCAAAGCTGTAACCAATAGCTGTTAGCACAGCGACGGGAGGCATGTTGCAGTTTCTTCCTTGATGCCCTGAGAGCATGTAGGGTATTGTCACTCAACGTGCATTTGTAGTTGGTAAGGGCGATACGCTTTTCCTCAAGTATCGGTGCCAATACAGATGCGTTGGCTTCGAACCAGTCATTGGACCTTCGCAATCTTTTGCCAAAAACCGTTAGGGCCGTGGTGTGGATGGTGTCTCGTAAGCCTTCCTAGTACTGCTGGGCAGAGCTGCACTGGGGTAGTTGGTGGAGGGATTCCTCTAAGGCACGGTTGAAGGAAGCAGTTTTAGTTGGATCGGCTGCTTTGCTGCAATCCACACGGGGGGGTCCTTTAGGTTTGGCTCTGTAGATAATTTTTGTCTGCAGTTTGACTTTACAGCAGACGAGGGAGTGATCGGTGTCACAGTCTGCACTGTGGAAGGTACGGGTTTGGAGGACACTTCTGAGGTCAGAGCGCAACTAACAACTAATTTGATTATCGATTAATCTGTCGATTATTACTTCGATTGATCGATTAATAATCGGATAAAAGAGACAAACTACATTTCTATCCTTTCCAGTATTTTATTGAAAAAAAACAGCATACTGGCACCATACTTATTTTGATTATTGTTTCTCAGCTGTTTGTAAATGTTGCAGTTTATAAATAAAGGTTTAAAAAAAAACATTTTTAAATAAAAAATAAGTAGCCTCTGCAATGCGCATAGCATAGATCCAACGAATCGATGACTAAATTAAATCGTCAATTATTTTTATAATCGATTTTAATCGATTAGTTGTTGCAGCCCTAATACATATACATATATACACAGTACAGGCCAAAAGTTTAGACACACTTTCTCATTCACAACACAACTGATGGTCCCAACCCCATTGATAAAGCAAGATATTCCACTAATCAACCCTGATAGGGCACACTTGTGAAGTGAAAACCATTTCAGGTGACTACCTCTTGAAGCTCATCGAGAGAATGCCAAGAGTGTGCAAAGCAGTAATCAGAGCAAAGGGTGGCTATTTTGAAGAAACTAGAATATAAAACATGTTTTCAGTTATTTCACCTTTTTTTGTTAAGTACATAACTCCGCATGTGTTCATTCATAGTTTTGATGCCTTCAGTGTCAATCTACAATGTAAAAGTCATGAAAATAAAGAAAACACATTGAATGAGAAGGTGTGTCCAAACTTTTGGCCTGTACTGTTATATATATACTGTATATATATACACATACACACACATACATATATATGTACAGTAGACCCACCTTAACAATGGTTCAAGGTGGAGCCAGTTTGAACTTTGCACAATTTTAGTGTTCTCCATAAACATTTAAAGGCTTCGTCACAAGCCTGAACAAACAGTGAGTGACATATGCATACATGTGTGCCAATGACCAGATGATCCTGTTCAAACAGCTTGATTCATGCGTTTCCACCTAAGACGGGATTTCTTCCCTTCGGCGTACGCTATTGCCTAACAAGGAGCTGCAGCGGTTAACAATATCCATCCACAAGGCTGAAATTTGACTTGACACAAGAGATCTGTAATGATCTCATTACGATCAATAAGGAGGAAGGGTCTGCGTGCAGGTGGTTTTCCATAATGCAGCTCACCTTTGGCCTTGCACACTCTGCTCATTGGGGTCATCTGATAGCCATCGAGGCACTCACAGGCGAGGCTGCCGTTGGTGTGAACGCACAGCTGGTCACAAACGTCCTTCTCCAGACACGTGTCCACTTCTAGGGGACAAAACGTGGGAGCAGAGAGAGACAGATATAGTTATGATGCACATCCACCTCCTCCAAAAACATTTTTATGGAGTTAATGCGTTGTCATCACGGGCATAATGCCGCATTCCAAAAAAAGGTGACATTTACGACCAGGGTCTAAGTAGGGATGGGTGATATGGCCTAAAACCTACATCACAATAAATGTTGCAGCCTCCTGCGATAACTATGTACATATCACCATACATTATTTGGCATATTAACAATATAACCATTTTAAAGCGGGTTACAAAGACTCCCAATTCAGCTCCTGCCTTTGCGTTAATATATTGTATTTTTTTTCAAAAGTATTATTCATATACAGTACAGGCCAAAAGTTTGGACACACCTTCTCATTCAATGCGTTTTCTTTATTTTCATGACTATTTACATTGTAGATTGTCACTGAAGGCATCAAAACTATGAATGAACACATTTGGAGTTATGTACTTAACAAAAAAGGTGAAATAACTGAAAACATGTTTTATATTCTAGTTTCTTCAAAATAGCCACCCTTTGCTCTGATTACTGCTTTGCACACTCTTGGCATTCTCTCAGTGAGCTTCCAGAGGTAGTCTCCTGAAATGGTTTTCACTTCACAGGTTTGCTTGAAGCTCATGGAGAGAATGCCAAGAGTGTGCAAAGCAGTAATCAGAGCAAAGGGTGGCTATTTTGAAGAAACTATGTAGAATATAAAACATGTTTTCAGTTATTTCAAATTTTTTTGTTAAGTACATAACTCCACATGTGTTCATTGATAGTGTAGATGTCTTCAGTGACAATATACAATGTAAATAGTCATGAAAATAAAGAAAACACATTGAATGAGAAGGTGTGTCCAAACTTTTGGCCTGTAATGTACTTGCAAATTTACCGTTACAGTAGAAGGGATTCATACGACCCCATCCGTGGGGGTATCTCGCATTTGGGGAAGATTAATCATTTGCAATGCAGTCTGCTGAAAATGAAGGAAAGTGGCTCTCTACATAGCAATGACACTGTGGATAAACTTGGAATTGCCACAAAACTAATTTTAAGGTATTTAACACTACTGCTATCTGGCGGCTAAAGTTGATAGTATACGCACCCAATTTGTCACGTTTCATGTATCGGGTAAACCGCGACGAACGGGGCCATATTAATCCCCCTTCCTACTGTAATATCTGGGTACTTTCTGCTGTAACATGGTCCCATCTAGACTTCTGTTAAAATGTAATCAGCACTCAAG
Organism: Entelurus aequoreus; assembly: GCF_033978785.1. NCBI lineage: Eukaryota > Metazoa > Chordata > Actinopteri > Syngnathiformes > Syngnathidae > Entelurus > Entelurus aequoreus. The sequence goes on from NC_084749.1 coordinate 22,480,701, forward strand.
ATTTGGTTTTCAACCATAATTGTTGCTAAAATAATGCCCTGGTTTTTGTACCCAGCCTTGTATATTGTACAGCCAAATATTGCACGGAATAAACTGGTCCGTTGGGCCGTGGAACCAAACAAGAATTTCCATACGTGTGTGACTGTGCTTTAATTTTTAAAATCGAATACGACTGCAAAACAATCCACCATGGGGCTAAAGAAAGTAGCAAGCATTTTGATAAAGAAGGCAAGAACCAAAAAAACCAACATGACCAGGATATGCTGGAAGTCCTTCGCCCGTCCCATTACGCTTCTTACCGTGTTTGCCAACTAAAGTCTTCAATACAAATACGAGCGATATAATTTGTCATCTGTGTTTATTGTTTAGTGCACAGGATGAGCTGTATAGAAAATGGATGTTTTCTACATGTACACCATGCAGTCAGCTTATATTTAGGGTAGGCTTATGTTTGGTTCAGTGTGGTAATTAGTCAGTCAGGTATCCCAAGACTAAGGCTAAAATCCTCAAACGCTCGTCTTAATCCTTCGCCCTCGGTTTTGCTTGTTCACGTCACGACAGCGGTGTGTCAATTCTCCTTCAAGGTTCAGCCATGGAGTGTATAATTCATGTATTTTTTTCCCCTCCCCATCATATTTGTCATATTAATTGTGGACGCCTATATTTTGAAAATAGTTGCGTAAAGTTGGGAACGGAAGTTCAGTAAATCTGGCAGTGATGGAGAACTGCCATTCCGCCTATGACTTCCTTTACTAAAGCAATGTGAAGTGTTGAGTTTGAACAGTATCAACTAAGTAAAGTATGCGTTGACAACTCACCTTCACAGTGATTATTCCCAACAAGCCTCGTGTGGTCAGGACATTCACAGTGAAAGCCCATCCTTGTGTCCACACAGCGATGAGAACAGCCTCCATTATTGACCAGACACTCGTTCTGCTCTGCAGGGACAAACATGACATCAGCACCGGTTACATTCCAGGAAGCACTTCCTGGCAGAAGCACAGATAAGAGCTGCTAAAAATAAAAACATTTGACTTCTACACTACAGTTTTTTTTTTAAACTTTCCTTTAATAAATGTTGACCAATGTTAAATAACCGTGAGTATAAAAGGTTATTTTCTCTTCGATTTCTCTTCTGATGCTTTGATTATTGTAAGGAAAAGCCCAAAAAGCTATTAAATAAGAGAAATCATCAGGTTTTAATTACCTAAATGTAGAATCAAAGTATTAGAATCAGTTCTTAACAACACTTAACCACTATTCCTATGAAAGTGTCAAACTGCCAATTGCACCATGACTGTAGCGCCCTCTGCTGGCTCTTTTACATGTTAAAATGGCAAGCTTGTCTGCAGGAAATGCAGAGGCCCCCTTGGGAAGCCATGGGGCCCTGAGCAGCATTTTTGAGGCCCACCCATTAAAAAAAAAAAAAGTCAAACTTTGGTAATCAAAATTGATTTTAATTTGATGAATGTTTTGTACTAAAATGAATACATTGGAAATTAATTGTTCAATAATATTTTTTTTGTGTGCAAAATAACAAATTCTACATAATTAAAACATGAATCTACATATCTTTCATTCCTAGTACGAATGTTTACAAGCCGAGCGGGCGCTAACGCCACAGTGCTGTCTGGAGAAATTTTCCATTATATATTTATCAGTGAAAGAGCAGGAGGAGGCTAGGAATCTGTTTGCTGTTGTCATTTTACATGCGCTTTTATTTACCCTAAAACAGACCCACCATCCCCACGGATTGCGGGGCCCTACGCACGGCGCAGCGGCCCTGAGTATATGTGCCTATAAATTGCTACATTTTCTTTAATACACTTATTACTATGTGAGTAATCACAAAAATATTGAATTAATCATGTACCAATGCAGATTAATCACGCTATTTATTTTGACACATGCTCTCTTACCTTAAACCAGCGTTTCTCAAAGTGTGGGGCGCGCCCCACTGGTGGGGAATAGAGACATGACAGGTGGGGCGCGAGGAACGGGAGGAAATTTCACTTTTATTATTTTTATTTTTTTATTATTATATTCTTTGATTTTTTTTTTACTATGCTTTCATTTTCTATACACACTGGAAATCACTTTGTGATTCTGTCTGTGAAATCCGCTATATAGATAAATGTAAATTACTTATTTTTCCTGTATGCTTTACATTTCTAGGTAGGAGCGAAAGTTTGACAGACAGCAACAGTAACTAATGGGGGCGGGGCTAAGCGGAAGCTTTGTGAATGGCGAGTCACTGTGCGAGGATTTGCTGTTTTGCAAATACATAAAAAATAGAGCCACTGCTGATGAGCTGTTCAAGATAATGGACAGTTTCCTCAAAGAACACGACCTTAAATGGGAAAACTGTGTGGGCTTTTGCTCTGATGGCGTGCATGGCAAAGTCAAGAAACGGGCTGCAGGCTCCAATAAAGAGGGTTGCGCCAAATGCGCATTGGACACAATGTGTCATTCACCGGGAAACACTCGCGTCAAGGCAGCTCAGCCCCGAATTCAATGAGGTTTTAACAGTGGCAGTGTCAAGCCTGCAACCCCGATTTGAAAAGCTGTGCAGTGCAAAACAGGCTCATTGCAGCCACTAATGCTGGAGTACTGTAAAACTCATGTTCACTTGCCATGTCCTCCTTTTTTTGGCAAAGATTGCAAAGTGGCACTTTTATTTTCATTTATTATTGAACTTGATGCAAGTTATTTGATTTATTATTGAACTTGATGCAAGTTATAACACTTTTATTTGATTTATTATTGAACTTGATGCAAGTTATAACACTTTTTTTGATTTATTATTGAACTTGATGCAAGTTATAACACTTTTGTTTTATTTATTATTGAACTTGATGCAAGTTATAACACTTTTGTTTTATTTATTATTAACTTGATGCAAGTTATAACACTTTTGTTTTATTTATTATTGAACTTGATGCAAGTTATTTGATTTATTATTGAACTTGATGCAAGTTATAACACTTTTATTTGATTTATTATTGAACTTGATGCAAGTTATAACACTTTTTTTGATTTATTATTGAACTTGATGCAAGTTATAACCCTTTTTTTGATTTATTATTGAACTTGATGCAAGTTATAACACTTTTGTTTTATTTATTATTGAATTGATGCAAGTTATTTTATTTGATATTGAACTTGATGCAAGTTATACCACAGCTGCACAGTTATTTTATTTATTATTGAACTTGATTTTATTTTATGTTATTGAGTTTGAATGTATAAAACTTGATGTTACTTGATGTTCGATAAATTTGAAAATGTTAAGCTTGGCATTAGCGTTCTGTTGGGGCGATGAGGGAAGGTGGGGCTTGAAAACTCCCCCTTGTCCAAAGTGGGGGATGACAAAAAAAGTTTGAGAACCACTGCCTTAAACGCACTTAAAACGTGTGCCTTAACTGACTTTAGATAAAACCGTTACCAAGTTTTAAGCAAATACATGACGTGCATTCAAGTAAAGCATGTTTGTGTATGAAATTCTGGCAATAAAATTGCATTTGTGTCAAAACATTTTTATTCTTTTAGGTTAATTTAAATTATGTAAGAAAGTAATTTACTGTGATCAATCGCGATTAATCCAAATTCCAAAGTGTGATCAATCGGATTTTAAAAAAAATGTATCACTTGACAGCACTATTAATTACAAATATATTTTTTAAAACACATGAATACATTTGAATATATCTTTGAAAAGTTAATTTATTGCGGTTGTTGTAATTCAAAAAGTCAAACACATTTATTACAGTTTCACCACACTGTGTGACATATTTCAAAAAGGTATTTCGTACCATTTTGACAATTATAGCTTGCAGCTAATGTGCAAAATTTTCCAAGAAAAGTTGAATATTGTAAAGTACAAGTTCCAATCAGCAACTGCAAAAACATCTTAATTAAATGTGATAACATATTAAAAGACATAATTTTATGGATTGTACAAACAAAAAGCGGCCCCCAAATGCATGTCTTACGTTGGATAATTCAGTGTTTTCCACACATTCATTTATTTGTGGCGGCCCGCCACGAAAGAATTACGTCCGCCACAAATAAAAAAAATATTTTTTTTTTTCTCCTGTCCAGCTTTTCAGGCAAATCATATAGTGGATGTAGATGCCCATATAGGCTGTTCAGATTTACTTTACAAAAGAGAAGTATAGGATACTTCTCTTGTTGCCTTATTTGTATTTGACCGCTACTGTTTTCTGTTTATTTGTTACTGACTGTGGCAGGACATCTCTGCCTCTGTTTCACTTTATGTTGCTGGTAAATAATATGGTTGTAGTAGTAGGCTAAAGTTAAATTATTTAGTATGCACTAATTAAAGGGGCAGACCTTTAAGAGCCATTTTAGCTTTTATATTTTATAAGATATATTTTTTGTAAGAACCACAATTAATAAATATATTTTAGTGAATAACTTATTGTTCAAATCTGTATATAAATATGTACATAAAGTGTTGTAATTATATTGTAAAATGGATGGATGGATGGACGTTTAAAACAAAACTGTTATTAATTAGTAAGTATACATTTTTTGAGCCTTTTTAGAGAAAATCATATCATTGTAATAAATTATGCAAAATACTCGATGATGTCATGGTGACCACGCCCATAGCCACGCCCCCACCGCCACAGGTATCTTGGCAGTTTATGGGAAACACTGTAATTGCCTGGTACTCTCAGCAGTTGAGTACATACATTCTCCTTTAGTAGTTTGTGATGCGCTGTGGTTGGATAATAGTTCAGAATGTCAACAAAAATGTAGTGTCGGGCTTTTATTTCATTTTTTCATGTGCAGTCATCCTTCGCCACATCGCGCTTCAAATATTGCAGCTTCACCACGTCGCACATTTTACAGGGTTTTTTTGTCCTAAATTTCCCCTATTTGTAGCTTAAAAATGGCTGAATCAACTAAAAATATAAATACTACTGTGGCCACAAGAGAAGACCAAACCAATTAAAGCGCGCTGTTCAGTATCGTGGCCACGGATTGGCTCAGCCTCAGGCAGCATTACTATGTTGGATTAAAACGGGGGTCAGCAACCCGCGGCTCTCGTGCCGCATGCGGCTCTTTAGCACTGTCCTTCTGGCTCCCCTGGCTTTTTCAAAAAGGGAAAAAGATGGGGGGAAAATATATTTGTTGTTTTATTAATGTTTCTGTAGGGGGACAAACAAAACAAACCTTCCTAATTGTTAGAAATCCCACTGTTTAATATGTTTGTGTTTATGCTTCACTGATGACAGTATTTGGCCAGCGTCATTTTGTCCTACTAATTTTGGCGGTCCTTGAACTCACGTGTTTACGTGTGCAACTTTCTCCGTCGCTGCCACAGAAAGACGTGTTTTATGCCACTCCTTTGTCTCATTTTGTCCACCAAACGTTTTATGCTGTGCGTGAATGCACAAAGGTGTGCTTTGTTGATGTTATTGACTTACGTGGAGTGCTAACAATCCATGCTATTTAGGCTAGCTGGGTGTACATATTGCATCATTATGCCTTGTTTGCAAGTATATTTGAGTTCATTTAATTTCCTTTACTTATGCCCTCTGTGTATTTAATTTATATTTGCATGTCTCATGACACATTACCTGTATGTAATATTGGCTGCATTTCTCATTGCGTGTCATGTTGTTCCAGACCACAGCAAACGTTACCCAGCTTGCAAAGATTGTAATAAATCCATTAGAAGAAGACAGCCGGTCCTTTTCTTTAACTTGGGCACACACATCTATACCTTTAGCAGTTTTACGCCAGTAATTTCCAGGAGTTATCTCAACCTCTGAGACACTAACTTAATGTATTGCCTTCATTATAACACTTACATAAGGCTTTTAGCGGCTCCAGACGGATTCGTTTTTTGTATTTTTGGTCCAATATGGCTCTTTCAACATTTTGGGTTGCCGACCCCTGGATTAAAAGGTGACTAAAGGCTGTTATTTCATGTCCCGAGGGCTCTTATGTTGAAAAATGTATTTAGAATCGTGTAATAATTTTGGTAACACTTTAGTATGGGGAACATATTCACCATGAATTAGTAACTTAACATGCAAATTAGTAACATTTGGCTCTTAATTAGTCATTATGAAGTACTTATCAATGCCTTATTCTGCATGGCCTTATTATACAACCAGTAAGCCATTAACTAAGAGTCTTCCCTCCATAAGCTCAGAATTATTGCTTATTAGTAGAGATGTCCGATAATGGCTTTTTTGCCAATATCCGATATTCCGATATTGTCCAACTCTTAATTATCGATTCCGATATTAACCGATATATACAGTCGTGGAATTAACACTTTATTATGCCTAATTTTGTTGTGATGCCTCGCTGGATGCATTAAACAATGTAGCAAGGTTTTCCAAAATAAATCAACTCAAGTTATGGAAAAAAAATGCCAACATGGCACTGCCATATTTATTATTGAAGTCACAAAGTGCTTTTTTTTTTTTTAACATGCCTCAAAACAGCAGCTTGGAATTTGGGACATGGTCTCCCTGAGAGAGCATGAGGAGGTTGAGGTGGGCGGGGTAGTTGGGGGGTGGGGGTAGTGTCCTGGAAGAGTTAGTGCTGCAAGGGTTTCTGGGTATTTGTTCTGTTGTGTTTATGTTGTGTTACGGTGCGGATGTTCTCCCGAAATGTGTTTGTCATTCTTGTTTGGTGTGGGTTCACAGTGTTGCGCATATTTGTAACAGTGTTAAAGTTGTTTATACGGTCACCCTCAGTATGACCTTTATGGCTGTTGACCAAGTATGCATGGCATTCACTTGTGTGTGTGAAAAGCCGTAGATATTATGTGACTGGTCCGGCACGCAAAGGCAGTGCCTTTAAGATTTATTGCCGCTCTGTACTTCTCCCTGCGTCCGTGTACCACTTCGTACAGCGGCGTTTTAAAAAGTCATACGTTTTACTTTTTGAAACAGATACCGATAATTTCCGATATTACATTTATTATTAAAGCATTTATCGGCCGATAATATCGGCAGTCCGATATCGGACATCTCTACTTATTAGTAACCCTAACCCTAACCCCAACCATAACCCTTATATGTTCCCCTAGTGTCCAAATAACTCTAAATTAAGTCGTTCTGACTTAGAATATGGTCCCCATACTAAAGTGTTACCATAATTGTTTAGGCAAAAGCTATGAAAATATTGATTTTTAATTAATAATGAACTATAATCCATTTATCGCGGTCATGCCCGGAATCAATTAACGGCGATAAACGAGGGCCAACCGTCGTTAACTCTCAGTGACTTATTTGTGTGCAGTTTAAAAATAAGTAGTTGCATGTGATTTCCTACCACAGTCGTCCTCGTCGCTGCCGTCGGCGCAGTCAGCTTTGTTGTCGCACCTCCAGCTGTGGAGGACGCAATGGCCGTCACCGCACTCAAACTCCGACTCTGGACAGGAAGAAGCGCTCTGAGGATGCGGCGGTGTCGAAACACACAACTCCCGGCGCTCGTCCCGCCCGTCTTTGCAGTCCACTCGGCCGTCACACAGCGCGCTGGCCCGCAGGCAGCCGTCGGCCCGGCCACAGGAGATGAAGCCGGCGGGGCAGCTCGGACAGGAACCCTCGTCGCTCCCGTCGCCACAGTCGTCCACGCCGTTACACGCCCAGCGGGAAGGGATGCATCTTCTGCTGCCGCGGCAGGAGAACTCGTCCTTCTTACACCACGGCTGACCTGAAGGAAGTCACACTTGAATACACTTTGGCCTAACAAAAACAAAGTCCAATTTTAACACAAGCCGTGACCAGAATAACTTATAAATAAATGATAAATGGGTTATACTTGTATAGCGCTTTTCTACCATCAAGGTACTCAAAGCGCTTTGACAGTATTTCCACATTCACCCATTCACACACACATTCACACACTGATGGCGGGAGCTGCCATGCAAGGTGCTAACCAGCAGCCATCAGGAGCAAGGGTGAAGTGTCTTGCCCAAGGACACATCGGACGTGACTAGGATGGTAGAAGGTGGGGATTGAACCCCAGTAACCAGCAACCCTCCGATTGCTGGCACGGCCACTCTACCAAATTCGCCACGCCGCCCCTAACTTGACACACATTTGCATGACAAAGCAGAATTCACAAAGTTAAAAATCCATAAAATGTACAAAAAAAATGTTTATTCACACACTTTCATTTCCCAAATCAATGTTTATAGAGGATATACAATACAAGCAGTAAAAGAAGACAGCACCATCTGCTGGAGCACAATTTTGGTATAAGTCGGGGGTCGCGGATCTTGAGCGGCGCCCTGGTGGCTCCACGGAGCTTTTTCAAAAATGTATGAAAATGGGAAAAAAATGGGGGGAAAATATATTTTTTGTTGTAATATGGTTTCTGTAGGAGGACAAACATGACACAAACCTTCCTAATTGTTAGAAAGCCCACAGTTTAATATGTTTGTGTTTATGCTTCACTGATGACAGTATTTAGCGAGCGCCTTTTTGTCCTACTAATTTCAGCGGCCCTTGACTGTGACTCAACAGTTTGTTTACACGTACAACTTTCTCCGACACTGCCACAGAAAGACGTGCTTTTCGTCACTTCTTTGTCTCATTTTGTCCACCAAACATTTTATACTGTGCGTGAATGCACAAAGGTGAGCTTTGTTGATATTATTGACTTGTTATGGAGTGCTAATCAGGCATATTTGGTCACTGCATGGCTGCAAGTTAATCGATGCTAACATGCTATTGGCGAGCTGTATGTACATATTGCATCATTATTCCTCGTTTGTGGGTATATTTGAGTTAATTTAATTTCCTTTACTTATGTTAATTTATATGTGCATGTGTCATGACAAATTATCTGTACGTAATATTGGCTGCATTTTTTGTAGTTGTTAGTGTACCATCTCCTCATCTCCTGCCAGAATTGGTCTGGTAAACGCCAGATCAGTGGCGAACAAAACGTTTCCACTCAGGGATTTCTTCGAGTCACGCTGTCTGGACTTCATGTGCATAACGGAGACGTGGCTCGGTACCGGTGAGTCCAGCGTTTTCTCCGAACTTCTGCCGGCAGACTGTTGCTATGTTAACTCTCCTCGTGCATCAGGCCGTGGAGGAGGAACGGCGACACTTTATAAAAATGACTATAAATGTAAGCAATGCTTTCCTTCGTCATTTTTTGCCAGCTTTGAATTGACTTTATTTGAGGTGTGTCGCGCTGACGCGGTGATGTGCGCTGTCATTTACCGCCCGCCCAAATACAATAAGGACTTCATCAATGACTTTTCGGACTTTTTAGCAGGAATTATGCCCCGCTATGATCGTGTCCTCATTGTTGGAGATTTTAATATCCATGTATGCTGTCCCGACAAACCACTGGTGAAGGATTTTTTAAACCTTATTGACTCTTTTAATTTGACACAGTTTGTGTCTGGCCCCACATACGGACGTGGTCACACGCTTGATCTTGTCCTTTCATATGGTCTACCTGTGTCTAACTTGGACATTTGTGACAATGTGCTTTCAGACCATATGCCTGTCATATTTGAGGCCAGTTTTAACCGCTTGACAGCTGGAGCGCGCGCTCCTGCGCGTCTCTGTCGAGTTTTTAACCCTTCCACTGCTGGTCAGTTTATTACTGCTTTTAACCAGGTTTTTTTACCCTCTGACTCTGTTTTTTCTAGCACAGAGTCTGTTTTTTCTGACACTGAGAAACTCAATGTATTGTTTGACTCCACCTGTGACACAGTCTTGAACTCAGTGGCTCCTTTAAAAATCAAAAGGGCCAAAACTAAATCAGAACCCTGGTTTAATGAGAGAAGCCGTGCGATCAGACGTGAGTGCCGCAAAGCTGAACGCAGGTGGAAGAAGGACAAGCTTCAGGTGTCACTCCAGATTTTAAAGGACTGTTGGCATCGATATCAGAGCACAGTAAAAGAGGCAAAAAGAGAACATTTGGCAAACATTATTGCCTCAAATAGTCTTGACCCTCGTGTTTTATTCAAAACATTGACTCTGTTCTTAATGCCCCTCAGCCTACATGTTTGGAACCCTCCTCTGAATTGTGCAATGCCTTTTTAAAGTATTTTATTGATAAGATTGCCACAACGAGGGCTCTCATCTCTGTTCCGACCTCTGACCCTTCTGTCCCGTTTAACTACTCTGCTGTTTTTAATCAGTTTGAGCAAGTGACTCTGCGGCAGTTACAAGAGTTAACTAATCATATGAAGCCCTCAGGTTCCCCCCATGATGCTGTCCCTCCTACATTTTTTAAAGAAGTGTTTTCTTGCATAGGGCAGCCTGTTCTTAACATTTTAAATAGCAGTCTGTTTTCTGGTGTGGTTCCTACCAGTTTTAAACACGCCGTGGTTCAACCGCTTTTAAAGAAACCTGGTCTGGACAGTTCAGTTTTAGCCCATTTTAGACCCATTTCTAAGCTGCCTTTTCTCTCAAAAATCTTGGAGAAGATTGTTTTTACCCAGTTAAACACTTTTTTAGAGGACTCTGATATTTTAGAAGTCTTTCAGTCTGGGTTTAAACCCCTCCATAGTACCGAGTCAGCATTAGTAAGGGTTTTTAATGACATCTTTCGAGCAACAGACTTAGGTGATCATGTGATTTTAGTTTTACTCGATCTAACAGCAGCATTTGATACGGTGGACCATAATATTTTAATTAGCCGCCTACAACATCAAGTGGGCATCTGTGGTACTGCCCTGAGATGGCTGAAGTCATATTTGACTAACAGGACCTTCTCTGTAAATGTTGCTGGTTCTGAATCTTCTGTTGCTCCCTTAACATGTGGGGTCCCACAGGGCTCAGTTTTAGGACCACTGCTCTTTTCTATTTATTTACTTCCCCTGGGCTCAATCCTAAGAAAGCATGGTATTTGTTTTCATTGTTACGCTGATGACACACAAATTTATTTTCCGTTAAAGAAAAATCATGCCTCTTCAATACAGCCATTACTTGTTTGTCTTGATGACATCAAGGCTTGGATGGCCTTAAACTTCTTAAACTTCAATGAAAAGAAGACAGAAGTAATAGTGTTTGGACCTAGTGGTACCTGTGAGCTTCCCCCTGTTTACTTTGGCCCCTTGGCTTTGTACGTTAAGCCCATGATCACCAACCTGGGTTTTCGTATTGACAGTGATTTTAAATTGGACCGTCAGATTGGCACAGTGGTGAAAGCCAGCTTTTTTTATTTACGTCAGCTGGCTAAGGTTAAAAACCTTCTTTCTAGGCAACAGTTTGAGATAGTAATCCATGCCTTTATTACATCTCGGCTGGATTACTGTAACGCTTTATATTTTGGAATTAGTCAGTCCTCCCTCTCACGTCTGCAGCTGGTCCAAAATGCAGCTGCCCGACTTTTAACAAACACAAGAAAAAGAGAGCACATTACTCCTGTTTTAGCCTCCCTCCACTGGCTGCCTGTGTCTTTTAGAGTCCATTTTAAAATTATCTTACTTGTTTTTAAATCCTTACATGGTCTTGCCCCACCTTACCTCTCTGAGCTGCTCCACCTCTATGCCCCCACCCGGTCCCTCAGGTCAGCTGATCAGCTGATCCTGGAGGTACCCAAATCCAAGCGTAAGCTCAGGGGGGACAGAGCCTTCTCTGTTGCGGGCCCCAAACTCTGGAATGATCTTCCACTCCATGTGAGACAGGCCCCTTCTTTGGCTATTTTTAAGACCCTTCTTAAAACCCATTTTTATTCACTGGCTTTTAACCCAGGTTGAGACTTTAAACTGTTTTTAACTTTTAACTTTTTTAACTGCTTTTTATCTAACAAAATTGTTCTTAGGGTAATTTTGTATTTGCTTTTTTAATGTGTATTTTACTTCTGTTTAAATTGTATTTTTAGTCTGTCCTTTGCCTTTATTTCTTTGTGGTGTACAGCCCTTTGTTTTTCAACTGTGGTTGTTTTTAAAGGGCTTTATAAATAAAGTTGGTATGGTATGGTATGTTGTTCCAGACAACAGCAAAGATTGTAATAAATCCATTAGAAGAAGACAGCCTGCCGTTTCCTGTACCTTAGGCCATTCAAAGACACTCATTTCCAGGAGTTATCTCACCCTCTGAGAAGTTTTACTAATGTTTTCCAGTGTTGTAAAAATGTGTAGAATAAATATTACATTTCAACATTTCTGTCCACAAAGATTTGCGTCAGCCTGCGACACATAGTCATTTTGATAGTAGGCTAATATAGCTAATTAGCCACTTACATCATGTGTTGTCTTCTTTATAAGACTTATATAAGTCTTTTAATTTTTTGCGGCTCCAGACAGATTACTTTTTTGTATTTTTGGTCCAATATGGCTCTTTCAACATTTTAGGTTGCCGACCCCTGGTATAAGTACTATTAAGGCTGCCGATATTGATAATTTTAGTAATCAACTATCTATTGATTAGTTCGATTTATTGAGAATTGGATAAAACCCTTTATAGCCTACAATGTGTATTTCAGGGAAAATAGTTCACATCGTAAAGACTCAAAATTGCACTTTTAAAGTGTATGAATGAATAAAATAAACCACCATCACTCTAATGTGCACTCCATTATAGCGGCGATGCGGAAACGACCACCGGATATTTAAAGTTTCGGGGTTCCCATGCAGTCAGGATTTCATAAATTCTTATTAGTTACACCAGTGATTCTCAAACTGTGGTACATGTGCCACTAGTGGTACGCGGGCTCCATCTAGTGGTACACCAAAGAATCACTTTTTTAAAATGTTCCTATACTCAAAACAGTTTGACGGTTTAAACTGTGTGTAATGTTGCAGTGGCCAAAAATATGAAATATACTTGTTAAATAAAAACTCTGCCTTGTTTTTAATTAATAATTAGGCCTACTACGCTACTGTATTTTACTTTTGGTCATTATAGTGTTACTTGGAGAGACAAGTTTTTTTATGAGGTGGTACTTGGTGAAAAAAGTTTGAGAACCACAGAGTTACGCTATTAAAAGATGAATCAGAGCATCCGACTAATTGATTTAATCGATTAATCATTGCAGTCCTATGAACGGTATTCAAACTATTCAAATGTGGGTGTCCAAAGTGTGGCCCAAAGGGCTCTTATAGCCCGAAGCTTGTTTTGTCATTAATTAGCATGTGAAATATTGCATGCTAAAAATACAATTCAACTAACTGAAAACCCGTACAAAAGAGTAGATATAATTGTTAAGACGAATAAAAATATTTCAATGTCGGTTTATTTATGGAGCACTTTTTTTTTTAAAGCCACTAATGTCCCACAGTGCTGTACAAATTAAAAAGGTAAAAATAAATTTAAATAATCATAAATACAATCAAGGCTACACAACTACACAGAAAAAAACAACAATCCAAAACATTTTTTTTACAGAAATAAAATAAGGAATGTCCTTAATAAAAATAGTAAAAAGGGTACAAAAAAAATCATAATAAATGTCCAGTACAAATAAGTGTGTTTTTAGTAGATGTGGGTATCTTTGGGAACACCAAAATGTGATTACTATTTAGGGGCTACAATTCGATTATAAAATTACTATTTATGCAGTATGCGCCAGCTGCAGCAGCAGTATGGTCATCATTGTTTTTTGTCCCCCCACCCCCAAATGTATCTCCCTGACGTCAACTTTCTCATCATAACTTATGTTTGTTTCTTGTGTAGACGAAGCAGGAACAATAACGTGTAACAATATATCAACTCTTTATTGCTGAAACGGCACAATTGTCGTTTCCCGCGTAGTTCAGACCTACTTCCTGTTCCGGTCTACAGCGCTAAGCCTTCTGGGTAATGTAGTATATAAACATTTACTAGTTGACATGCATTTTATTCAACCTTTTTAAATCCAGGTAAGACAATTAAGAACAGATTATCATTTGCCATGCTGACCTAGCAAAAAAGCAGCCTTTACATGACCAATGTGTAGGGTTGGGTATCGTTTGAATTCGAACGATTCCGATTCTTTGTTTCGATTCCGATTCCTGACGATTCTCGGTTCCGATTCTTTTAAGAGGCAGGGTAAAAAAAAGTTTAGGATATTTTAAATGAGCTAGCTAACCTACAGTCTTTCTGAATGAAATAGTCTGACATTCTCCATCAATTTTAATTCTATTAACTTTTTATGAACTTTACTATAAATTCCTCACAGGGCTGTTTTCAACTAGAATATAAATATCAAATCTATGAACTTGAATATAAATATTATAAATTATGAATACATTTTCCCAGGGGTACACTTTCCTCAAGAGAGCTTTATTTTTGAAAACCTCATGAAAACACATTTACACATAAGTGTATGATGCTGCAGGAAACCTCATGAAAACACATTTACACATGAGTGTATGATGCTGCAGGAAACCTCATGAAAACACATTTACACACAAGTGTATGATGCTGCAGGAAACCTCATGAAAACACATTTACACACACAAATGTATGATGCTGCAGGAAACCTCATAAAAACACATTTACACACACAAATGTGATGCTGCAGGTACTTAAAAATGTTACAGTGCTCCCACTGATGGGCTAACCTGGTGCAGAAAAGCAAATAAACAATAAGAAACAACTTGCAAAACCCAGTCCAGATTAGCAGCAGGTACAGTATAAAATCAGAGACAGTTCTTGTTTAGGAAAATGACCATATCCGCCTTCTCAGGCAGGATGCGTGAGCGTTCTGGACAGATAGTGTCTCCTGCTGTGGAAAATACACGTTCGCTGGGTGTGGAAGAAGCTTGAACGCATAAATAGGAGAAAGCGAGATATGACAGCAAAGGATAAGTCTTTTGTTGGTTCCACCGGACCACCACCATGAGGCAGGGTCGTCAGACATAAGTATCGGTGGAACGTCCTGGTACATCTGCAGCTCTCTCTCCACTCGTTTCTTGATGGACATGGAGCTCTGTTATTTCGCGGTTATTTCATTTTTTTTTGTAAAGTAAAGCCACACTTTCGACCACCGACGCCCGCTATCCATGCTTGAGCTTGACTGACTCGCTCGGCTATGCTAACACTTCCGGCGGTGGGCGCTTCTTCGTTGGTGTTCAGCGGCTTCTTCTTCCGGTTCGGCGGACATATTTTTTTCCGGTCGGCGGACTGGGTATCGAAAATAGGAATCGAAATTAAAACTTTTGAACGATTCCGGGAGAATCGGAAAGTTAGTCCCCGGTTCCAATCGATACTCGATACTCGATACCCAACCCTACCAATGTGTTGAAGTGTGATGATAATCTCTCATCGTCTCTCATTCACCAACAAAAATGGTGGGGTTGCTTTTTATAATTATAATCATTTATTACTATTATTAGTTATAAATCATTAAAAAATTACATTAATTTGACATTGAGGTCTGAGTATGTGTTTTTACTGCCATCTAAAGCAGGGGTCGGGAACCTTTGTGACTCAAAGAGCCATGAAAGCAAAATATTTGGAAATGTATTTCTGTGAGAGCCATATAATATATTTTAAGACTGAATTCAACTAAATGTGAGTATAATAAGCCTCTAAATGTATTCTTTTAAATAATGTTGTTATAATACTCACCATTAATGTGACTTCTGGTGCTGCACGGAATTGCTGATGGCTTTGTAGTCTGGTTGGTACTTAGTGAGGTTAAGCTTCATGCAGGCGTTGAGGCTTTCATCCGTTAAACGAGATCGTAGGTTGGACTTGATGTTTTTAAGATGTGAAAATGACTGCTCACATGAATACGTAGATCCAAACATGGTCAATACAGCCATACTCACACGCTTCAGTGTGTCGTATGTGACAGGAAGCGCGTTCCAAGTTTTGATAATCAGCTGGTCTTCGGGTTTAAGTTTTTTTTATTTGTATCCACATGTGCTTGCTCGCCAACTCCTCTTTCTGTCGTGCGATTCTTTCCAAATCTTCATTCAGTGACTTGAACTTATTCAACCACATGTCTGAGGCCTTCAGGTCAGCCACTTCTGCTTCAAAATCTCTGAGGGAGACATCAGGAATGTAACTCAGGTCGCCTGTGTTCAGTGAACACTCGTTTGGATCGGTGATGAACTTAAAAAGACGGGTGTGCTCACGAAATTCTCCAAAGCGTGCTTTGAATGACTGTAGGAGACTGGATGTGAAGCCAGCTAGCTGGTGGAGATCAAGGTTTTGAGTGGGCTCACTTGCTGTGCATGCATCTTTAAATTGTCTCAGTTTTTCAAAATGTAGTAAACGACCTGTTTCAAGATCCATGATAAAGAGCTCCAGCTTGTTTGCAAAAGCAAACACGGCGTGTTGAAGGGATAACACTGTATTTCCAGTGCTTTGCATTTTCACGTTGAGCTGGTTCAGATGTTCAGTCATATCCACGAAATAGTAAAACTCAGTTTCGGCTAGCTCAGGATGCTCGATGCCTTTAATTTCAAGGAAAGTCCGGATTTCGTTCAGGCAAGCCGCAAAACGGCTGAGCACCTTCCCTCTTGACAACCAACGCACATTGCTATGCAAAAAGCAGACCGTGATCAGTGTTTCCCACACATTCATTTATTTGTGGCGGCCCGCCACGAAAGAATTATGTCCGCCACAAATTAAAAAAATAAAATAAAACAATTTTTTTTTTTTTTTTTTTGTCCTGTCCAGCTTCTCAGGCAAATCATATAGTTGATGTAGATGCCCATATAGGCTGTTCAGATTTACTTTACAAAAGAGAAGTGTAGGATACTTCTCTTGTTGCCTTAATTGTATTTGACCACTACTGTTTTCTGTTTATTTGTTACTGACTGTGGCAGGACACCTCTGCCTCTGTTTCACTTTATGTTGCTGGTAAATAATATGGTTGTAGTAGTAGGCTAAAGTTGAATTATTTAGTATGCACTAATTAAAGGGGCAGAGCTTTAAGAGACATTTTAGCTTTTATATTTTATAAGATATATTTTTTGTAAGAACCACGATTAATAAATATATTTCAGTGAATAACTTATTGTTCAAATCTGTATATAAATATGTACACAAAGTGTTGTAATTATATTGTAAAATGGATGGATGGATGGACGTTTAAAACAAAACTGTTATTATTAATTAGTAAGTATAAATTTTTTGAGCCTTTTTAGAGAAAATCATATCATTGTAGTAAATTATGCAAATTACTCGATGATGTCATGGTGACCACGCTCATAGCCACGCCCCCACCGCCACAGGTATCTTGGCAGTTTATGGGAAACACTGCGTGATAGTTATTTCCAACTTCATCCAGCAGTGTTTTAAACTGGCGATCATTTAAGGCTCGGGCAACAATAAAGTTGATCACACGAATGACCAGCGACATCACTTCGCCAAGCTGCCCGTCACACATCTGAGCACAAAGTGCCTCCTGGTGTAGAATGCAATGGAAACTTAGGATGGGTCTCTTTTCATGTTCACGGAGAAGCGCCACAAATCCTTTGTTTTTCCCCACCATACACGGAGCACCATCAGTACACACTGAGACAAGTTTATCCATAGGTAGATTTT
Source organism: Entelurus aequoreus (assembly GCF_033978785.1). NCBI lineage: Eukaryota > Metazoa > Chordata > Actinopteri > Syngnathiformes > Syngnathidae > Entelurus > Entelurus aequoreus. Next base: position 22,498,148 of record NC_084749.1, read on the forward strand.
TTTCATGAGCAAACTCCATGAAAGACTTGAATAAATCTTCACCTCTTGTGGACCCTTTTATTGGCAGAACAGCAAGACTTTCTTCGCGAAGTGTGTCACCAGCAGCATATCTTTAAATCACACTGAACTGCGACAAATGGCTTACGTCTGTTGACTCATCCAAAGCCAGGGAAAAGAACGGTGCTGCATTTATGTCCTTCACTTGCGTTTCCTCCACTTGGTTTGCCATCATGATGGTACGATCATGAACAGTTCTTGCCGACAGAGGCATGTCTTGTATCCGTTTAATTATCTTGTCTTTGTTCGGAAGATCATCAAAAAGTTCATTGGCTACATCCAGCATGAACGTTTTAGCATACTCGCCATCTCTGAATGGTTTTCCGTTCCTCTATTGCTAAAGATCCAGCAAAACTAGCGGAATTATAGTCACCTTGCCGGGTCCATACGCGGAGTTGATGCTGGCTAGCTTGCACCCTGCTCAGTAGCTCTTGGCACGCTTTCTTCCTGCTGCCTCCGCAGGGTATTTTGATGCAAAGGTAGCATGGGGTGTGTCGAAGTGCCGCTTTACATTCGACCGTTTCATCGATGCAATTTTGTCATTGCAAATCAGACACACTGCAGAACCTGCTCTCTCCACAATGGCGAATTCTTCGGTCCATTCGTCCTGAAATGTACGATAATCCTCATCTTTTTTTCTTTTTGCCATCTTCTTCGTCGAAGGGTTAGCTTTGAGCTAATGACCGCGCAGACTGATTCAGAAGGGGGCGTTTACCTGTTTACCCAGCAACGCCCAACGTAGGCTATTATCATCCAATTAAAATAATGGACAATTGCTCCTGCAGCCAACTGCAGCCCTGATCAAGACATGAGCAGTGGAAAATCGAAGGATGGATTCAAACAAGCGATAATATTTTGTTTTATCTGAAAAGCCGAAATCCGCGAGCCAGATGCAATCATCAAAAGAGCCACACCTGGCTCGCGAGCCATAGGTTCCCGACCCCTGATCCAAAGTATACTTTTATGTACCATATTTTCAGAGACTATAAGACGCTACTTTTTTCCAAAGCTTTGCGGCTTATAAAACGGTGCAGCTAATTTATGGATTACTTTTGCCAGCGGCCATAACGTTTTGTATTCTACAAATGTTTTTTATATTGCACCGACAGACACTGAAAAGGTGTGTTATTGTTTGTGTTATGGCGCCATCTTTTGGACAAGTTCCGTCACTGCAAGTGCTGTTGGTTAACAATGTACTTCCTGTTTTGTTTCTTGAACCGGAAGTATTTGTCCATAGCGTTTCTGCTCAAAAGGATTCTTCCTTCATCACTCCAAGCAATGTTTGTAAATTCAACAATATAAATTAAACCATTCATACTTACTAAATCGTACCATGTGAGTTGTCTGTAGGAGTGTTTTCATGCATATTTGTACGCGCTATTGCAATGTAATCAAGTTAGCCTCGTTAGCATTAGCGAATATGCTAACACGTTTACAAGTGTCTGTGTTAGTTTTATTAACCTACAATGGCATTCTTTTTATATTGTCTCAGTTTTGTAAATTTACCAAAACGTCCCTGTGGAGTTATTGAGTCTGTTTAGCTGGTTGGAGAGGTAACTTCCGCAGCTAGCGAGTTCATGATGGTGACTTCGGATTTGTTTAATCGGCCGTTTTGTGCCGTGTGACAGGCACTGCTTGGAAACAATTAAGGTATGTAAATATGGACGAAAAAGTATATATCGATATATTTTTACTTAAACTCGATATTCAATATATTTTTTGGTGAAAGTATACATGTAAAGATATTCATTTTTGAGCAATATTCAGTGAAATCGAAGTGAATGACAACTGTACTGTAAACAGTCAATGGCACTTTTGTTAACCCAGTTAGTCTGGATGGGTATTAACAGCACAGAAAATAAACTGTTTAAGTAGTACAGAATTACATAACATAAATAAAATAGAAAAATATTATTTCTACGTAAAACAAATAACATAGCTTTCTTTGCAAATAATACAAAATGTATCAAACTTGGATAAAAAAAACTTTGTGACTTCCCTTCCTGGTTCGATGACCCGCCCTATCTGGCCTCTGATTGGCCTGTCCCTAACCAATCGTGACTCATCATAGTAAACAACCAACCAATCATGGATGTTCTTATACTGTACATGCAAGCACGTCTTGGAAGGAGGAAGGGGAGGGGTTTAGTAGTCCATGGAGGGGGAGCGGGGGAGAACAAGGAACACAACAAATAAGCGGCGTTTGGTAATTTTAACGTGAAATAAATTATATCGATATTATGATATTTTCTTAGTTCACAACTTGTTTAAAAATATATCAATATATCTTACAAACTCAAAATATCGCCAAGCCCTAAAAAAAACATTTACAAAATCTATATATATTATTACTGTGGCCTGTAGTTGGGTGCGGCTAGTATATCCATCCATCCATCCATTTTCTACCGCTTATTCCCAATGGGGTCGCGGGGGGCGCTGGAGCCTATCTCAGCTGCATCTGGGCGGAAGGCGGGGTACACCCTGGACAAGTCGCCACCTCATCGCAGGGCCAACACAGATAGACAGACAACATTCACACTCACATTCACACACTAGGGCCAATTTAGTGTTGCCAATCAACCTATCCCCAGGTGCATGTCTTTGGAGGTGGGAGGAAGCCGGAGTACCCGGACGGCTAGTATATGTAAACATTTATTTATTCTAAAATTTTTGTGGGTGCAGCTTAAATACTGGTTCGCTCTGTAGCCAGGAAAATACGGTATGTGCGGTATAAAATTAGTAAAACAACAATACAGTTAGGGCTGGGCGATATGGCCTTTTATTAATATCTCGATATTTTTAGGCCATGTCACGATACACGATATATATCTCGATATTTTGCCTTACTCTTTAATGAACACCTGATGCATATAATCACAGCAGTATGATGATTCTATGCGTCTACATTAAAACATTCTTGTTCATACTGCATTAATATATGCTCATTTTTAAACTTTCATGCGGAGAGGGAAATCACAACTAAGTCAATTTACCAAAACTGTATTTATTAAACAGTTATTAAGCAGTGGCACAAACATTCATGTCATTTCAAAACAGAAAGTGCAAGATTGTCAGACATTTTAAAACAAGCTATTAGTGCACTTTTGTGCATGATGTCACTAAGATGACATATCAAAACACTAAATTAAAGTGCACTTTTTGTACAGAATGCCACTACAATAGTTTAAAACAAATAAAGTGCACTTTTGTGCATGATGTCACACAAGATATTTCAATAACTGTCAAATAAAAATGAGCTGCATAATAGTAAATCAAATAGAGTATGTCCTTCACTATGTAGTAGGTTACTGCGGATGTTATCTCCTTCTGTTGTTGACTATTTTTTTCATACGGTGTTGATGTGGAAGTGGAAGACGCCAGGCTCAATTGGGTCAGTGCTGGTTGCTTCTGCGTTTTGTTGGGTGTGGCACCGGCCGGAGATGTTGACATGCAGAGTTTAAAGCACTCCTTATTCTCTGCAGGTGACTTTTCAAATGATGCTACAAATTAGTAGTGCTGCTAATTTTTGTAGCAACGCTTTTGCCGAATACTTGACATCTTACTGTTGTCTGTTCAACATCTTTCCGCTTGAAGCCAAACCACCGCCAGACGATGGACCCTGTGCTGTTTTTCTTGGGAATTAATTCTTCTTTCTCCATTTGTTACCAGATTCACACCTTCTCTCTCTCTCGTATTACCACTCGCACCGCTTCGCTTGCACCACAGATAACATTACTCATGCCGCTACCTCTCTGCTCCGCGAGGGCGTATGACGTTGCACGCGCGACGGTATGTGACGTATGTAAGAAGGTGCGCTTGTTTTATCTCTCTGTGAGAAGGAGAGAAAAGAAAGAGTGAGAAGAGCCTGTAGTGTAATGCCCGCAGCTAAAAGCAACTGCGTGAGAACGTATACTCGAATATCACGATATAGTCATTTTCTACATCGCACAGAGACAAACCCATGATATATCGAGTATATTTGATATAGCGCACAGCCCTAAATACAGTATTTGTTTTCCAATTGTTACTGAAATCCTGTGCTCTTTGGGGTTAAGGCTACAATGAACACTAAACACATGGATAACAAATTCATAAAATCAAAACAATTCAATGCTAGTGGGATTTTTTTTTAGATGTTTTTTACAAAAACATCTAAACTGGAAATTTCGAAAAACGCCAGTGAGAATTCTCGATGGCGGTTTGTGTGTTCCTGGGGTCCCAAAGACAACACGACCACTCACCACAGTGCTGTTCGTCAGATCCATCCTCACAGTCGCTGTGTCCGTCACAAAGCTTCTGTCTCAGGACGCACGAGCCATCTTTGCACCTGAACTGCAGGTGCTCTCGACAGGCGAGCAGACTGTGACCTGCAGCACCTGAAACATACAAACACACGTTGTCTTTTAACTGCAACATCTTAAAAAAAAAAAAAGATTACCCGGCAGCCATTTTGTCTACTTTGTGGTTGTTTAATTATATTAATAATAATAATAGTAATAATACTAATAATAATGGATAATTGTCTGGACTGTTGAAATACTATCAATCAATGTTTATTTATATATCCCTAAATCTCAAGTGTCTCAAAGGGCTGCACAAGCCACCATGACATCCTCGCTACAGAGCCCACATAAGGGCAAGGAAAACTCACCCCAATACTATTTTATAATCATTTTGTACTTTGTTCAGATTTTTATTTTACTATTCTTGTCTGTACTATACTGTCTGTAAATATGGCAAAGTCATTTCCTGCAAGGGCTCAATAATGTAACAGTCAATTTACTCCTACTTGTGGCCAGGCTGCAGACAATGAGTGAAATTACACTAAAATATTTCAACAATCACATACTTAAAATACTTAGTTTTGCATTCATCGTGTGTAAATCTTTGGGATTGTTTCAAAAGACGTGTTGGACTGTGGGTACAAAAAACACATTTGCAAAAAAAAATCATGCTGCAACGCATTATGACGTCACACACGACGTTCTCTCCGATACAATTTATTATCTGCCATTCCATCAGGTGTTGTTATGTTGTACAGGGCTTACTCATCTCCTCTTTCTGCTGTAACAATTGTGAATGATCCACTTGACACTCCTGTGGGGAAACTTTGCTTTGATCAAAAAAATAACAGAAAAATCCACAGCTTATTCCAAAATGATTGTGTGTCTGTCTCCTATGTAATTGCACTCTGGAATAATGTTGTGAATGACATCTGCTGGATCAAAACATGGTCTCTTCCTAACAGGTATTTTACTTATGAACAAAATCAAAGAGATTTCTTTCAAAATCATTCATGGTTATTACCCTGTAAAGACTGTGATGGTTAGATACAAGAAAGACATTGATGTTACCTGCACCTTAAGTAACATGCATCCAGAGACTGTTTACCACCTGTTTTGGACTAGTGAAAGCACTCGATCACTATGGCAGGGCATCTGTCGCTTCATCCTGGACAATATTCATGACACATTTGTGCTTTGTTTTAAAGATGTGCTATTTAAATGTAAACTGTATGAAAAAAAATTCCATCCATCCATCTTCTCCCGCTTACCCGAGGTCGGGTCGCGGGGGCAGCAGCCTAAGCAGGGAAGCCCAGACTTCAATCTCCCCAGCCACTTTGTCCAGCTCCTCCCGGGGGATCCAGAGGCGTTCCCAGTCCAGCCGGGAGAGATAGTCTTCCCAACGTGTCCTGGGTCTTCCCCGTGGCCTCCTACCGGTCGGACGTGCCCGAAACACCTCCCTAGGGAGGCGTTCGGGTGGCATCCTGACCAGATGCCCGAACCACCTCATCTGGCTCCTCTCGATGTGGAGGAGCAGCGGCTTTACTTTGAGCTCCTCCTGGATGGCAGAGCTTCTCACCCTATCTCTAAGGGAGAGCCCCGCCACCCGGCAGAAGAAACTCATTTCAGCCGCTTGTACCCGTGATTTTGTCCTTTCGGTCATGACCATAGGTGAGGATGGGAACGTAGATCGACCGGTAAATTGAGAGTTTTGCCTTCCGGCTCAGCTCCTTCTTCACCACAACAGATCGATACAGCGTCCGCATTACTGAAGACGCCGCACCGATCCGCCAGTCGATCTCACAATCCACTCTTCCCTCACTCGTGAACAAGACTCCGAGGTACTTGAACTCCTCCACTTGGGGCAAGATCTCCACCCCAACCTGGAGATGGCACTCCACCCTTTTCCAGGCGAGAACCATGGACCCGGACTTGGAGGTGCTGATTCCCATCCCAGTCGCTTCACACTCGGCTGCGAACCGATCCAGTGAGAGCTGAAGATCTTGGCCAGATGAAGCCATCAGGACCACATCATCTGCAAATAGCAGAGACCTAATCCTGCAGCAACCAAACCAGATACCCTCAACGCCCTGACTGCGCCTAGAAATTCTGTCCATAAAAGTTATGAACAGAATCGGTGACAAAGGGCAGCCTTGGCGGAGTCCAACTCTCACTGGAAACGTGTCCGACTTAATGCCGGCAATGCGGACCAAGCTTTGACACTGATCATACAGGGAGCTAACCACCACAATCAGACAGTTTGTTACTCCATACTCTCTGATCACTCCCCACAGGACTTCCCGAGGAACACGGTTGAATGCCTTCTCCAAGTCCACAAAGCACATGTAGACTGGTTGGGCAAACTCCCATGCACCCTCAAGGACCCTGCCGAGAGTATAGAGCTGGTCCACAGTTCCACGACCAGGACGAAAACCACACTGTTCCTCCTGAATCCGACGTTCGACTATCCGGCGTAGCCTCCTCTCCAGTACACCTGAATAAACCTTACCGGGAAAGCTGAGGAGTTTTATCCCACGATAGTTGGAACACCCTCCGGTTCCCCTTCTTAAAGAGAGGAACCACCACCCAGGTCTGCAAATCCAGAGATACCGCCCCCGATGTCCGCGCGATGTTGCAAAAAAATTGAAAAGGAATTGTACCTTTGCAACCTCATTATACTATTGGCTAAGTTATATATTCATAAATGTAAGTTTCTCAATACCCGACCTGTTTTTTGTGCCTTTAAAAAATATATATATATATTTATTTATATATTTATTAAAAAAAGGTGCATTCTATTTTAGTTACTTTATTGAGTTTACAACCCCTGGCGCTGTTATGTACTGTTATTTTGATTATTATCATTTCTCGATTGTTTGTAAATGTTGCCGTTTATAAATAAAGGTTTATAAAATTTAAAAAAAAAAATTAAAAAAAATGTCTATCTGTACTTGCAGGTAAAGAAGGTGCAAAGTGCATATGCACGTGTTTTAATGTAAATATTAATTGAAAGATATGACATATACTGAGCAAGTTTGAAGCGGTCGCTAGCATGACAGCATTCATTCAAACTGACAAGTCTCGTGAGACAACTTGCAGTCCGTCTGAAGTCAACAAAAGACGTTTAAAAATACACACACATTAACCGAACAACGAAGAGCATATTGTATACATTTCCAAAAAATGTTACCTGAAAGGTAATGATGCAGGGTGATAAAAGATATCAGGATAAATAAACCTCCAAGGTGTCCCATGCTTATTTCATGTCCTCCACAGTTCGTGCAGCGGCGCGGAAAGATGACGTCAGAAGCGATTATGCGACCTCTTTTTGGGGGATTTTTTTTCTTCTTCACTAAACTCGTCTAATTGTCTCTGAAAATGACTTTTATGTTATAAATTATTGCTCGTTCATAGTCACCGTTTAAGTGAAATATTTGCAATTGTGCTTCTTATATGAACCTATTAAAGTGTACATAACGTTGTTGGTGACACCTTGAACTTCAACTACGGTAATTTGATTAAATAGTGACACATTTTTAACACATTCTGTAATATAACTTATATTTTAAAAAATAAAAAAGTACCTATCTCACAATCATGGTTATCAGCATTATTTCATTTAATCTAAATGTTCATTTTCTACTGTTTTTTTTAACATTAAAAACTGGCTGTCGCAGCTCCTGTTTGGCAAGCAAACAACTTATTCACATTGATTTAGGACACATTTAAGTGTCTAATAAAATCTACATGAAATTGGGTAGGTTTTTTTCTTTCATTCCAATATGCAAGTGGATAAAAGCACATTTAGGCCTAAGTTTACATTTAAATCTTATACAAAAAAACCCAGTTGGTCATTTACACCATAAGTCATTTTATAAATATACTTCAAAACAAAATGGGAACAAAAAAACAACATAGAAGCGATTTTTATTTGCAATTTTTGAGTATACAACCAAGACAGGCGAAACAGAGCTCTGCAGAACTTCTTGGGGGGTTGATGATGGTCCTCTCAGAGGTATGGCTGGTCTGTGGAGATCTCCAGCTCCTTGTACACGCTTCCAGGAGTCACTGGATGCTTTGTTGGCACAGCCGCAACTTGGCTGGAAAAGCAAGTGGAAACTTTGGTAACTACCAAACCGTAATGATTGTGATGATATTTGAAGTAGAGATCGACCGATATTCTTTTTTTCGGGTAAGCAGAAAAGATGTACTGCTGCATGAACGAGAGAGGGAGAGAAGGAGGGAGTGCTTGAGGTGTGGTTACAACTATCTACTTCACTGTTTTTTTTAAATATATACCAAATACTGGTATCATGTGTATATACTGGTATCAAAAGTATATATATATATATATATATATATATATATATATATATATATATATATATATATATATATATATATATATATATATATATATATATATATGTATACATACTAGTATCATATGTGTGTATATACTGGTATCAAGTGTATATATTGTATATACACTAGTATCATATGTGTTTATATTGTATATACTGTTATCCTATGTGTACATAATGTATATACTGGTATCATATATGTATATATTATATATACACACTGGTATCATATGTGTATATATTGTATATACTGGTGTCATGTGTATATACTGGTATCATATGTGTGTATATTGTATATACTGGTATCATATGTTTTTACATTATATACACACTGGTATCATATTTGTATACATTGTATATACTAGTATCATATGTGTATATATTATATATACACTGTTATGTGTATACATTGTATAGACTGGTATCATTTGTATATATACTTATATGTGTATATATTGTATATACTGGTGTCATGTGTATATACTTGTATCATATGTGTATATATTGTATATACTGGTATCATATGTGTATATACTGGTATCATATGTTTTTACATTATATACACACTGGTATCATATGTGTATACATTCTGTATACTAGTATTATATGTGTATATATTATATATACACTGTTATGTGTATACATTGTATAGACTGGTATCATTTGTGTATATACTTAAATGTGTATATATTGTATATACTGGTGTCATGTGTATATACTGGTATCATGTGTATATATTGGTATCATATGTTTTTACATTATATACACACTGGTATCATATGTGTATACATTGTATATACTAGTATCATATGTGTATATATTATATATACACTGTTATGTGTATACATTGTATAGACTGGTATCATTTGTGTATATACTTATATGTGTATATATTGTATATACTGGTATCAAATGTGTATATACTGGTATCATATGTGTATATATTGTATATACTGGTATCGTATGTGTATATATTGTATATACTGGTATCATATGTGTATATACACTGGTATCATATGTGCATATATTGTACATACTGTATCATATGTGTATATATTGTATATACTGGTATCATATGTGTATATATGTCATATAGTGGCGCCATATGTGTATGTATTGTATATACTGTTATCATATGTGTATATATTATGTTTAATTAAGTAGTTATGTTTTAGTTGTTAACAAAAAATAAAGGCAGATACCAATAAAAAAACAGCAGATACCGATATAAGTCAAAATGCTGCTAATCGGTCGATCTCTGATTTGAATGACTCAGCATTCTGCAATATATTTATTTATCTTCCACCAGTGCGAGTTACCTGCCAGCAGCTAGCGCCTTCTGGGAGGACATGACAACCATAGGCGGCGTGGACTCTCGGCGTCCGTCTCTGGTGCAATAGTAGTTGCCGGCGAACTTGTGGCTCGGCCCATCGGGAAGTTTAGGCGGGGGCTGCGTCCTACAAGAGAAAGACAGTAAGTCAAATGAACAAATAGGAATACAGTTGACATTGTTTTTGTTGACAACCGCCAAGTCGACCAGCTCATCAAGTCATAGGACTCGGCGATACGGCTGAAAACTGCATCACAATGTGCGTTTTTTATAGTGATCGATAATTATTGATATGTTTTATTACTTATTCATGCCTGCCAATAAATACAGTAATACAATTCCAATAAGCAAGCTATTTATCAGTGGAGAAGGTGTCTGGTAGCCAGGTGGTAAATATTTGCAGTAAATTTGAATGTAGTTGCAGTTTCCAGAAACTAGATGGCAGTAGTGTATAAGCTATTGAACACTACGCAGACTATAGGAAGTTTCTCATTAAACCAACACATTGGAGGTATCAGGATGTTGCCACACCGTCTGCATTAAAACCAACAAAAATGAAGACAAGTTTCTGTTATTGAGGTGATATATCAAGATATCATCGTTTCTCTCCTCACTCCATGCAGAGAATCCACAGCGAGACAGAAAGACGGCGCAACTAAACTTGGTAGATACTGTTACCTGATTGGCTGTTAGCGTGTCAGCCCCATTTCTCATGCAGTGACACTTCCTGTTTTTCCCGTTTAGCTGGGTTACCAGAGCGTGCGTGACTGTCACTATCCAACCGGTACCGGAAGACTCGATCGCAAATACTACGTCACTTCATGTCAACTTGTTTGTCTAGACACATAATACTGTTATGATATTATTGACAAGTCCATTTTGCATAATAGGGAAGAATTTATCAAACATGTGGCTGATTTTGTTTTACACATTTTATTCTAAAAGAAGGACTAAGGGCTAAATTAGGGCCAAGAGTTTTGGACTCAAAAACAGAAAAATCAAGTTTTGAGGTTGAATTTTGAAAAAATGCAGTGTATTCAAAATAAAAACAAAAGCAAACGTTTTTTTTTAGGGTGACTATACAGTAATTATGAGTCACTATTATAAGTGGTAAATTATGAGTAATTATTTTTAACTAATCATTTTAAATTTTTCATGTTCATGTTTGAGCTTCTGTTTTTTCAGATTATGTTATTTTATTTAGTAGGTTTTTTTCAGTTTCAGGTCTTTTGTTGTCAGATCCAAACTTTTGGCCTAAATTTAGCAAGGAGGTCAGGCATCAACTGAGAGGGGCGAAGCATCATGACAGACAGCTTAACAAAAAGGATAGTCGGTGTGCCCTATCACGCTGCCTTCAGGGACTGTAATGTCCATCAATCCATCCATTTTCTACGGCTTGTCCCTCTCGGGGATGCTATTTATTTATTTAATTATTTAGTATTGTGTACAAAACAAACAGCCATAGCATGAAATTCCATCCATCCATTTTCTACCGCTTATTCCCTTCGGGGTCGCAGGGGGGCGCTGGAGCCTATCTCAGCTACAATCGGGCAGAAGGCGGGGTACACCCTGGACAAGTCGCCACCTCATCGCAGGGCCAAGACAGATAGACAGACAACATTCACACTCACATTCACACACTAGGGCCAATTTAGTGTTGCCAATCAACCTATCCCCAGGTGCACGTCTTTGGAGGTGGGAGGAAGCCGGAGTACCCGGAGGGAACCCACGCAGTCACGGGGAGGACATGCAAACTCCACACAGAAAGATCCCGAGGCCGGGATTGAACTCACGACTACTCAGGACCTTCGTATTGTGAGAAAATGAATATGTTGGTATTTCTAGGAAATGTGCTGCTTTTGTTAAACCACTTCTTCTTTGTCAGATTGTTAAGAGTTTAGTCTTGTGTCATCTTGACTATTGTTCTACAGTCTGGGCGTCTGCTGCAAGTGGTGAGATCAGTAAGGTCCAGATTGTCCAGAATAGGGCAGCAAGGCTGGTTCTTGGTTGTTCACTAAGAACCAATGTGAACCAAATGTCTGCTTCTCTTTCCTGGCTAACAGTGCAGAACAGGTTGTCAGCTAATACTCTTATATTGTTCAAATCAGTAACCGGTAGTAAAACTCCTGCTTTTCTCATGGCCCAAATAGTTCACAGTAGCACTATGCATAATCATAATACCAGGGCGTCCAATGAGGGGCATTTTGTACTCCCTAGTCCCAGGAAGAATGCTTTGCGGAAATCTTTTATTTATAGATCTTTATCGTTCTGGAATAACCTGCCTCAAATTCTTACCGGCATTGAAAGTAAGCAGGTTTTTAAAAAGAAAGTAATATTTTATCTGAGTCTTTAAATTAGTTTGCTCGTTGATGATTTGTTTGGTTTTATATTGTGTGGTTATATTTATATGGTAATTATTATTCTGTGACTGTAAATTGTTTGCTTGTTTTCTTATTGATGCTTTTATTTTTTTCTGTATTGTGTAGTTATAATTATATGCTTTTACTTGTAATTGTATTGAATTGTGGACCCCAGGAAGACTAGTAGGTTGTTGAGGAAACCAGCTAATGGGGATCCTTAATAAAAAATCAAAAAAATCCAAAATCAAATAGAGAAAAAATCAAAAAAAATTCAACTGTTATAGGTATGTGACATATAGTTTTTTGCCTTGTCTGTTGTCCCATGTCCTTTAGCCTTATCAGCGGTGCAAACTGACTTTTGTGATAACCAGGTAACACATTATGGAGAGCAAACCTACCGCATTCATGTTTTTGTTTTTTATTTAATTGCTGCCGAGGTCTGGTGGTGAAATAAAAACATTTGAACGTAAAAAACTCAAAAATTAAAACTGTAAAAAAAAAATCTTTTAGAATTTGAAAAAAAAGAAACTCAAATATCAAAATATATAAAAGTGAAAAATAAAAATGTATCAATCTATTCGTATTCTACTGCTTTTCGCTCTCGGGTTGCCGGGAGGGGGTGTGCTGGAGCCTATCCCAGCTGCACTTGGGCGGAAGACAGTGTACACCCTGCCCTGGACAAGTCGCCACCTCAGACAGACAACCATTAAAAATATATGATGTATTTAAAATTAATGCAAACTAACTAACATATATATATATATATATATATATGTATATATATTCAAAGTTTATTTTTTTAAGTACAAAACTTTTTGATCATAGTTTGTAATTTTGCCCATCATTCACAATCCCTATTTAATACAAGAACACATATGTTTTTCTTTTTTTTTTGCATTATAAATTGTAAAATACGGCGTATACGAAATGACGAACAATGCAGCTCAAGGGGGGTAATCCATTTCGCCCATAGAACCCTCTGAAAATCATTCAAAAAGCATGTTGTTTACATTTACATGTCGTGACCTAAATATTAACCAAGTATTAGCGATATTGTTATTATAAGCGCTAATGCCAACAAACTATTTTTAGCAGCGCTGTGTAACTAGCTTGGGTAGCTATTGACATATTGAGCTGCTGCATCGCCTCGGAGTGGTGAAAGTTAAATCTATATAACAATTTGTATGTTTTAACTGTTCCTCATGTACGGACTGAATTTGGCAAAAGAGCTTTTGGCATTGCTGCCCCTATGGCATGGAATGAATTGCAGACGAAACTGAAACTTACAGAACTACTTCCATTTGGAGCCTTCCGTTCTGTCCTGAGGGACAAACAGCGAGAGACGTTTGCACAGTGCCTGTGTTTTTAAAGATGTAAATCTCTGTTGTTTTACAGTTCTCTTATGTATTTTAAAATGTATGTCTTAATGTATTTATTTTGAAACTGCTATGTGACATGTGCTGTTGACCTCTTGGCCAGGTCACCCTTGTGAAAGAGATCTTGATCTCAATGGGTTTTCTTATCTGGTTAAATAAAGGTTCTATATTATTAAATTGTCCCTCTCACTTGGATAGTGGAAGGATGTGGCCATAAGCTTTGACATTCAACTTAGACCCGGAGATGGCAAGAAAGACACGAAAAGACATTGTTTGCAGCGCCTTTTTTTTTTTTTTTTTTTTTAAACCTGCGTGAGATTATAACTTCTTCATCTAAACGGGAAGATATGAACATCCCTTCAGTCAGCATCTCGATGAGAGCAGACATTATACAGTAAGGGATCGCTTATTACGTTCATAGTTGTGTATTTTTAAGCACTTAGCAATACTGCTACTTGATGCTCTGTGTTTCACTAAAGCTGTTAGCACCCAGCTTGTAAAGCGTGTAGCTCATCCTCCTTATATTCAGGCTTTAAAATAAGGTTCTGGATCATAATTTTCTCCAAAGTTGTATCCGTTGTTTCTCATGAAGTCTGCCATGATTAGTAGTGTTGTTGTTGTTGAAGGTAAAAAGCGAACATCCTGATGCGTCTGTGAAATGAATGAGCCGCCGTATGCTTAACATGAGCAAAATATGTAAATATGACATGTTATTATGAATGCACCTGTTACTATACTACATATGTTTACACCTATTTAAAAATACCACCTTAACATTTGACAACCAAACAATTACACAAGGCGACTCTGTAAAGAATCTGGGTATTATGTTCAACCCAACTCTCTCGTTTGAGTCACACATCAAGAGTGTTACTAAAACGGCCTCCTTTCATCTCCGTGATATCGCTAAAATTCGTTCCATTTTGTCCATTAGCTAGGCTGAAATCATTATTCATGCGTTTGTTACGTCTCATCTCGATTACTGTAACGTATTATTTTCAGGTCTCCCTATGTCTCGCATTAAAAGATTACAGTTGGTACAAAATGCGGCTGCTAGACTTTTGACAAGAACAAGAAAGTTTGATCATATTACGCCTATACTGGCTCACCTGCACTGGCTTCCTGTGCACTTAAGATGTGACTTTAAGGTTGTACTACTCACGTATAAAATACTACACGGTCTAGCTCCAACCTATCTTGCTGATTGTAATGTACCATATGTCCCGGCAAGAAATCTGCGTTCAAAGAACTCCGGCTTATTAGTGATTCCCAGAGCCCAAAAAAAGTCTGCGGGCTATAGAGCGTTTTCTATTCGGGCTCCAGTACTGTCGAATGCCCTCCAGTTAGAGATGCTACCTCAGTAGAAGCATTTAAGTCCCATTTTAAAACTCATTTGTATACTCTAGCCTTTAAATACACCCCCCTTTTAGACCAGTTGATCTGCCGTTTCTTTTCTTTTCTGCTCTGCCCCCTCTCCCTTGTGGAAGGGGGGACACAGGTCTGGTGGCCATGGATGAAGTGCTGGCTGTCCAGAGTCGGGACCCGGGGTGGACCGCTCGCCTGTGCATCGGTTGGGGACATCTCTGCGCTGCTGACCTGTCTCCGCTTGGGATGGTCTCCTGCTGGCCCCACTATGGACTGGACTCTCACTATTATGTTAGAGCCACTATGGACTGGACTGTCACAATATTATGCTAGACCCACTCGACGTCCATTGCACCAGTCACCCACATCCGTGGTCCTCTCCAAGGTTTCTCATTGTCATCCCACTCGGTTGAGTTTTTCCTTGCCCTGATGTGGGCTCTGAACCGAGGAAGTCGTTGTGGCTTGTGCAGCCCTTTGAGACACTTGTGATATAGGGCTGTATAAATAAACATTGATTGATTGATTGATATATACTTACGTGTATATAAAACGTTGGAGGGTTTTTTTTAGCACTTTATAGGCAGAATAGAGCGACTCCATTTGGCTTCATTGTTAGCTGACTTTTGGTAGTGTTTATTTAAAATTAATAAAAAAGAAAAACGTGTGTGTTCTTTTCTTACATAAGAATTGAGAATGATAAGCAAAATTCCCCCCCAAAAAAGTGCAGTTCCCCTTTAAAGCAGTAACACAGCAGTACAGTTTACAATCATGGTTAACTTCCTCTTACACTTGTCAGAGAGTAAAACACTGATATTTCAGGAGCATCTTCAACGTGGAAGTCTTTGTCCTTACGGTAAAGGCGTGGAATCATTTTTAATGTTTTAATATTAAGAAAAAGCACCATTATACATGTATATGACATCTTTTAATCATGTACCACTTTCGGTTTTGTCTCTAGACTCTCATAGTATTAACTCACCTCTTCGCTATCTCTTCATACCGCAGTTGCAGCTTACTCTGAAGGTCATGCTAAAATAATAACGGGGGGGGGGGGGGGAGAACATTTGAATTTGTCCTCAATTTACATGCAAATTCATAGAAACACTCAACTTTATTAGGCAGGCAGTTTAGCTCTTACAATACAAGCTAGCTCACCCTTTAGCTGCCGTTAAATTAACCCCACTCAGCAGTAATACAAAGACAGTTCAACGCGACGTAAACTCGATGGTTCCTCTCTTGAACTAAGTCCATGTTTGAATAACTTACCCCTGATAGAAAATTCCGAATTCTTTGAATAATTTTAGTAGCAGTCGCCATGTTTGCTGTTATGAAGGGCACGCAGCTTCTTCTCCTGCAAGCGGACTGTTTCTCTGCACGCTGCCGACACCTGGTGGCGCAGGAGGAAAACTACACCAT